>NC_046170.1:2264037-2564037 GCF_011064425.1 Rattus rattus
ATGGTTTCTGAAGCTAAGCAAAACAGTGCGAGGGGTGGGATGTGGGACAGACCAACAGCATCCCTTACAGAATGGCGTACTGTTTCACTGTTTGACAGTCGAGAGTGTGAGCGAATGTCTCCATTGGTTCCCCATCACCCGCCGGGGTTGTGAAGCTGTGAGCCTTCCTGACATCAGGACAGCGTACAGGTAAGACCAGCAGTCACGACTGCATCACCCCAACAGAGTGTGAGCCCAGCGTTCCGGAAGCTGCGGCAGGAGAATCGTGAGTTGAAGACCAGTGTGTGCTACATAGCAAGCCTCCATCTCAGCCCATAAATACAATAACCTCCAGGTTCCAAGGCTGGCTCCTTAGCCTCCTCTCGCTTTCTAAGCTTTCACTTGAACCCAAAACGTCCTTCGAGCCAGGCTCCTTCTATTTTGTCATTGGAAGTCTCCCTGAGCTTCAGGCCCTGAGCAGGGGAAACTCGGGAGTCCTTCCCTGAAAACTGACGGGCACTGTGCTACCCTGGAAACAAAACAGAGACCTGAGTGGAAATTCCCTGGTAGGTGTGCAGAACAGCTGTGTCACCAAAGCCCCCCACAAGTCCCCTTGGCTTCCTCCTGGGGTGCTTCTGTGGCAGCTCTGGGCTGTGAGCGCCCAGGATCCACGGGAGAAAGCAGGTGCATGAAAATCAGATGGGGCGGCCTGCAGGTCCTACAGCCTGGGACATCCCAAACTGGCTAGGCTCACCATCTAGTCCTTTCTTAGCTGGACTATGTGACTGCCTGTGCATCTATCACCAACAGAGACTTGGGAAGCTTCTAAGATTTAGGAAGCTCAGAAAGTTACAAAGTGCACAGGGCTTCTCCCATGCAAGAACAGAATACTCACCCAGGCTAGAGCCCTTTCAACAGCCATGTGCCCAGTGAAGAGGCTACAGTGCCAGCCTAGAGCGTGTCAGAGCTGTGATGGGGCAGCCGGTAAAAACATGACTTGACTCTCCCTTGGCCTGGGGCCAGGCTGGCCAGTGCAAACTGACCCCGGAGAGCCTGCTGGAGACAATGGAAAGTGACAGTGGCTCCCACACCCAGTTAAGTTGCTGGATGGATTGTGGAGAATGACTGGATCCTGATGGGCCAGTGACCCCCCAAGCCATGTTTCTATAACTAACATTATTCTGACAAAACAATTGTTACAGCAATGGGATCTTTTCCTGCCAAATTGTATCCGCTGATCTCTTTAGCTACTGTTTGTTTATCTTTGAGAGAGGCTCGGTATGCAGTGCTGCTGGCCCGGAACTCACTATGAAGACCAGACCAACCTTGAATTTGCAGATCCCCCTGCCTCTGCTGCCTAGCTGGTGGCCCACACTTGTGATCCCAGCACTGGAGTGGCTAGCCAGCCTAGCAAATTCCAGACAAGTAAGAGATGGCGCCTTCTTTTAAAAAGGTAGGCAGTGCTTAAGGGACAACACTGACAATTTTGTCCTGCCCTCCACAGGTACACGCATGAGCATACACACACACACGGCTAGCTTTCATGGCCCTGGAAATGTTATTCAGGTTGTTAGAGCGAGGTAGAGTCTTCATTCTACAGTACCAACACGATAGGCACGATGGAACTCTGGGACAATAACGGCACAACTGTTGAGTGTGCAAACAACTGCTTCTGAGTGAACCTCGAGGCTTGCTCCCCAGGAGAGAACTCACATCTGGTACTGTCAGTCAGGGCAATAGCTGGGGAGGTCAGAGGCCCCATGAAGGAGTAACTGCTGTTGTTTTGTTAAATAGGGGTGACAGGCCCATCAAGCTGCCTTGAGACCGACTGCGTCTACATCCACAGACTTGCTGCTGTTGGCCTCTATCCTGGAAGGAAACTTTTTTTTTTTTTTTGCAGTGGGCATTGATCACTGCAGAGACCACCAACATACCCAGTTAAGCTACTGGGGAAAACGATTCTTGCTATGGCATACTGAACCAACTTTCAGTCATAAACAAACAAACAAACAAGCATTAAACAGCTGCATTCTCCTCCCCCAGGCCCCGGGAACACCGTGGAAGATGTGGCAGAATGAACCTAAGAGTGAAAGACAGGGGAAGGGAGTCACATAGCTACTTGTGTTGTGTAGAAACACACTCAGGAAGCCCACCAAAATCACAAGCTTGGAAAGAGCGTTTGCCAGGGTTGTAACCAATTGCCGAGGAGACTTCCTGGAGTAGTCTGTCCTAGCGAAAGCCAGCTCCTGCAGGGCAGCTTCTGAGGTGTCAACCATGCCAGGTGGACCTCGCAATGCTACAGGCTGAGTCATCTCTGCTCCTATAGCCTCTCACCTACATGCCCCTAAGTAACCCCAGGAAACCCGGTGCGGCAAGCTAGACCTCAGGGAGTCATTTCTTCGAGCTGTTGTCAGTCCCCCACCCAGGACCTATAGGTATTCACTTCTCCCTGGAGTAACTCATACCACACAGAGATATGCACTAAGTGACCAGGGCTCGGTTCAGCAATGGGCCCTGAAATATGACTGACAGAAAGACAAGGGCACTTTCTACTGCGGTTCCCTTCTGTCTATTTTAGATGCTGTGTGAGCAGGTATCTGAAGTGGGTTGATGGTACAATAAGTCCTGTTTGATCTTCCAGCAGGAAGCTTTGTGTGGCCTGGTCAGGAGAGCCACATAGTCTCCATGAGCCCTTTGGCATCTGTATAGGTCTGTGGATTGGGGCAGCCCCGATTTTTGCTCTTTCAGAAACGCTCTTGAAGATATTTCTGAAGAGCTATGAAGGCCACGTTACAATGGGGGGCTGGAGGGATGGCTCAGCAGTTAAGAGCACTGGCTGCTCTTCCAGAGGACCCAGGTTTAGTTCCCAGCACCCACATGGCCACCCGCAACCATCTGTAACTGCATTTCCAGGGGATCTGGTGCTCCTTTAGATATATACACAGGCAAAACACCCAAACACGGAACAAATACATTTCTCTAACCAAGTACGCGTGGTGGAAGACTGTGTTGCCCGGCGTACTGTGTTGTATATGCTACTTTGGGGTTTGTCCCATCCTAGGTGAGCCTCGGAGCCGAGTGTGACCTTGGGCCGCCACCTCCAGGGCGCTGGTGTATTTAGGAGTCACCATATGGCTTCATTTTTCTGTGGAGCTGTGGATCAAATCCAAGGCTTTGTGCAGACTAGCCGGGCTCTACCAACTAAGCGGTATATCCCTAGCCCCTGTCACCATCGTAATGCCCCAACTCCAGGCCTCTCAAACGGCAGGGAGCAGTGATGACTGGGAATCTGAGCAGGGTGCTGCTGCTGTCAGGCCAGTGCACAGGGTGTGTGTGCGTGCGTGTGTGTGTGTGTGTGTGTGTGTGTGCGTGTGTGTGTGTGTGTGTGTGTGTGCGTGCGTGTCTGTGTGTGACGGCATCTGTCTTACAAGTCTGAATACAGGATGGGGACCAAGTCCGTGTGTGTCACACGTCATTTGAATTTGTCATGGGATGTACTCCCTCTATGACCCATCTGTGACACAAACATCTGCACCTCAGCTTTCTACCCTCAGCCTCGGAGTCAGGTAACACGGTTAACTGACCAGCAGCCTTTATCGCTAACGCCAAGCCAAGTCTAGTCCTTGAGGCAGGGGGATGCCAACCCAGGGTCAGGACTTCCATTAGGTGACCTGGGTCCTCAGACCTCTCTGTCACTATTAGAGTGGTTTCAATGTCTTCCTAAGTAGAACAGGAGTGTGGGTTATTTACTCTGTGACTCCAGAAGGTTTTGGCTAAATCCACCGCACATCTAGGGAAACTGTTCGAATCCCTGAAGACTTCAGGAAGTCAGGTCTAGTGCCAGCCAGCTTCTAGGCTGGCCACAAACGAAGCAGTCATTGAGCTAGTGAGGCCATGATAGATCTCTGATGTCCAGAATGAGGCCCTGAGGCAGCTGCATGCCAATTACAAACTGTCATTTAGAGGCAGCTTCTATTAAAACATGACTTCCTAAGGTGCTCTGGTTCAGTGCAGCTCAGCCTGCCCCGGTGACCCCAGACCAGGCCTCCACCCGCAAGGTCTCCCCTTCCCTTAGCTTCTCAATTAGTAATCGCCTGTCATCTTCCTTCTGAATTGAACCACAGTCAAGGGCCACATTGTGGTTGAAGCCACTGTTCCGCTGGCCTGGCTCCAGCCTAGATAATATCCGTTTTCCTCAACATCCCCCACTTCCTCTCGGATGGGTATGCGGAGCATCAGGGAAGTCAGCAGCTGCTGTCCGCCACCCTTTAGAGGCTGGTGAGGTAATCCCCAGCACTGGCTGACGAGGGCCTCAGGGTGAAAGGGGCTCTGTGTGGAGGAGAGAGTCTTACTGTTTCTCTCAGTCTGCAGGAGCACTCCACTGGTGTCCTGGCACGAAGAGGAGAAGAAAGGCTACCCCAGACTTCCTTGCTTCCACAAAAGCATCTTTCACTCCAAAGCAGACACAGACTGCAGTGAAGATCCCAGCACAGTGGCAGGCAGGAAGCCCTGTGGAGGTCACTGACCGCCCCACTCCCACCTTATTTCGGGAATTTCTTCTGTAGAGGGGACAGGCATATGGCATCTTAAAAAAAAAAAAAAAAAAAAGATTGGGAATGCCTGCTAGCTGAACGTCACCTGCACTAAAACCTGAAGGTCTGTCAAGACGCTCAACCGCCAGGGATTCTCAAGACAGGGTAACAGCTGTGGATGGTGGCTCTGCCTGGCTTGGTGGCCCAGCAAGGAAGGTCAAAGAATTAACAGGTGAGTGTACCTGGACCTTTCAACTGCAAGCAGAACAGGGACATAGGGACAGTCACATAAGGTAGCAATGGGTACCCCTTGCTTGCTGACCTCAGAGAGCTCAGAGTATCTTGGAGGCCAAGTATGTTGGCAAAAGGTGTTCCTGCCTTTTCAATTTCTCAGGAAGTAGAAACTGTAATGAGATATTTCACAATCTGTTTTTACCAACATCAAAATGGCTCAGGTAATGACACACAATCCAGAAGAATGGAGACCAGTCTCTGGCATGGCTTTCTGTTCCTTTTAAGACTTGGACTTTTTTTTTTAAAAGATTTATTTGCTTTATTTATATGAGTACACTGTAGATGTCTTCAGACACACCAAAAGAGGGCATCACATCCCATTACAGATGGTTGTGAGCCACCATGTGGTTGCTGGGATTTGAACTCAGGACCTCTGGAAGAGCAGACAGTGCTCTAACCACTGAGCCATCTCTCCAGCCCGACTTGGATATTTCTATTACAGAAATATTATCCTCAAAATGGATTAGCATTAAGTAGACCCGTTGCCCAGAAGCTGCCCTGCCCCAAGGCAAGCAGCTCTGTCCCCATCTTCCACAGCTGATGTCTGAAGGTTCCATACAGAGGTGAGGATACGCTCGCTCGGGTCTGAGCAGTGAGCTGGCTCAGCAGGTGACCGGCTGAGAGAAAGCTCAGCCCCACCTGACTACTCCATCCCCTGAGCTCATGGTGGAAGAACCAAAAATGGTCGTGTGAGGGCCACATTACATGCTAAGTCACGCACGGATATCATGTGCAACATTATTAATTGGGGGGCAGGTGAGATGTTCAAGATAAGGTTTCTCTGTTACAGTCCTGGCACTCAATCTGTAGACCAGGCTGGCCTCAAGCTCAGAGGCTTGCCTGTGCCTTAAAACAAAAAGTTCTTCTGGGAGACAGTTCAGCAGCAGACTCTTGCTGCCAAGCCTGATTACTTGACTTAAATCCGAGGACCCACAGTGAGGAAGGAGAGAACTGACTTCTTAAAGTTGTCCTCTGACCTCTCCATGTATACCCTCCCATAAATAATAAATATAATCTTTAAAAAACTTAGTTAGGGATGGTGGCACATACCTTTAATCCCAGCACTGGCAAAGGCAAGCTAATCTGTGAGTCGCAGGCTAGCCTGGTCTAGTGAGTTCCTGGCAGACAGGGCTGTGTAGGGAGACCTTTTCTCAAACCAACCAACCAACCAACCAAAAACAAGAGTTCTTCTGCAAACTTAACTAGCACCACCATTGATCTCAGGGCCACCCCACTGACTGTAGGGATACCCACAGGGATCAGGCAAGTCCTTAACCTGGGGATTTGCTCCAGAGGGAGAATCCGACTGAGAACCATGAAGAGGGCTACAAGGACGCTTTCAACGGTGTGTGAGAACGACCTAGGTTAAATGCCATCGTGTGCCAAATTGAATTTACAAGCCACCCTCCTAGTAAGGTCACTCTCCCAGTGACATCCTGGCTGCATTCTCTCATAGTTCATCTGGAGGGTGCTCCGGTCAGTGCACCCTTGCCTGTCCTGTCCTGCAATCAGTTGTACTGTCATAGCAAAAGAACGAGAAAGATACTCATGAAAAAGTAATGTGGAGGGAAATTTACAAACCAAGAATATAGCATTTTATTCATTTTCAGATTATGTGTATTACACAACATATACATATATTTAGATAATATATAAAAGAAATAAACTATACGAAGAAATATTGGTCTGAACCTGCCTTGTAGGACGTCTTTAATTCTTCCGTTTGTTGAGTGTGTCTCTCACATGCCAGGGCAGGCAGCACAGGAAACCCCAGCACGTGTGTGTCACTCAAAGCTCTGCTTTTCTCCACTGAACTTCGAATGCAAGGAACACAACTGTGGCATGGTCACTGGTGTCCACGACAAGGACACAGTAGTCAGTGAGCCATAGCTCAGTGGATTGTTTAAATGTTTTAGCTTCCTTTTTAAACGAAGACTCAGCGTCCAGAGTCTGTCCCCTCAGCCGCTGTCCAGTTATTGCTGAGGGAGGGAAGCAGGATGAGCAATCAGTTTCCGCATTAGATAACGAAGTCAGTCCCACCAGCCCCTACTCTGATACCCGAGCGGACACCAGGCCATGGGGGCACAGTGTGGCCGAGTCCACACTGGACACTGCTTGCTCACCAGCCTCTGAGGCCGACAAAGGATCAGAAGGAGGGCATTCCTCCAAAAAGAACCATGAGCAGAAACAGGAAGCCGAGAGGGAAGAGGCGATGCACGCAGTGGCAGCAGCAACAGAACGGGCCACAGCTCACGCCTGACTTGGCGCTGCCATGCTAGAATGTGGACTAAGGCCTGGCAAACATGTCTCCAGTGCCAGCCCGGCCAGGCCAGCTTTTGGTCAAGGGTATGTCCCAGGCCATGGCTCCCCATGCCCACCCCCTGGCTTCCTTCAGGAAGGGTGTCTTACTTTGGCCTTGTTCTGAACTGGTAGATAGAGTTTGAACTCTGCTGGCAGCTCATCCTCTGAGTAGAGTCTGTCTGAGAAGTAAACCCTTCGGATACGACAGTTTGCGTGGATCTGTGGAGACAAGACTCACTGTGACAGGCTAAACACAACTGTTTCCTCTATTACTGATCCTACCTATCAGAAGCTCTCTCATGGACTCTAAAACGTCAAGTCTACTAGCAAACTGGGGTGAATTCAAACAGGGGGATTCAGGAGATGGAGCGACGGCTCACTGATTAAGATAAGCTACTCCTGCAGAGAGAGAGGACTCAGGTTCAAGGCCCAGAATCCACATAATGGCTTTACAACTATCTGTAACTTCAGTTCTAGGGGATCTGACATCCTCTTCTGACTTCCTCAGTACCAAGCATACATGTAGCATGCATATACGCATGCAGGATACATGTAGTATGCATACATACATGCAGGCAAAACATTCATTTGTGTGCATGTGTGCATGCATACATATATATAAAATTCGAAGAGTTGGTTCAGTGGTCAGAGCACGTGCTCTTGTAAAGGGTCCAGGTTCAGTTCCCAGGACCCACACAGAAGCTCACAACCACCCCTAATTCCTGTGGATAGTTTCTCGGTATCCAGTAGCTTTTTCTGGCCCTCTAGACATGAACATGGTGCACAGATGTACTTGTAGGCAAAATGCTTACACACGCAAATCTATAAACTATCTTGAGGGGGAAAGGGGGAAGATTTTACGTGTAGAATTTACTTTGTGTCTGTGACCTGGTTATGCTAGCGAGTGTCCCTCCCCCGTGCGGCGCGGAAGGCGCAGTACCTGCACTCTCAGGGTCTCGATGTAGTTTGTACCATATGCCCGCCGGGTGAAGTCAGACAGGTTGAACTGAATCTGGTTCCAGCCATCATCCAGCCGCATGGGCATGGTACAGATGAAGGGCTTGACTCGAGTGGTGCTCTGGTAGTTACTTGCTCGAAACCTCCGACGGACGTTCTTGTCATCTAGTACCTGCAACACCCAGAGGCCACACTAGTTCCATGCTCTCAGGCTCAGAAGAGCTCTTCAGACAAGTGCCTGAGCCCCACGGTGTGGACCCCAGGGAGAATAACAGGCCAGAGACAAGTCACAACTGGTGACAGATGGCCCGGAAGTAGCAAGTTTATATTATTTGTTGTCAAGACAACAGCAGCTGCTATGACATATGACACAGCCTGCAGGCTTCTCAAACCATAAAATGATTTCATATTCCTTCCCACTAAAAGCTCAAAAATACTAAAACAGAAATTATCACTCAAAATTAAATATTTTCTCCCCAAATGGACCTGTTAATCTCTAACCTGAACTTTCTTTTTTTCTGGGTGCTATTTCTCGAAACCCCACAATAAAACTTTGGTTTGGAACAGTCTACTGAGAGCAGCACCAGCTTTAGCAGAGGCGGCAAAGAGCACACGCCAGCGGCTAACACGCAGCCCGAGTCGAGCTCCCTCACCTGCACTTCGAAGGTAAAATACTTCTTCAAGTTTTTGATGATCATGACAAGGAAAGGTAGTTTAATCCCCAGCGTCTTCTTAGGGTCCGCAGGACACGTGATGTATGTGGTGCTGTCAGCAGAAACACCAGGGGACGGATTACTTGTTTTTCTTCCTTTGTGGTGTGTATGATACCACACAGTCCAAGACTAAAAACTAGAAAACAGCTAACGGACTCAGCTTCATCACCTACTGAACCCCTTAACAGTTCAGTTAGACGCGTGCTTCCCAACCAGTTCAGTCCCTAGGACCCACGTGGTAGGAAGAGAAGACACTGACCTCCAAACACAGACCACCATGGGTTGAGCACCATTCTGAGTTCCCCATACACACATTCGAAATAAGTAGAACAAACAGTTAATGTCAAGTGTGGCAATGTGCTGGAGGCCACGAGATCAAGGGCAGCTTGGGCAATATAAAGGGAGCATATCTTAAAAAAACAAGAAACGAAAACCTAAACTAGCTGGGTGTGATGGCTCACGTCTTTTTTTTTTTTTTTAAAGATTTATTCATTTATTATATATAAGTACACTGTAGCTGTCTTCAGACACACCAGATGAGGTTCTCTTACAGATGGTTGTGAGCCACCATGTGTTTGCTGGGAATTGAACTCAGGACCTCTGGAAGAGCAGTTGGGTGCTCTTAACCGCTGAGCCATCTCTCCAGCCCAGTAGCTCACATCTTTAATCCCAGCACTTGGGAGGCAGATGCGGGCAGATCTCTGGGAGGCTAGCCTGGTCTACAAGACTACACAGAGAGTTCAAGGACAGCCTGCGCTATATAGTGAGATCCTATCTTGAGAAAAACCAAAACCAAAGAAACAAGCAAATGAAAAACCCAAACCCACTCAAACAAAAGCCTGAGAGCAACAATTAAGTCTCTGAAGAACAAGGCTTGGGAAGTTCTTCAGTAGAGAAGATTTCAGTTCTTGTCTAAGGTAAATAAGAAAGGATGGAGGGGTGCAGCTGAGTGCTCAGAACAGCACTTCCACACTCTGGCTGAATGGTAACACTAAGCTAATTGTTTTCTAAGCTGGGCATGGGACTAAGAGCTGTATTTAATCTGCACTAACCCTGCAGGAAAACGCTCTCATTCTGCAGACGTGGACACTAAAGCTGGAGATCAAGTAAGTTGCCTGAAATAAGCTGTAAGTGGTGTAGGGATCACAGTCTGACTGTGCAGCCTGTTAACACTGAAGCCAATGCCCTCCTGATGTAGAATGTCCAGAGAACAGAGCTGGCAACCTACCTGACATTTGTCCCTTCAATCTCTAGCACCAGGGACTGGATGTCATTGTCAGTTATTCTTTTGATGTGGCCATTCCGTACCTGTAAAGGTGAAAATCCATCAGTGTTGAGGTTTTCGAAACAGCTTTATAAAAATTCTGAAGGTTGACTGAGTGCATTTGAGGAAAAATGGCCCAAGGCTCACAACATACAAGCTGGCAGCAAAAGGTCAAGGCCTGTGTATAAGAGAGTGTTCCCGTACCTGCCATGTGGAATAAAGTCCTTACTGATTCAGATTTAGCTAACATTTACTCTCTACTCTGTCAACAGCAAAGTTCCTATATGGTATTATTCAACCCACAGCAGAACAACAACAACAACAACGTTAAGTGGTAAAAATCTCATTCACAGATATGAATTAGTACCAAGGACTGGAAACAGGAGGTCCTAAGCAGGAGACTGGGTTTCCTAGACCTTCCGCTCACCATAGTATACTTGTCTTCTGTTACTCTGTGAATTCTTCTTTTTTCCACTCTTCTCCACCCCTTTTTTCTACCCTTTCAACCATCTAACACTAAATAGGAGAGCAAAGAGGAGGGAAGGAGGGAAGGAGAGAGAGATCTTTTTTTTTAAAGACCAGTCTCTCTCTTTTTTTTTTTTAAACTTTTTTTTTTCTTTTTTTTTTTTCGGAGCTGGGGACCCAGTCTCTCTTTTTTAAAGCTTCATTTACATGAGTACACTATAGCTGTCTTCAGACACACCAGAAGAGGGCATTGAATCCCATTAAATCCCATTACAGATGTTTGTGAGCCACCATGTGGTTGCTGGGAATTGAACTCAGGACCTCTGTAACAGCAATCAGTGCTCTTAACTGCTGAGCCATCTCTCCAGCCCAAGAGAGAGAAAGATCTAAATAAAGTTAGGGGTCAGAAATGGGGAGATGTAAAAAAAGAAAGAAAGAAAGAAATGGGGAGATGTTTATCAATAGACTAATTTCTGCTGACTAGGGGCATCTAGTGCCTTGTGACAAGTTTAATCTTTGCCATCAGGATATCTAATCTCTTGCTTCTTTACTCATGATTGCTTAACAAACTAAAACTAACAACAACAACAACAACCCCTCCAACAACCTACCAAGAGCTTGCCTCTCAGGGTCCTTGTAGTTACAGATCCTCTGAAAAGTCCCCACAACTCCACACATCACACAGTCACAGACTGCAGCTGGCAAAACCACAGCCCTGCTAGAGCACCAGACAAATCACAGTCAGCTGCTGTGCAGTATGAAGCAGCCCCACATTCCAGACTGGAGACTAAAATGAAAACATATTCACATAATAATTCTGTTTCTCAAAGAAACGAAAACTCCAAAGTTACTACTGCATGGCTTCTTTGTCCACAAAGATTAATAAACTACTGTCATCTGGGTAAGAGGATGTATGCCTTGATCCCAGCTCTCCAGAGGCAGAGACAGGTGGATCACTGTGAGTTCGAGGATGGTCAGGTCTATATAGTTGGGTTACAACACAGCTAAGGCTATGTAGAAAGACCCTGTCCCAAGCCTCACCTGTTGGTGTCTACTTCTAGAAAGCTCAAGTAGGAGATTGCTCTGAGTTACAGGGCAGCCTGGGCTACACATAGACCTTGTCTCAAGGAAGGGGTATGTGGTGTGGTGTGGTGTGTGTGTGTGTGTGTGTGTGTGTGTGTGTGTGTGTGTGTGTGTGTGTGTGGAGTTTATTCCTACTTTTCCTTTACCTTCTTTTTATATAGTTTTTTTTTTTTTCTCAAGTATAAGTTCAGGTCTTTCCCATATCATGTACAGGCATTCATTTTCACCCAAGTGACTTCTCCATTTTCTGATTTACTTTCTTCAATTATATTCTCTAGACACATAATTTAGCACTTCATACATATACAGATCTACAAACTACACAGAATATGAGGACCTCTCATTAAATATGAATTCCTTTTCACAAACAAACATTTCTGAACACTAAATCCAAAGCAGTTAATATGCACAAGAGACACAGAGCTGAATGTTCTATTACGGAAAAGATCAATCGCGGGTGGGAGAGGCTGCAGGAGAAAGGAAACAAACCTTCTGGGTACTAAAGAACAAACAAACAAACAAGCAAAGGCAGGGCTGGGCCAGGCACTGGCGCACACCTTTACTCCCAGCTCTCAGCGGGCAGAAGCAGGAGGATCTCTGTGAGTTCAAGGCCAGCCTGGTCTACAGAGCAAGTTCCAGGAGAGCCAGGGCTTCACAGAGAAACCCTATCTCACAAAAACCAAAACCAAAAAAAGGGGTGGGGGGTTGAGTTGGCCGCACAGTCAGTGACTCCACCTGACTGGCTCAAAGCTCCTTGTTTTTGTTCATTAATCAGCCTGGTGATTATAATTTTATTTCTATTAGATTTATATATAGGGAGAGGGTACTAATAATACTTTTTCAACACAGACTATAAAAATTCTGCTCTGGGCTTTACCATCAGTCTCTGTATGCTCTACCAGTGAGTCAATCTAAATCTACCCCCACTGTGTGCAGTGTTCCCCAGGTGACATCTGTGAGGCTCAGCCAAGAATAGATCAAATGACACCCATCCTTAGGGTCCTCTTCAGCACTCAGCTCAGTGTGAGGCATAAGCTAAGTGTTCAAATATGTGCTGACTCTGGAATCTGTCACCCTAAGAGCTGGCACATCTGAATAGGTTCAAGGAGGGTTTTAAACATTCCTGGATAACATATCGACTGTAGACTATTATAGGACACTGGAGATCATGGGACCATCAGAAAGCACATGAAACTAGTGGCATGAAGAATGCTTCTTACAACACACCCTTTAGTGCCATTTTCAGGCACAGAATGCTGGGCTAGATGGGCCTCTCATTTCTGCCAATGGGGAGCAGTTCTTGGGTTGTCAAGACACAAATGTCACATTGAAATGCTTCTCAAACAAAGCTGGCCACATTCAATGCCCTTCTGCTCTGAATTCTGGGCTACTTTCCAAAAGAGATTAAGAGCACAAAGGCTCAAGTCTGTGTAGAACATGCCAGCACTGCCCACCTCCTTCCCCAATATTCCCAAGCAAAGTAGCAAGATTTCTCCTGTATTTCCTGTGGAAAATCAGGAAGAATCTGTCAAAAAGTTATTTCCAAATAGTGTGGTATAGCACACTGATAAGAGCATTCCAACGAAATGCTATATTAATTTATAACATACACTAGTTATTCCCAACAACACACACATTCCTTCCTTCTAAAAAAAAAAGCCAGCTACAAGAGCAGTGGACTAAGAAGTATTTAGGCTCTCAAGTCTACTATGGCAACATGTTGATATTTATCCAACATTGTTTCAAATGGCCTTAGTCCTACCGCTTCCGAAAAGCTCTCCATCCAGAGTCAACAAGAGATCTTCCCAGCTCAGAAAGCGCAGCCAGGTCTTGTAGGGAGGAAGTGGCCTTCTGCCCTTCCCTAAGTTTACAGCTTGCAAATTTTACCCACTAAGTCCTTACAAAGGGAACAATGGCTTCCAAAGCATGCAGAGGCCAACAGAGGGAGCTAGAATGCACTCCAGTATCCTAGGCCTCTTCTCATCCAGAGGCAAGCCAGCCTGATTGTTAGTGAGTAATTCACTAACAAACATTTCCCCCCTTATAAGGCCCCTTTCAAAGGGCTGGAAATACAAACTGGCTGGAAAAATGGAGTGGGGTGCAGACGGTGGTTGGGGATGTGAGCATTCAAGGACAGGAGACTTCTCAAAGCCTCTTCTCTAGGCTCTGGAAGAAGGGAGTGGTTCTTGGGCAGGGTTTCCACCCCATCCCCTCTAGAAATGACTACATCAGCTGTGGTAGTGCATGGGTGTAAACCTTGCAAACTAGGATAGTCTGGTAAGTTCTGAGGCCGGCCTGGTGGACACAGCAAATATCAGATTAGCCAGTGCTACACAGTAATCCCCTGTGTCCAACAAAAACAAAACAAAACAGACCAGGCTGTCACTGCCTTTCAGGAAGTAACCCCATCCTCTGGGAAGCTTCTGGAAAACACATGTGGTAAGACGTATGGCCCCAGAAAGTGTCAACTTCCTTTCCTCAGCTCAGAGTTCACTAGGCAGGCCTGGCCTTCGGATGAAGATAAATGCATTCTCTGGCATTTAGGTGGAAGCAGGTTTCACTTGACTTCTTCCTCGAATTAGCTTATGACATGAATTCTTTCACGATCTATGCTCACACTCAGAGTATGGCCTATGAACACTTTCTTGCTTTACTATCCTCTCTCTAATACTTAGTCATAGGCTGAAGAGATGCTTAGCAACTAAGAGCACTTGCTGCTCTGGCAGAGGAGCCCAGGTTCGGCCTCTACACTCAGGTGGCTCCTAACCATGGTACTGCAGTTCTGGGGATCTGATGTGCTCTTCCAGCCTCTGCAGGAACCTGCACTTACTTGGTAAGCATAAATACAACCAGGCGAGTGCACAGGACTCTGCACGCACGCACGCACGCACGCACGCACGCACGCACGCACGCACAGAGATCCCTCAACCTTTGAAGTCAGCGTGATAGCGACGCACCTCTGGATGTCTGCTATGTGCTTCCAGAGAAGTTTAATGAGAGAAGACCCACCCCGATGGCTCAGTGGTTAAGAGCACTGGCCCAGCACCACATGTCAGTTCAAACTGTGTGCAGCTCTGGTTTCAGGGGATTGGTACCCTCACACAGATATACATGCAGGCAAAACACCAAGTGGAGATAACCAATGGACAATAATAAATAAACAAACTAATGGACATCAAATATAGATAAATAAAAGATTTAAAGAGTAAAAAAGAAATGCAAGATTAGTGTCAAAATTCTCTGCTCACTGATTCCTGATCTTCATATGTGTGGAGTCCCAGATGCCTGTCCCTGCTACCACGAACTTGGCCACACCTTTCTCCCTACTCCTACTTTCTCCTTAGACCAAGAGCCAAACAATAACTTTCTTACCTTAAGTTATTCTGCCACAGCAGCAAAAAAGCAACAAAATTATTATCAGCATGCACAGTAACAGGTTTAACAGGTTCAGTGGCTGCACTTAGGGGGCTGAGGCAGAAGGATCGCTACCTTGGGCTTCTAACTCCAGCTCAGTCTGGGCACATTGTTAAGATCTGAGTTTGGATCCTCAGCACCCACGTAAGCCGGGAAAGGCAATGCATTGCCTATAACCCCAGCACTGGGAGGTGGGGATGGGCAGATAGGCTGGTCTGGGTTCAATACCTAGCCAGCTTATGTCTACCTCCAGCTTCCACAAGCAAACACGTCAGCACATACACCCCACACATATGCATGCACACACACACTACTCATGAGAACCCAAAAAAGGAAGAAAATGAATGGACTTCATAATGACGTATGTAAATGTTATTGTATTGTATTCTTATTCATCCCTGTGCACCTTGGCCCATCATCCTACACACGAAGTATATGGCGGCTTTTGAACCCAAGGCACTGGCAATTAGAGACGAGAGTGATCCTTGGATTCCAGACACCAGGGGAGCAAACCCTCAGCTCATCTCAGTCATTCTCCCAGGCTCTTCATGGTTGCTGGGCAACTAATAAAGAACACTGATCTTCCCCCTTCTCTGTGTAAGCCCTAGGGAAGAGGGTCAAGATGAGGGAAAAATAATACTACAGGGATAGGGAGGAAGCTGGCCAATCTCCACAGTTCTACAGAGTGATTCAAAAATAACACATTAGCTGCACCATTCCCTCTGCCCGCCTCCCCCACCTTCATTTTCTGGCTGCACTCACTCACTCTGCAGCTGAAACCTCAGCCATCTGGCATGTCCTCTTAGTGACACATGTCCCGATTTACATTAAGCCCCTAAAGCTGTCTACTGCAGCAGGAAGTATGTGCCCAGGGCCAGGGACCTGGCTCCAAGTCAGAAAACAGGGAGAGAGAGCCCTCTGTGGGAAACTGTGGTCAGAGCTCAGCCTCAGGGACCTTGGGCTGCTCTCCACCTGCAGTACTTTTAGAACTAACACACGACAGGCAGCTCCAGACATATGCAAATGATCCCTTTAGCTAATCTGGGTACCACAGTGTGTCTTTCTTTCTCTTCCTTCCTTTCTTCCTCTCTTGTACTCCCTTTCTTTCTCCCTCTTTCTTTCCAGACCGGGTTTCTCTGTACCCCTGGTTGTCCTGGAACTCACTCTGTAGACCAGGATGGCTTCAAACTCTCGGAGATCCACCTGCCTACTGGGATTAAAGGTGAGCACCAGCAGCACCTTGTTCATAGTGTTTCTTGAAAGGGCACAAGTAAACGGAACCCACTGTTTCCATCCTGTTACAGTAAAAGATATTATTCATAAAAATAAAGACAGCCTGGGAAAGTGAAAATCATTTTACTCTTTCTATCCAAAGACACTCAGTTCCATTCATGGAGGCCAGATAGATTTAGCACATATCAACAAGATTTATTAAATTAAAATTCAGAGTCTAGGGCCAGCAAAGTAAGTAAGATAAACCTTATTGCAGCCAAGTCTGATGTCCTGAGTTCAATTCTTAAACCCACACCGTGAAAGGAAAGAACCGACTCCTATAACTGGTTCTTTGACTTCTGTGGGCACAGGCAAGAACATGTACACACACACACACACACACACACACACACACACACACACACACACACTAAACAAAAATGTAGTGACTTTTTTTTTAAACTTTGGAGAGGGACTTTATTCTTTCCTAAAATGAGAAACAGGGACCCAGGCATCATGCCCACTTAACAAGATCAACAACAGACCCTGATAAAGTCACATTCCATGGAGAAACATCAGCAGCTGGGAGGAGAGAAGAGAGAGCAGAACTCACAAATCAGTCTGATGGGCTTCTAGTAGCAACACAAGCCAGTCCCATGGACTTCCAGCGCAGCAGCAAAGAGGACTGAAGCTCATGCAGTACAGTGCAGGATGAGGAACACTCTGTTTTTTATTTTTGTTTTGAGACAATAACTCACTAGGTCACCCCAGTTAGTCACCCTAGGACTCGCTGTATTCACCAGGCTGAACTCAAACTCAGAGACTCCTCTGCCCTTGCCTCCTCAGTGCTGGGATTAAAGCTGTACCCACCCAGCCCTAACATTCTTAATAACGACAGTCGGATCTGTTGGTTCCAGAAGTCAAGCAACATTAAAGAGCCTGTTGATTCTTTCTGAGCTCTTGGTCTGAAAACCAATAAAGATTTGTCTCAGATCTTAAGTAAGTCCCAGCGTGACAAGGAGGATGCAGAGGCTGGGAGCTGACAAACTGAGCCTGCAGGGCCGAGGCAGCATCAGAGGTACTGCTTCCTCTGCACTGAGCCGGAGACCAAGGAAGATGTGGGTGGACTTGGGGTGAAAGCCAGCACCAACCAGTGCGGGAGGTTTTACGTTGCAGAGAGCTTCATGGCCTTCACATGCAGGAGTCTGTTTCTAAGGAGGGGCCAGTGAGTGAGCCTGGACAACTAGTTAGGCAGATGCCAGCCATTAGAGGTTTGGGAGAGGAAAAGCCAAGGGACGATGACTGCACCGTCTTAATTTCAGAAGCCTAAGCAGATGCTACACCCAATCCTTCAAGATTGTTGTTTTATGGAAGCCAAGTAGGCATTCTCTCTGTGCACAAATGCAAAAGTCAGAATAGTAAATATTTGTGATATCAAAATGGAACCCAAAATAGTCCTCAGTCAGTGTGTAGTGTCTACTGGCAAAGGGCCAAGCCACGTGTAGGTAACAGACAGCCCTATCATCCTCTACCCTACAACCAGACCTTACTTCCCAGGAAAAGGGCAGTTCCCCCTCAATTCTGTATCCGTAGACAATGCCTGTCACTCAGGTGTTGCTCAGTAAATCCCTGATAAACATGATCGATAAACATGACCAGTTCCCAGGGTCTCCTTGACTGGACTGTTCCCAGTTACTGGGAACTTCATAACTTAACTGAGGAAAGGCCTGAACACAGCAAAGCTAACCTGGAGGCCGAACTTCCCCTCCTTCCTTGCCTCCTCTTGCTTCAACTGGAGAAAACCTCTCCCTTAAATGCTAGTCTGTCAAATCCAAACAAGAGTTGGAAACATAACTAATTTCTTTCCAAAATGTCTGTTTAATTTACTCCATGTAACTCTGCTCCAACAATGTTTCTTACGTGTTTATGTCATCAGGGTACCATTGGCCCTTTAGAGGCGTTGTTAAGGGACACAGCGAGCGCACCATGGTTACTCTGCTTTCTCTGCCATGTGTAAACATGGTGACCAGTCAAAAAGTCGGGCTTGAAAAAATAAACTACATCCCAGATCAAAACCAGGGGGGAAATGAATGCCTCTGAGAGAAGTTTCGACACTTCTCTCCTATCTCAAACCAGCATGCTCTCCAGACCTGTTCTGACTGCTTTACACCATCGCTTCAGACAGCTGAGCTTCCAAGCTCAAGCAGCTCACGAGCCTACTCTCTGTGCCCTCTGGCTGTTCGTAACTGTCCAGATACCAAGCTGGTGAGCATCCTCCTCCAAACACTGCCAGGTGGACTTGCTCTGGGTTCTCGTTGCAAAGGTCTGATTTAAGAGCTCCTGATGCTTCGTTTCAAAATGAATAAACACTCAGGAGAATGGGGGAAGCTAAGGGTCTGCTTCCTACGCCATACTCTTGACATAACTCTGGCTATGGATCTGAAAGAGTTGGTGGTCAGGCTGCTCACGTACCAAAGGCCAGATCTTGTTGAGCTCTCAACTGACTTGGCCAAATGACACGATACTTCCAACAGGCTTCTCTCAAAGCTGTCCTCAGAACACACGACTCTCTAGCAGTGACAAGCTGAAGGCAAGTCAGGTACTCTGTCAACCACTGTGCGCCTCAAAGCCCTCCTCTGTGAATTAGGAAAGACACTGCATTGTTCTCGTTCTACTACCAATAATCTTGACTTATTCCACCCATTCTATATACATCTCTATGAACACCACAATAGGCATACCACCTCTCTCCATCTTCCCCCGCCGAGGGCAGAACTAAAGCTACTCCCTAAATCACCTGGCTTCCACATTAGAGTGCCCACTTTATATTTAAAAAAAACAAAAAACAAAAAAAACGAATCTTCACGAGAAAAGAAACGCCAAGGCATTTCTGCTAGCTCTTAATATCTCCAAAAGTGAGCAGGGAAGACCACCATCTCATGTGACAAACGAAGATACCATCCATTCCAGAGGACGGCTAGATAAAAATACGGAGGCTTGACACTAGGTCTGCACTTGCGGCTCTCGAGAAGCCTCTAACAATCACCTTTGTGCAGTTTTCCTAGTGGAGAAAGCCGGTACAGGAGGAACAGTACGGACTCTAAGTTAAAGAAAGCTCGCAGCAAGTTCCAAAGGTCAGGCTGTCGCCGGTCAATGAAACCGAGGGAGCTAATGAATGAGACCGGAACACGTCTGGCTTGGCCGGTGCTCAGGATGCCCGAGAAAGAGGCCCTCTGTCTAGAGGGCAGCACAGTGGCTGGTATCAGCGAACACATGCATGTCTTTCATCAAAGTACTATGCGTTTCAAGCTAGGCTGTGGACCCTGCACCCATTCTACTGACCAGGAAGCCGAGGCTCAGTAGCCACACCATTTCGTGGGCGGCGAGTGCCCCGCCCACACCCCGCCCCATCGCTCACCTTTTTGTCCCAGATCTGCAGGGGCTTGCTGCCGATGCTGTAGAGGATGGAGAGGAAGCCGCTCTGGAACGTGTTCTTGAACATCTCGCCAGCCGCGGCCCCGCAGCCGCCCTAGGCCCGGGACTGGAAATCGGAACCGAACGGCGAAAGAGAGAGGGTGCCGCCGGTCCGAAGGAAGGACACTGAGCTGCAGCCACTGACGGCGGGAAGCGGCGGATCCGCAAGCCTCGGTGAACACACAGCCACCTCAGCACCGAAACCACAGCAACTGCCGCCCGCGCCGCCAAGCCTGCCTGAGAGGAGGCGGAGCGCCGCCGCGGCCCGCCACGGATCCCTCCGCACGCCTGGGCCCGCCTCCCGGAGGCGCATCACCCAGTCCTACCGCAGAAAGAGCGGTTTCCGGTTCCTTCCGCCCTTAGGCCCGCCCCTTCCTGCCCCCTCGGGAGCGGAACTCGGTTGCCAAGGGACTATTCCCCGCCCCTCCCCACTGCAGCCGAGACTTGCTTCAGAACAGCGGAAGGAGACCTAATAAGTTACCGCACGTGTTTACAGTGCCTGCGTGGTGTCATGGGAACCGGGAGGCGTGTGGAGGGGTGGAGTCACGCCAGACACCTCCCTTGAAGGGCGGGAAGAGTAAGGAAGGTGGCTTTGTGCCAACTACAGATAAGCACTACCCCCGGTGTGTTGATGCCAGACTTTAATCTTAGCACCGGATTTAATCCCAGTAGAGGCAGAAAGTTCTCTGTATTTGAGGCCAGCCTGGTCTACATAACTAACTCCAGGACAGCCAGGACTCGGAGACAACCTGTCTCAAAAAACAAATGTGGGTTGGCCCAGGAGAACAGGAGACAGAAGAATGTGTAAGCTAATGAATCAGTATTGAGTCCCCTATTTACATCATCTTTAATTATCAAGTCACTGGGTTGGGGATTTAGCTCAGCGGTAGAGCGCTTGCTCAAGTCACGGTGAGTGAGACACTGTGAAAGCAATACCCTGGGGAAAACATCTCTTTAAATGCATTGATCCGAAAACAAGAAAGCCTGAACATTAAGATATAAGCGAAAATTAATAAAAATTAAACACAATTGGACTGGTCCAGTTGAACCAATAGCTGATTCGTTTTTTTTGTTTGTTTGGTTGGTTGGTTGGTTGGTTGGTTTTTTCTTTTTTTTCGGAGCTGGGGACCGAACCCAGGGCCTTGCGCTTGCTAGGCAAGCACTCTACCACTGAGCTAAATCCCCAACCCCAGCTGATTCGTTTTTAAGAGTTTGAAGCAAAGGCAATCACTTTAGCAATTTTAACGATCATAGTTGCAAAGTTTACACGTTTACTGTGTGACAGGTATAGGCAACGCCTTACCTTGCATTAACTCACTCAACCCTCACACCAGAACTTTGAGTACTCCAGCCAGAATTTCTAGATATCGTGAAAAACATGTGAATATATTACTGTATAAAAATGAAACTTGTTATATGGAATTTATTTTTGCATGATATCTGGAGATTCTTTATGTACTCTAAGCCAAGTGAATAATTTATAACTTGTTTTTAAATTGTTCAGAATATCCTCAGGAGGAAAACGATTCAACATAAGAAAGAAATGATGGCGTATGAGTTTCGATGGTGATTTAAATGCTGCATATAACTAACCACTTGATATCTTAGAAAAAGTAAATTATTTCTAGAAATAATTCACCAGTACTAAGTCTGGAAATAGAAAACGGAATGACTAATAAATAATTAAGGTAATAACTAAACTCCTCAGGAGGTTCTGAGCCCTGTGTCATGGCTTTTTTTTTTCTGATTAATGTAATACAGATTATTGAGGAAGCTATAAAAAGTGACATTACAGTCACTCATAATATCACATTCAGAAATAATTATATGCCTCTGTATATTGTCTCCATGCCTACCTGCCCAGTCCTCCTTAATCTGCCCTCATCCCATCACATATTAATGTGTGCAGACAGCCTCAAAGGCTGTGGTTGCTAAGATCCATCCTCTGGACCAGTGCATGTGGAATCCATCACTGTCCTCCCAGCCAGGCATCTGCATTTATCTCTCCCCTCCCCCAGGAATGGCCATCTTCATACATCTTCCCCTTAAAAACCCGGATGAGAACTTCTTTGGCTTGTGTGTCTGCTCCAGAGTTACTAGATAGGAATAAACACGGTCCAGTTGGATCGAATGGCTCTTGCAAATCATGTAGCCATTGACGTCCCCACAGACAATGCGTATAGAGACAACCATTAGTCTGCTTTCTAAAATTTGCAGGTCTGAACTATGTACATGTTGTTTTGGCTTATTTTTTTCACTTCCTGACTACTATTAGGCTGGCTCATCTTTTCATAGGCATTTAAAATTAATTTAAAGTCACTTCCTTCTATGTTTTTATTATATGTGTATGGAGATGTCTCTCCCTGCATGGATGTCTATGCACCGCCCCACCTCCCCCATGTGTCTGGTGCCTGTAGAGGCCAGAAGAGGGCCTGGAGTTACAGAGAGCTGTGAGCTGCCCTGGGGAGCTAGGAATCAAGCCCTGGTTTTACTGGAAGAGCAATCAGTGCTCTTAACCACGGAGCCGTCTCTCCCGCCCCTCTTCACAGGTCTGTAATTGCTTTTATTTGGGGTGGGCAAGAGGGATTGTTGGTAAAGACACCTGTCACGAAGCCTGAGGATCTGACCCACAGGATAGATGAGTGACTGCCTCAAGTTGTTCTCTGAGCTTCCTACACACACACACCCCTCCTCTCACACACACAGAGACTTTATTTTTTAATTGCTCGTTTGTGTTTTTTGCCCACGTCTCCACTGAGGCTCTTCATCCTTTATTGGTTTGTGAGGCCTAGCATTCACCTCAGAAGCATCTGCCGCTGAGTGGCGTTGACAGCTTTGCTTTCCTCTGTAGGCCACCCACTCCTGTCAGTGGCACGTCCGAGACCTCCTTTTCTCAGTGGTTTTCAAGACCATTTTTGTGTATAGTAAGTTTCCATATATACACCTGTCTCTTTCTGAGCTCTCTCTTCTAGTCTCCTGTTCAAAGTGCTTATACAAAACACCAGTTGCAGGCCTTTAATCCCAGCACTCAGGGGGCAGAGGAGGCAGAGGAAACAGAGGCAGAGGCACTGAGAGGCAGAGGCAGAGAGGCAGAGAGGCAGAGAGGCAGAGGCAGAGCAGAGGCAGAGGCAGAGGGGCAGAGGCAGAGGCAGAGAGGCAGAGGCAGAGAGGCAGAGAGAGGCAGAGGCAGAGAGGCAGAGGGGCAGAGGCAGATGGCTTTCTGACTCTGAGGCCTACCTGTTCTACACAGTGAGTTCCAAGACTGCTAGGGTACAGAGAAACCTTGCCTTGAAAAATCCAAAGGGAAAAAGAATGCAGTTCTTATACCAATACAGACCACATTTTTGTCAGTGTTGTGGTGTACCTTGATATCTAACAGGGCAAACATTTTCTATTTTTCCAAAGCTAGTCTGTAACAGGTCTTTGTTATTTTGTGCATTCTTTTCCCCCCACCCTCTATCCCCCTGCCCTTGGTTTCACCCCCTATGACTAGATAGGAGATAAAGGAGAATGAAGGGAGAGAGAGAGAGAGAGAGAGAGAGAGAGAGAGAGAGAGAGAGATCTGAATCTAGTTTCTTTTTTCTTTTGTTTCTTCTTTAAGCGTGACTACTAGCCACCAACCACCATCCACCAACCCTGCCTCTTGGGGCCGTAGCATTTATATAGCCTCTGAAAAATCTCCCAGAATTCTATCTGCAGCAGACAAAACCTCGCCTCTGCTTAGAGCAAGAGGCAAATCATAGTTAACTGCTATGGACAGTCTGAAACGGCCCCATATCCCACACCTGGGATTAAAAAGAAAGCACATTCTTGTAATATTTCTGTGTTTTTTATTTTAGAGATCAAAATTCCAGAATTGTCACTGCACTAGTTTGTCTAATATTCATGGGGTTTTATTTTTCCATTCAGATTTTACAGTAAATTTATTGCTCAATTTTGATTAAGATTAGATTGTTATAGGGCTGGAGAGATGGCTCAGTGGTTAAGAGCGCTGACTGCTCTTCCAGAGGTCATGAGTGCAATTCCCAGCAACCACATGGTAGCTTCAATCATCTGTAATGGGATCTGATATACTCTTCTGCTGTGTCTGAAGACAGCTACAGTGTACTCACATATATAAAATAAATAAATCTTAAAAAAAAGATTAGATTGTTATAAATTTGTTTAACAAAAGTATCTTGCCGAGCTTGGTGGTGCACACCTTTTACCCAGCATTCCAGAGGCAGAAGTAGATGGATGGATCTCTGAGTTCGAGGCCAGTCTAGTCCTACAGAGTGAGTTCCAGGACAGCCAAGGCTACATAGACCCTGTCTAAAAAGGGAAATAAAATAAAATAAAAAACAAACTTACTTTCATACTTCCTATGGCTGCCACGACAAATGACACTGTCTTAGGGTTTTACTGCTGTGAACAGACACCATTACTAAGGCAACTCTTATAAGGACAACATTTAATTGGGGCCGGCTTACATGTTCAGAGGTTCAGTCCATAATCATTAAGGTGGGAGCAGGACAGCATCCTGGCAGCCATGGTGCAGGAGGAGCTGAGAGTTCTACATCTTCCTCTGAAGGCTGCTAGTGGAATACTGGCTTGCAGGCAGCTAGGATGACCGTGTTAAAGCCACAGTGACACACCCACTCCAACAAGGTCACACCTCCTAATAGCGCCATTCCCTGGGCCAAGCTTATTCAAACCGTCACAGACACCATAGTACATCCTCAGTGACCCAAAACAACAGAACGTTTTTCTGTCCTGGAGGTGGGGTGTCCAAAATCAGTGTTGTCAGAGCCACTCAACTTCGAAGGTGTTAGGGGGAAGAAAATCCTTCCTGGCCTGCGTAATTCTTGGCTGACGGTAATATATAAAAACTCTCCATCCATTTTCTCATGGCCGCTTTCTTCTCTTCTGTATCCTCTAATAAGGATACTCGCCGTCAGATTTAAGGCCCACCTTGAATCCAGTACACCATTTTGAGATCCTTAACTACTGCCTTAGTTCCTGTTCTAGTGCTGTGGAGAGACAGCATGACCGAAGCAGCCTATATAAGAAAGCATGTGACTGGGGGCTCGCTTCTAGCTCCAGAGGGTTAGTCCAGGGCCATCATTTTGTTGAGTGTGGTGCAGCCATGGCGCTGGAGCAGTAGAGAACAGCTTACATCCTGATCCACAGGCAGCAGGTAGAGAATGGGATAAAGCTTGTCACAGGCTTCTGAAACCCCACAGTTCTCCCCGCAGTGACACACATCCTCCAACAAGGCCTGCTGCTGTGGGCTAGTCACCAGAGAAGACTGCTCGGACACAAGTTAAGCCAATAGAAAGTCTTCATTTGCCAGTGTACATTTGTTAAGTGTTAGGATCAGGATCCCAGGAGAGGTCTGCGCTCTCCTCAGGGTGAGCTTTTAAGCACAAAATCCATGTTCTGAGTTAACACACTTCAATTAGCAAGAACAGTTAGCCAGAAGCAGAACTACAAAGCAAGGTTAGCACATTTCGGGACCTTCCCAGAACTATGGACTTTGATGGATTCCTTTTAGTTTTGGCAGGTGGTTCTGTCTCTGTGTCTGAATGGCATTTGCATCATCATGGAGTTGTTGTGCTAAGATCTGGGGTCCCACTATAATACCTTCTAATTCTCAACCAGTTCATCCACGGGGAACCAAACATTCAAATATATGAACCATTGGGGGCAAACCACCTGCAAACCACCACAAGTCCGCATAGAAACCCACCTCTTTCCAAATTAGGTTACGTTCTGAGGTTCTGGATGACATGCATTTGAGGTGAACGCTATTCGGTTTACTAGTGTACTTTCCAGAGGCGATTTGTCTGATGCACTGTGCTGAGACCCCCATTCTCCATGCCCTAATCTTTCTCCTTCTTTATTTGTTCACCACTTGACAGTCTAAATAGTAATTCACCTCTCATTCCTTTCCTTTCCTTGCCCTCATTTTTGAACTTGAACCATGAGTTTCCTCTGTGTTGCCCGCAGGTATATTCCTCGGGTCAAACCAGATGCCCACCGCTTGAAGTAGCTATGCACTCCGTGTCGAGTCAGTGACTCAGTCTTGGACTTGAGGCTCCAGGCCACAGTGGGGCCTGTCTCTGTCCCTCCTCGCTCAGCTGATGGACCTGTTCAGAATCAGGGGTAAACTGCGTCATTTGCCTGCCCACAGAAGCTCTGTGAAGTGTCCTTTTCTTTCTCCTTAGATAAGCTATACACGCACGTGTGTGTGTGTGGGAAGACAGACAAGGACATTAGACATCTTGCTATGTCATTTTCTTTTATCCCCTTTAAATAGGGTCTGTCACTGAAACTGGAACCAGGCTAGCAGCCAGCAAACCCTACCAACCCTCCTGTCTCTACTTTGCGCAGTTCTGGGGTTCTGGGTGCTCTCAGCCATACCCGACTTTTTTCATGGGCTCCAAAGATTTGAACTCAGACCCCCATGCTTCTGCAGCAAGCACGTCTTACGCACTGAGCCACCTCTCTGATCCTGTCGGAGCCTTGTACCAGGTCTCTCTGCTAACTATGCAGTCTTCTCAGTTAAAAATGAAGATACCAGGCTGGAGAGGTGGCTCAGCGGTTAAGAGCACTGACTGCTCTTCCAGAGGTCCTGAGTTCGATTCCCAGCAACCACATGGTGGCTCACAACCATCTGTAATGGGATCTGATGCCCTCTTCCGGTGCGTCTGAAGACAGCGACAGTGCACTACTCATATACATAAATCTTTTCTAAAAAACGAGGACACCATTGGCATCTTGGTAATCAGCAAACACTGGGACAGAGGGAAGCAGTGCTTCACCAAGCTACTCATCTGCAATAAATATCTGTGTGGACTGTGTGTGGTGTTCTTTATATTGGGGTTGAAGACTTACTATGTGTACTGGCTAGTTTTCTGCCAACTTGACATGGGCTGAGTCATCAGAGAGGAGGGGCCCCAATCGATAAAACATGTCTCCAGTGGATCCGGCTGTAGGCAAGCCCGGAAGGCATTTTTAAATTAGAGATTGATGGGAAGGCCCAGCCCCTTGCGGCTGGTACCATCTCTGCCCCAGTAGTCGGGTCTGTACGGAAGGAGGCCGAGCAGGTCATGTGGAGCAAGCACTTCTCCATGGCCTCCGTATCACCTCCTGCCTCAGGTTCCTGTCCTGCTTGAGTTCCTTCCCTTGCTGCTTTTAATAATAACTGTCATGGGACTGAGTGAAGGAACCCTTTCCTCCCCGGGCTGCTGTGCTCATGGTGCTCCTTAGAGCAACAGCGCGCCTTACTAAGCACTACATCCCAGCTTCGGGTGCGGTAGCGACCTGCTGGTGAGAGGCAGGGGAATGTAGACGAATGGCTTGGCTTTGACATATTCCCTTTAGGGATGGACTATGCTTGACTCTGATCATGTATCCCAGGCCCTGTCAGTTTCTACTACTGTGGCAGGCACTCCATTCAGGTGACTGAATGGAGAACCGAATGGTCACTTCCGTCACTAACATTCACTTCAAAGATAAAGCAAGCCAAGTTTACCTAAATGAGGCCTTTCACAGAACGAAGCTTTAGATGGTGTCGTTCTTGTTTTCCAGCTGCCTCTGACATTGTAGTTCTCGTATGTATATTTTATAGCCTTCAACACAGTGTCGGAAACCTTGTTGATAACTGGATATTATCAATGACAGCAATGACCAACACAATTTGAATGTAGTCAGATAAAAAGACCACCAAGAGCCTGGGCTGGTGCGTCAGGCCTGTAATCCCAGCTACTCAGGAGGAAGGAGGATCAAAAGTTCAAGGCCAACCTGGATACAGATCAGACTGGGCAACTCCGTGAGATCTCGTCTCAGAATAAAAAGGCAAGAGGGCTGGGGGTGTGGTTTAGTGGTAGAGTGCTTTCCTAACAAGCAGCAGACCCTGGGTTCAGGCCCTCCGCACCACAAAAGAAGAGAGGCAATCAATGAGAGGGAAACTGCAGTATAGAAGTAAAGCAATGAGATCCAGGGGGCAGGCACACAAGCACCACAGATGCCAATCTGCACATTAAAAGCAGCTCAGGGGGAGTATCACAGAGCGTGCTCACAGATGCCATCAATGACACAGGCTTGGCTCGTTAACTCACAGTTCTGATCTGCCTGAGATCTCTGACCATTAACCTCTTTTGAGCCCGAACCGAGGCAGGGTGTATCATGTTGTTGGAATATTAAAACAGGTGGACATGAGTTTCTAATGATTGATTTTTAACCACGTGTGTTTAGTCACGTGCTCCCACATGTGAATGCAGGTGGTGACGGAGGTGGAAGAGGCATTTGATGTCCGGGAGCTGGAGTTATGGGTGGTTGTGAGTCACCTGATGGTGGTGCTGAGAATTGAACTCAGGTCCCCTGGGAGATGAGGACCCATCTCTCTTCAGCTTCTAGACAGACATTATGATGAGTAGACAGACCAAAGCTGTGATCTCTAGCCTGACAGACTGAGGAGTGAGTTTCTGATGACAGGGACAGGCTTATCTAAGATGTGTGAAATGTTTAAGGATGATAAGGTATTACAGGGTCTGAGACTTTGGAGGTAATATGAAACGCTCAATTTTTTTTTTTTGAAATGCCCGTGGTTTTAAATTTGCAATTGTAAACAATGGATGTTTAACAGTTCCAACTTATGAGTTTAAACTTAGGTTTGTGGTATCTGAATGGCTTTGGGAGATTTTTTTCATTAGCTGCTGTGCTCGTGAAATAAAACAGGTTATTATGTGGTCTAAGTTTGAAGTGTCTAAGGTGACTTGATTAAGCATGTGAGCAATGTCTGCAGCATTCACAGCTACAGGGAGCAGAGAAAGGCCATGGTAAATGAAATCCTGCCTGGATGTATGCTATTGACACAGGCACTGCCATGTCAAGGACCCCAGAGCCTCGAACCCACAGAGGAATGGCAAAGCCTTCCTCTGGTCCAGCGTAGGCATCAACAGTGTGTGTAGAAAATGTTCACCATAGCTTCCTTCCCTAGATGTTTAGAGGCCAAACACCGCTCCTCCACAGAGACCATTTCTACCAACATTAGCCAAACCTGTGTCCTCGATGCAGCCGTATGCCATGAGCACGCCTCCTTGTTTATCTGCAATGACTCTTCTCAACTGTGTGTAATAAACAGGCTGAGCTTCGGTGCAATGGTTTCTCCTGCAGAGAGCCCCGCCCATCCAATCCCAGCTCTCTGTCTCTGTCATTTCTTCATTCCCTCAACACCCCAGTCAGGTCCAAGTCCTCGGAGCCATGCCTGGAGGCAACTGATGAACCAATTAAAGGTTTCTTTGCCGTTCGAGTCCCAGAACAGGATCTGACTATGAACCTGAGGCTGGCTTCAAACTCTCAATCTTCTTGTGTCAGCTTCCTGAGTGCTAGAACTACAGCTGTGTACCACATGGCCCACATCAACCAATGTTTTTGTTGTTTGTAAGACAGGGTTTCTCCACACAGCCCTGGCTGTCCTGTATAGAACAGGCTGGCCTCAAATTCATAGCAATGCACCTGCCTCTGTCTCCAGAGTGCTGGGATTGAAGGTCTGTGCCACCACATCTGACACCTATTAAGTTTTTAATTTATTGACCCACGGAAGCTTAGTCGAAGGTGTTAGTATCACACCACACCTGGTTTGTAGCTATAAAACAATTATAATTGATCATCCTGACACAGCTATAGAGGGCTGGGGACATGACCCAGTTGGTAGAGTGCTTTCTGTCCATGGATAAGGGCTTGAGTTTGGGCCCCTAAAATTCACATTTAAAAAAAAAAGAGTTGGGTGTTAGTGGGACACACATGTAATTCTAATCGGGTGGTGGAGACAGGGGGATCCCTGGGGCTCGAAGCCCAGCCAGCGTAGCCAAATAAGGAAGCTCTAGGTTCAGTGAGAGGACCTGGGACAAAAATAAGATGGAGAGATGGCTCAGTGGTTAGAAGCACTGACTGCTCTTCCAGAGGTCCTGAGTCCAATTCCCAGCAACCACATGGTGGCTTACACCATCTGTAATGGGATCCTCTGATGCCATCATTTAAAAAAAAAAAAAGGTGATGAGTTCCTGAGGAAAACCCTGTACAATGTCCTCCACACATACACAGACTCGTACATACATGTATGTGCATACCTATACATGCATGACACAAACTGGGTTTTAAATGTATAGATTTAATAACAAAGGCATCACTTAAAGCATTAGCATCTTTTCAGTGCTCAAGGTCCTGGTCATCAGTGAAACAGGAGGTATTCAGGTCAACTCAGCCTTGGCAGCCATAGGGAGGTATGACTGGCATTACCCCCAACCGGATCCCCTTTCTTTGGCACAGCAGTGAGATGCACAGGTATGCCGGTTAGCCAGAACAAAACCACGGGTGTGTCCTGAACACGGAAAGCATTCAGCTGGCGGGTGAAGGACAGGGACCTGGGCCACTGCAGAAGCTCCTAGAGTGTGGAGGTCAAGTGGAAGGAACTCTGTTGGGTCTCTGCATGTGATGTTTAAAAATGCTTACAAGTGGGCTGGAGAGATGGCTCAGCGGTTAAGAGCACCCGACTGCTCTTCCAGAGGTCATGAGTTCAATTCCCAGCAACCACATGGTGGCTCACAACCATCTGTAATGGGATCTGATGCCCTCTTCTGGTGTGTCTGAAGACAGTTACAGTGAATTCATACATGAAATAAATAGATAAATCAAAAAATGCTTACAAGTTTATTATCAGGAAGATGAGCTCTTTTGGATGGATAGCTTTGACAAAGGCCGCATGTGACCTCACATTTATGCTGCAGTACCCCGAAAGGGTGTCATGCTAACACCCTGGTGCTACACTATACTCAGACAACCGAGATCTGCTCTGCATCCTCCTTAAACAGCATCATTCAGGAGGCAGCCTTTGAGTCTGGCTTCTTAGCAAAACGCATGTGAGAGGCAGCTTTTGTTAACAGCCCTGGAAACTGCATTCTGGGAAGAACAGTCCATCCTTTCTACCTCCTGGCCATCTGGTCATGTTGGTCCTCCCCACCCTCCTCCACCCCGACCCCAGCCCATCGTGCATGCGCACATATAATACAAATTTTGAAAGGGAAAGCTGAAGTCCTTTAAACCCCTTTAAAAAGTGATTTTTATCCTATATACACCCCACCTACAATGTGGAGCAAAGGTGCTCACTTAGCGATTCTGAACAACTGGAAACAGCCAGCGTCTCTGAAGGAACTGCTTTAACTCTGGCACAGCACACAGTGGAACACCGTGTAGCCATGGAAACAGACGAGGCAGACGTATGCATGCTGACTCGGAGTTTTACTGTCAACTGGAAACACTGGAGAAAACAAATCATTCTTTTTACATTCGCATCCCATGAAAGTCACTGTAAATTTAGATGACAATAAGGGTTTATAGAAACAAATGAAAAAACAAAAAACAAAAAACAACAGATCAGACTGGGCAACAGCATGGCTTGGAGGGGTTTTAACTATAACTCTCGATAACATTTGAACTTTTTTCTTTTTTAACTACAAGCAGTCAGAAAAGACATTCAGGACTAATGAAGTTGCAAGGGTTCTCTTACAACCATGTGTGCTGTGGATGGGCTCGGGTTCTCAGGTTAGTAGGGTCCAGGTGCTCTCCTCAAAGTCAAAACCAAGTGAAAACTCCCCCTCCCCTCCCCTCCGCTCCCTTCCCCTTCCGTCTTTTCCTTTCCTGCCACCCACAAAACCCAAGAGTATCTATCTGATAGGCCTGGGATTTCTGAAAAGTATGACTTCCACGGTGGGAAACGAAGAACTGGGTTAAAAAGCAGGAAAAGCCCAAGGACTAAGTTAACCTTCCTAGTTCTTTATGAGCACTGCTGGATCTCCACACCCGTCTGTCCAGCACAGAGACCCTCCACATCTGCACAGGGCCTGGTCTGTGCACAGGTCTGTGGAGGAAGCACGTACCCACTGTGTACATCCTCAAGAACACTGAATGAGCTACTAATGCTGGACTTTCTAGAGCCTTGCATTGACAAGGCTCCCTGGAGACAGCTTGAGAACAGTAAGCCAGGGTAGGGTTAGACCCAAAGGCAAGGCATGCACCTTTAATCCCAGCACTCCAGAGGCAGACTGGTCTAGAGTGAGTCCCAGGTTAGTCAAGGTTACAGAGAAACCCTGCCTCAAGCAAGCAAACAAAAAGAAACCAAGGCAAGGTGCTTGTAGCCCATTGGCTTTTTGGTCTATGGTCAGTGGTCTGGAGGGTACTTGCTGGTGTCCACTGGAGGGTGGGGTGGGGTATGTTTTCACACCAGGTAAGCTGACTGGATCTGATGGAAATGCGTTCAAAGGGCACTGACACCATGGTGGCCCTGAAGGGGCCCGTTATTTCCTTCCCACATAATCACTTTAATTCACACTCAGAGTCACATGGCATTCAGAACCAGTGGCAGATGAGTCCAGAGACAGTGGCCCTTTGAGGAGCAAGCTGGCACCCAAACCTGCTAGGGCCTCTGTGCTCCATAGGCAGTGTGAGAATGGCCAGTGGCTAGCTGACCCCCAGCTGTGTTTACACCACCTGCACAGCCGTGCTGGGATCAATCCTCTGAGGACATTGAAAGGGCTCTGTAAACTGGCAGTTTCCTGTTAACGGCTTCCGCATGCACACATGTGAGAATTGCTCTCCTCTATCTTTCCAGGGAGTATGAGGGCAGGATGAGCAGTAGCTGTGGCTTGATCCCTCCTTCCCATTGGTTAGATTTCAACCTGCCTCCAGGACTAAGGCATTTCTTCAGAAGGGAGTAGGCGTAACTGAGTAATAGGAAATGTTGAGGCATGAGCAAAGAAACTGCAAAGGGCAGCTTACAGCATTCTCCTGAAGTCACCATGGGGGCATTTATCCCCCTCAAATACTGAGCCACTCATTTGGAAGAGGTAAGGGTGGACACACGATGGGGACTGCAGTCAAGACACGGGCAGCTCTCCCAGCCTATGTAGACGCCAGACTGTTCACTCTGTCTGACAACATGCCATCCTGGCCCTGCTTCCCTCTAGAACTTGGCACAAGTGCACTGATGACTCAGTCCTCTCTGTCCACAGGTCTTGGTCAATGGCCCCTTCCACACTGAATACGCTCCATCCACTTCTTTTAAAACGTTTTATTCAATAATATATATACTTTTAAAATAATATGTAACTGCCCACCATGCCATACACTGCCCCCATCCCATTTGTGGAGTCTGTGGTCAGCTAGTCCTTGGGGTTTGCTGGAGCAACAGGCAGCCACGGGATGGGTCGAGGGCACGGAGAGCAATAGTAACCAACAACCATTTTTGCATACCCTTCACATTTCCCATGCTTTCTGGGTCAGGAGGAAGTCAACAGGAAGCCAAAGGCATGTGAACCTTTTACATTCGGAAGTGAGGTCTGATTTACGGTGGTGGGCTGCCCTTCGGGTGGTCTAGTTCCTGTTCGCCAAGCCTGCCACCATTTTGTGTCTGCTCTCGGGACGTGATCTCGCTACACGCGTTAAGACGTTTTGATTTGGTTCTTGTTCTGCTTATGGAAAAGTGGGAGGAACCGCAACAGACCTGGGGAGAGACGGGAGGAGGGGAAAGAGGGCATTAATCAATCTGAGCCAGAGTGAGGTAGGCCACTTGGGACAGGGCTGGGGACAAGATGTAAGCTTGTCTTCTCCACGACACTTGATGGGACACTCACAGCATGAGCCCAGGCCTTGAAGTATCCTCTTCCTGTTCTTTGACCCCCAACAAAGGTAGCCATCGGCCTGACCTTCTGAGAGAAACTCTGGCCACATGTCACAATCTATTCTGCCCTGTCCTTCAAGTGTAGGTGCTTAGGCAGATGCCTTGTGACCATCCTGCAAGCCAGACAACAGATCCAGCCCATTTCTCAGATCTGACACATTTACCAAGGAGGTCTTGAGTTTTGGAATCAGAGGACTTGGTATTTGTTCAGGGAAAAAGGCCACTACCATTGTAGGCTGCAAGTGGGCTCAAATTTTCAACTGGGTTCTGCAAACAACCAAGCTGTCCAGCCTGGTCTCCTCCATACCCATCGTGGTAAAGTGAGTGGTTGAGAGGCCAGTGACAGGATTTTATTGATCACAATGTAGAAGGCACTTGGCATCTAGTAAGCTGTCTCAGTTACTTTGGGGAAAGGGTTCTTTCCACTGCTTAAAAGTCACAAGGCTGCCCACGCATGTTAAGAAATTACACTGCCTTCAAACTCTTCAGCTCTTCTCCAATCAAGGGGGATCAGTTAGGGAAAAGAACTACATCACGGAAGACCTGTACCATCAGCCACATGACAGCAGGCACACACACCCACCTGTGTGCTGCACGTAGTGGTGGAAAGGGACTTCTACAAATGCCTGAGCTCAGGGCCCAAGGTTAGTCATCAAGCTACTTCTGAGAAGCAGGGGTCTTGAGTGATGCCACTAGTTTCACTCCTAAAGAAATCTCCACACCGAAGTGAATGCTTCAGCCACCACAGGTCTTCAAAGCTCCGAGTTTATGGCCCACCCCACACCCCAAGTGCAAGCTAAGGTCTGAAGCAACTGTCTGTCTCCTAGTTGAGAAGGTCAGGAATTGTCAACATAAATTTTATTTATTTAAACAGAATTCGACATGGCACCACATCAGTCATCCAGGACTACACTGAGGAACTGGGTTTGTAGTGTTCTTTTGGAAAAAGACCACAACACAGGCAGTGTTTTTTCCTGCAAACAGAAGGCTCCTTGGTTCTTGAAGGCTATCCAAACTTGCCATGTCCCCAATTCATCATTCACAGCAAGAAGAGCCACCAGGTGGAAAAACCGTTAATTTATTGATTCAAAGTTTGTTTTTTCTTTTAAAAAGTCCCCAATACATGCAGTTCAGGGTCAAGTGTCACATTTGTAGCACATGTTGGTCGACACAAAAGTATGCGTCTGTTGTATAATCCGACCTTGCTAGGTTCTACAACCGAGAACGCCCACATGGCGGCAAAAGCAAGCACTCTTGGCCACTCCCTTCCCCACTGTCCACCGGTGGGGCTTGTTTTTAAAGGCAGAACACAGTTTAATTTATTGAGCTCCCTGACAAACTCAGGTTCTTGTGTGCCTAAGAGACCTGCTTGCTTTTGCTTTCAGAAGGGCTGGCATTTGCAATCACCTCTCCCCAGCTCTTATCTAGTAACTTGTGGGCAGGAGACTGTCCTCTGTGCGTGTCTGGGAACCTAACATGGTGTTGACAGAAAGTTAACTGGGCTCCTATATTAATATTTCTCTCAGTGCACATATAAACTCTATCCTTCCTGTGCCCCAAGTAGCTCTGCTGACACATTCACATGCTCCTGGAGACCTAAGTTGTTTCCCTGAGGTCCCTGGTAACCTCTCAAGGGCCACTGGACCCAAGCCAGGGGCACTGTCCAGGCATTTGCAGCAGGAACTTAGTGTCCCCTAGTATCATACTTGGAAGTATGAGCTCTTCAAGACCCACCTTTACGACATTTTTCTTACTGGATCTTTTCTTTCACTGTCCCCAACAGCCACCTTCTCTAAACTTCAAGGACTCCCAGCTCCATTCTCTCAATAGTTAGACTGAGAGTCCCCTCTTTCCCACTAGGAAACCCATGTGCCTGAGGCATGGCCATGTTAGGGTAAGGTCCACAAGACCTGGCTGGACACTCTGCTCTTCCAGATCAAGCCTCAGTAAAACACGCCCTCATTCCATGGCAGTGGCTTCTACCAGCCACCTACAAGGACAGGAGCAGGTCGGCTGACAGGAGTCTGAAAAGAACAAACTGTCCCCAACACACTTATTCTCAGAATGGCTTTTAGTCCAGGAACCTTGCGGTCACTCTGTGGATGCCAAGGAGACTGATTTGAACGCAGCCCTGGAGCTGCCTGTCATCACACCAGGGGCACGCTCTTCAACACAGGCATACCTGAGATGACAGTGCAACAATACCCTGCTCCCCACAGGTCTCTGTGGGGTATTTTTGCTTTTCATTAGGAAATAATTAAGTCCTTGTCATAGGCACTTTTAATCTGTAATAAGGTAATGAAACGAACAAAAGAGAATTACTGAGATGAGCTTAAAAAAAAATTCACTGAAAATTTACTAGCTTAGTCTGAATAGAACGGATCCCACCCCTACTCACACACACTCTTTAAAACCCAGGTACTATCTCCAGGGGGATGGACCAAGGTGTACCTGGTCCACCAAGGTAGGTTTGGAGACAGGTCAAAGAGGCCCACTAGATACTGCGGTTTGGGCAAGGCCAGCCTAAGCATCAAGTACAGGCTCAGAGGGAGTAATAAGCATTTCAAGCCCAAGGTGGGAGAGAGGTGAAATGCTGTCACTGCTGCAAACATGTCCTGCTGGGCTGTCACTCACAGACCTCACTCCCAGAGTATGTCAAGGGGGTGGGGAGAGGAACGTGGCCAACCTCTCTTCCCAGATGTTTGGACTGTCTCTGGAGGACCTAGGGCAAAAAGGTGGGAATACTGCTCAATTGAGGCCCTCCAACAAGCTCTTGAACAACTTAGAGAAGAAGGAAGCTTGGGTAATCAAGGAGATGGTGTCGGAGAACAGAAAAGGAACCCCTAACCACCAAGGATCCGGGCTCCTGTGATGGCACATGACAACCCCCATACTAATCCCCATTATATGTCAACACAGGCCATGTCTCTCTCAGCCATGCTGTTTCCAATTCTCAGGAAGAACAAATATATACATGGAAACACAGAGGTGCAACATGAGAAGGCAGGAGCTCTATGGAAAACCTTAACTGAATGTATGTCCTGGTTTATAAAGGATCTTAAAGAAGATTTTGAAAACTTTATTTATTGTGTGTAACATGTGACAGCACAGGTGTGGGGAGAGGACAGCTCATGGGAGTAGGTTCCCCTACGTCAGGTCATCAGCGCTGGCAGCAAATGCCGAGATCTTACTCTAATTATAAACTCAACTCCATACTATCAAGAGAAGAGTTACATTTGCTTTTTAAGTTCCCACAGACCAAACGACAAAATAGAATCTGCATTTAGAAATGGACCTGTTACCAATACCAATACAAGTTTATTGGAATTTGGAATGTAAACAGATGTTTCAAACAAACAATCTAACCTTATAAAAATGTATGGCATTATGAAATAGTCACTGAAGAGACCCTAAGTGTGATGTGGAGGATGTCTCAAGCATGTTAGGTCCCCAGTGCTGAGGCGTGACTGTAGCCAAGGAGGGGACTAGCTGGCGAACCATGTCAGTGACCAATCCCATGAATGAAATCAGCCCTATTTAAAAAACAAAACAAAACAAAACCAAAACACAGTTTAGCTTTTGCTAACATAAGGGTTAGCACATGGATCTAAAGCTTTGACACTTGCTCCAGGAGCCCCACTTCCTCCCGCAAGCCATGGCCAGCCCTCTCCAGCCAGCTGCAGGAGTCACAGGACGGCCTTACCCACAAGCCAGCACCTGCATGCAAGAGACTTCTTTGCCATCGCATTCATGTATGACCTATCAGAGCTGTAAATGCCCATCATCCTGACTGCAGCCAGATCTGTTTGTCACAGGTTAAACGGAGGGAAGATGGCGTGTGTCTTTTTGCACCTGTGAGGGCTTTCCTGAACAAATCCTAACAGAACAGTTTCCTCCATCTTTGAGCTGCCTGAAGACTAACTTCCAGCTGTAGCTATGGTTGTGAACAAAGACAGTCTTTGTATTAAAGTGTGCATTAAGGTAGAGCCCTCACAAAGATGAGCTGAGAAACTGTGAGGTTTTCCATTGAGGGGGAAAAAAAGCTAAAAAGAAGAAAAAAAAAGGCAACAAGATTTAAGAGTTAGGCAAATCAATAAAGGTGAGCCCCAAGTTATGCACACAGCATGTAACATCTAATGAGCCTGGGACCTGTACATGGCATCTCGAGATTTATAGTGCCATCTTCTGACACCAAAGAGGACATGGCGAGAGCAATGGCAGTTTGCTTCCAAATGAATACACTTAGAAGAAAACTGCAGGAATGAGGTACATTTCCTGGAGAGCTCGTGTCATAAAAAAATACAGAACACATGAATTTGTAAAAGAGCTTAAAAAAAATACTGTCACTGTTTTAATCCTTTTTTTTTCTTTGTAAATGAGGCTGGTGTGTCAGAATAGACTGCTGACTTTTGCTAAAACTTGAGCCTGAATTCTCATAGAAGAAAATCAGACCACAATGGAATAGATAGGAAGTCAGATATCAGAGCTTGTTGACCGAACAGGTTAATTCAACAGTGGTATCCTGTTAAACGCAGGTACGTGTACAACAACTCCGAGCTTCTCATCTCCCATGCATTCCAAAGGGAGAGTCCCTCAGATCCTGAACCATGCGCTCTGCCACACTGCACAGCGCAGCGCCCTGCAGACTACTGGGGAGTTCCTGCTTTGACAGACTTAGGTCTTTACTCTTCTTTGCCTTTAGAAGGAAGGATTAGAATCTCTGTTTATCACACTGCAGTTTCCTTCAAGTTTGTTTGGTGGTTGGTTTTATGGGCAAGCATCAGTGCCGCATTACCGTCGATTCCCCAGGCTTCATCGTGCTGCGGTGAGACTACTGGAAAGCACGGTGTTCTCAGCACAAGGCTGGGACTGCTCCTTCACCACCGGGTCTGCAAGAGAGGAGCACAAGTTTCCCACATGAGCACGGGCACTGAGGTTACAGAGAGAACACCATAGCCAACTGCCTTTCTTTTTCCACAGTATCAAGACAGACACATTTATGTGGGACCCGGGTTATAAACAAAACAAAACAAAACCAGGCACCAAGCCAGATCAGGAAATAGTTCCTTATTTTCCCCCCTCAGAGCAGGGTCTAGAACCCAGTTTCACACACGCTATGGCAATCAATCTACCACCAAGTCACCTCCTCAACTCCCACCAAACATTTGATTTTGGAATGAAGTTTTACAAGGTGCTCAGAGAAGCCCTGAACTCACTCTTCTTCACCCCGATGATCCTCCAGCTTAGCCACGGTGGCCTCATGCCCACTGGGGAATTTTTTTCTAGGTAATTTTTCTATTTCCTTAGAATATAGACCCAACTGCTAAAAAAGCACAGAAATCCTAACTTAGCACTGTTCAAATCTATACCAATTCCTCCTTGAGTACCAGTGTCAAACTTGCCTTCATTCTTTAAAGCACACAGTGACAAGCACGTGTGAAAAGGTGAATGAAAGAGCCAATGGCAGCCACTGTAAGGAGCAGTCAAATACTGAGCTTATTTAATCAATAATGAATTATGTGGATGGAACCTTCATCAGGTTGTTTTCATTATTATTTCTGAGACAGATCTCACTACATACCTTAGATGGCCTCAAATGTACAGTCTTCATGCATATGCGTGCCTTATGAGTTTACATTAGTATTGTTTTCTGTTTCATTGTTTCTGTTTGAGTCAGGTTTTCTGTGTGTAGCCCTGGCTGACTATACTGGAACTCACTTTGTAGTTCAGACTGGCCTTGAACTCAGGGATCCACCTGCCTCTCGAGTTCTGGGATTACCTGACTATTTAAATAAAGACAGACCTCAAAGATCTGACTACCTCCTGAACGGCCAACTTAAAGGTGTGTGCCACCACTCCGGGCTATACCAATAATACCAATATCCTTAAAGTGGCCAACCCCACAGGGTAAAAGCAGCTCTGTGTTGGAAATTAGAAAGCAGACAATTGAATGTTGCCTGTCTTCAGCCATAGAAGGCTAAAAGAGAAGACCCTGTATATTTTTTGTCACCTTAAACTTCTGCTGTAAATTTGAAACTGTAGCAACATATTCTTCGTGTTAGTTATTATTAGGAATTAGTTAACTCCAGAGGTAAAAAGGAAAAGAACACATAGTAGTCAAACAACACACAGAAGCCTTACAGGACAGAGTTCATCTTGATTCAGAGAGAACTAAGTCTACTCAACTTCATCTCTCTCAGCCTCTTCCATGACCAGACTCAGCTACCTCTTCAAGTACATGGGCAAGGTGTGTGTGAAATTTCAATGGGGAGAACTACTAACACTCAAACCATAAGCAGGTCCAGAAGGAGCACGCACGCTGTATGGGAGATGTCAAAGGTCGGAGTCCAGTTGTCACACCTGCTGTTCCCTCACCTCAGAGCCCTCTTATTCACACACTGCTTCCTTTAGAAGCACATGGGGGGCAATGGCTGGAGAGATGGCTCAGAGGTTAAAACCACCGACTGCTTTCCAGAGGTTCTGAGTTCAATTTCCAGCAACCACATGGCTCACAACCATCAGTAATGAGCTCTGACACCTCTTCTTGTGTGCATGAAGATAGCTACAGTGTACTTTCATACATAATAATTCTTAAAAACAAAACACAAACTCACAGAAGTACGGGTGCTCCATGGCCTCTTTGGCGGTCAATCTCTGTTGATGGTCGTACCGCAGGAGCTTGTCAAGAAGATCTAGGGCCTCGGGGCTGACGAGGTGTCTGTTCTCACTATGGATAAAGTTTTCCCAGCGCTTCCGTGAATGCCTAAGAAAAACAGTGTATCATTACTATTCTGAGACTAAACTACACAAAAAATTCTCCCCTACTAGACCCAACCCCAGTGACTCCTTAGACCAGTGTGAAGTAGCTGAAGCTCATTCTTGGAGGCACCCACTTCACATAACCGACGCTTCCTCAACCCCCACACCCAGTTATAACCACGATGTACTGACACCAAACTGCTCAATCATTAGATAAACAGAATTTGTTTAAAACTTCTACATCTGAGTGAGAATTGGTTCAATCTTTCTGGATTATTCTTATGGCCTGGTTTTTTCACCATGAGTGCAGCCTGGTGGACAGAATGAGAGAGTTGGCTCTAGAAACAAGTAGTTTTCTATAATAATGTGTGAAGACGCCAGGCAAGCATTTCCTTATAGCTGCAGTGGGGCTGGCCATGGTGGTGCACATCTGCAATAGCACTCAGCCTGAGGCCAGCCAGGGCTGTGCAGGAAGACCTTGTCAAACCAACAAAACTCTAAACCACACGATCTACTGTACCTGAAAACTCAGTATCCTTAGTATTTATTGTAAAACTTAATTCAGAAAATCAGCTATTCATTTCTTATTCAAAGAAACATAGTTTTCCCAGATTTGTCGCCAAAATAAATATATTCAGGGCTGGGGAGATGGCGTCAGCTCCTCTAGAGGTTGAGTTCAATTTCTGACAATCACATGGTGGCTCACACCCACCCCTCACTCCAGTTTCAGAAAACCCTATTGTGACTCTGCAGTCATCAATACACACATGGTATATACACGTAAACAGATAAAACACGCTTACATATAAACCAGAAAGAAGTAATTTAAAAAATTTTTAAGTACATGCTTTAACCAGAGTAACATTTTTTCCCCTGTAACATTATGATTTTGTCTTCTATTTATTTCCACAGGATCTCATGATTGTCAGGCTGGCTTCAAGTTCAATGATCCTCCTGCCTCAGCCTTCCAGGTGTTGTGATTAGAGATTTCCATGTCTACACATGGCTTGTCTTCCATTTCTTAGTAGGAGTCCTAGCACTTAGAAGGCTAAGGCAGGTAGATCTCTGTGAGTTGAAGACTAGCTCTGGTCTACATAGCAACCAACATCAATATTGATGTTAGAAAAGGGAAAAGAAAATGGATTTTATCTAACATTCCAACAAGGTGCATCCTTCCTTCCTCCCCGTTCCCTGACCCCTTCTCTTTTTACTTACTGTCCCAGGATATCATTGAAGTGTGGGTCTAGGTCTATGTGGTACTTCTTCAGATACCCATACAGGTCATCTGTCCCCAGAACCTTGGCAATTCGAACAAGCTGAAACACAAAACAAACTGACCAAACCGCCAACCACAGGGCTTTCTGTGAGCCTTTAGAGAGCACTGAGCCGGACCTGGGAATCAGGAGATTCCATGTTACTCAGATCTTTAGGAACTTAACAGAGACCTGAGTCTAAGATAAACAAAAAACTTAAGGACACAAGTCTCACATGAATCCAAGTTTCTAAGCTGCTTGTAAAGGGTTGACGTATTTAGATACTAGTATCTTTGGGGACATTGTTATGTGATGACAAGAATCTGATTTTGTTAGACAAAGAGGTGCTGTGGGTTGTCATAGGGACAGGTTATCACATTACACAGCCATATCTGATGTGGGTAGAAACCCTTATGATTAATGCAAATTGAAGCTGTAATTTTACAGATATATAATTTATAGATTGATACAGAGTTAAAGTTTTCACTGATGTAAATTTATTATATTGATGCAAGACTTAAAATTAATATTGTTACTCTTTGACAGGCATTAAGCCTGTACAACTCTTCAAAGAACACAGAGCTTGGACCCAGTCCTGCTAACAGCCGTTACAAACTGTTGCGGATGACTAAGTAACACGAGTGAAGGGCCAGAATGTAAACTCATGATTATATTATATTCTGACTTAATTATAATAAAGTGTTTTTAATTTACTCAAGAATAATTAAGAAATTACTAAAAATAATTAAGGTTTAACAATTCAAATATACTTTACATCGTCTTCAAAGATGTCAAAAATCCACAGAATCTGACATTTAAAGCTATTTCATTATCAAAGATCATTTGACTAGAAACACATCTGCTCCTGACAGCACCCTTTCTTGGTTAAAAGAAGAAACTGAGCATCATTGGAGTTGCTCTAGTTGTGGCGAGACAGCCACTGGGCAAAAATTGCCTCAATTCATCTACAGACAAAAATACTGTCCAGGGAAAGGACACACTAACAATAGTCAACTGAGAGCTCTGCCAAGACAGGGTGAGCAGTCCTTCCTACTCCTGCTTTACAAAGTTCTGTCAGGGTGAGCAGTCCTTCCTACTCCTGCTTTACAAAGGTCTGTCAGGGTGAGCAGTCCTTCCTACTTCTGCTTTACAAAGGTCTGTCAGGGTGAGCAGTCCTTCCTAATCCTGCTTTACCAAGGTCTGTCAGGCGATCCTGGCCCAAAGGCTGAAGACTGATGCTCCAACACTTTGAGGAATGAGAAACTGTCCAGGTAGTCGGCTATCTTTACAAATTGGCTAAGTTTCTGGAAACTATGTTTTGTGCTTCCAATATTTTCAGGTAATTATTTAAGTCATTCATGGATTTTTGACAGGGTTGAAGACCAGTTATAGTCTCATAGCAAACTCAAGCTGTTTAACACTAAGAGAGATGATAATAGATTTGAGAGGATGATTTTCAGATTTTCAGACAAGCTAAAAACCAGGACATAATTCAGATATAAAATTGTAAGCTTTTTAAGTTAGGATAGATGGCTTTATCTAAATTGACATATATGACAATTTGGGTGTCAAGTATATCTTGTATTTCATAAATTACATTAATTATACATAATAGTTGTGTTCAATTTTTATCTGCAAAAAAAAAAAAAAAGAGCTTTTTAATTGGCCATAAAGGGAGAAATGTTGTGGGTTGTCCTGGTGCTGTCTGTATTCTGGTGTTAATTCTGCTTTAAGAGAGGCTGCCCCAAGGAGGAGTGGACCACATACTCAGGTGATTTCATGTGAACCTTCTCCCCATTTTAACTGGTCAAATAAAGGATAGAGCCTGTGATTGGGCAGTGGAAGGGAAAGGTGGGGCTGGAGGTTTTAGAGAGGGGGAAGAGAGGAAGGAGAGAAAGAGGAAGAGGAGGTGGAAGGAAGATGGAGCAAAGCCACATGGCCCAGAGAAGTCGTAAGTAGCAAAGGATCTCATAGCTGGGGAACAGAGTGGTGTAGTGGTGGATCTGCCACCCTAGGCGTGCGGCTTATACATTTTGTGACTGAGTTGTGTGTTTTGTGCATGGGCTTGTTGGGGTTGGGGATTTACTGCAACAAAGAGGTACCGTACTTCTTAGACCCATCTTGAAGGTTCAGCATGGATAACAAATGTCTGCACACTTTAGGATCTCGTACAAACAGACAAAATTCTGAACAACTCATCAGTTTACACAGTAGCCATATATAATGAGTGACACTCATGGCTCATGTTATTTCTCAGCATTTGTGACATAACAGTGACCAAATCTGCTCACCTGGTCATAGTTGTCCTGCCCATGGAAGAATGGCTCCTTTCGGAATATCATGCTTGCTAACATACAGCCCAAGCTCCACATATCCAAGCTGTAATCATACATCTGAAGGCAGTAAGAATGGTTGATTAGTCAAGGATGGTTAGAAACCCTTTGTAAGAGTTTCTAGTACCCATCTGACTTCTGAAGATCAGCCCCTATTTCTGAGGCATTAGGGCCTTATACACAAGCTCCACTGTCACCCTTTCTCTTACTATTTTATTACTAAAAGTCACTCCCCCCCCAAAAAGGCAGTAAGAAGTTAAGAGGCTCAGCTGACAGACTAAGTGTCCAAGGCTACCGACCCCAACAACCTAATCCTTCTGCAAAGAACCAACATGGTGGAAAGAACAAACTCCGGCAAGCTGTCTTCTAACCCTCACATGTGGGCTGTAGCACAAGCAAGCTTACACACACACAAAATAATGAAAAAATTTTAATGTAGCTGAGTAGAATAATAACTGGGTTTTGTATGTATCTGCTGCATAGCAGACCAGTAAAATCCCTAAGACAATACAGAAGTAGCTCAGCACAGCTTCCCTGACACGGTCACCTGATAGTCCACAAGGAGCTCTGGTCCCTTGAAGTACCTCGAGGCCACTCGGACATTGTACTCCTGAGCAGGATGGTAGAATTCTGCCAAACCCCAGTCAATCAGCCGGAGCTGTGAGAAAGACAATATAGAACAGACTGTGAAAGGTGCACTTGGAGATGCCCACGCCAGTGACAAGGCCAAGAGCACCACTACACAGGTATTCGACCACCTACAGTATACCCATGGAGACTACACTTCAAAAACTGCAGATGAAATCATTTCTGGAGCAGAGTACTTGGAATGGTTCTGAGTTTTCCCCTTAAGTTACCCTGGTCTTACTCTCTCCAGATCATCAGAGCTCAACCTTGATTCTGGCTCCATGCTACTGACATATGGAACACATTCCCCGTCAATCATAGCTCTTAACATGAGTTGCAGGCAATACTAGAGAGCATGTGCACGCCTCCCTCCAGGCAGAAGCACTGCACACGGCCCTACCTGTGACAGCAGAGTAGAGGGACCCAAGTGTACTTCTTAAGGTTAGCTGGGTGATCGTGAAGAAGTGAAGTAGAAACCACTGTTCTAAGGCCCTCTGAACACTAAAGCCAAAATAAAACCAGTGACTAAAGTCATGGTCACCATGTACTTTCCTGGTAGGAACCAATACAGGAGACTAGAGAAGTCACAGTAATGCAGTCTAAGGAATCAGCATGGTCTACAGACTGCACGGTGTCTACAGATAGCACAATGCTTAGGTCTTCCCTAAGCCTTCAGCAAAGGTTGGTGCTGCCTGGCTGGATTGGTACCTTTTTTTGTTGGTGATCTATCATGACATTGTGAGGTTTCACATCCCTGTGCATGATTCCCTTGCTGTGGCAGTAATCCAGAGCCTAGTAGGTAAGAAAGCACAGAGAAAAAAGTAAGCAAACCCTTTACCACCCCCAATTCAAACACATTATTTGTGACACTTTAACTTGAATATAATCTCAAAAAGGACAGCTTACTGCCTTTAAGAGAGAAAAAAAATGTTCTCTGCGGGCACTACAGCTGGCGCTAGCAGAAAGGGGCATCAATGGCCATGCTGAAGGTGGCCTTAAAACGGAGGGAATGAGAAACCAGAGTGTGGGATTTGAAGAATAACACCCTAATATAACTTTTAACAAGGTAGACTTGAGCATGTGAGTTTTCTTTTTCTTTTTTTTAATTTATTCATTTTTTATATATAAGTACACTGTAGCTGTCTTCAGATATACCAGAAGAGGGCACCGGATCTCTTTACAGATGGTTGTGAGCCACCATGTGGTTGCTGGGAATAGAACTCATGACCTCTGGAAGAGCAGTCGGGTGCTCTTAACCACTGAGCTATCTCTCCAGCCCCCGTGAGTTTTCTAGATTGAGAAGCATTTACATTTTACTTAAATATAAAATTTGAGCCACTTAGCTTTTAAGAACCACCATTACAATTCTGGGAGAAAATTATTTCCTATAATAGAATCAATATAAAAAGCTTTTTCTGTGCTGAGAGCCTGTGATCTTTAGTAAACTGAAAGCCCTGTAACCACTGCTACCAAACTTTAGGACTCTCAGGACCTAATTCCCACGCCAAGTGACATTCAGCCACGGCTGGATGGGCTAACCGATTTAGAGATTTTGTTTTCTGAGGGACGTTCCATGGGACGGTCCTTTGTCCCTTCCTTCACTGGTTTCTGAGACTGAGTAATTGTATAAGCACATTCGTCTGCTGCACTGGGGCTGTTTCTACCGTGGCTGTTGAGAACATGCAGCTGTGAGTGACCATGTGGACATCATCTGGGGGATATGCATCCATTTATCCTGGGTAGATTTTTAGGGGCAGAAGTGCTTTGCTGTATGAGAACTTCACACTTTCTAAGGAGTCGCCTGCTTTCTCAAGTCCAATGCATGTCGGTTCCAGTTTCTCTACACTCTTGCCAACGACTGTCACTTCCTTCTTTAAATAACAGCTATTCAGGTGGGTTAAAGTAGTATCTTAATGTAATGTAGTTCTGATTTGTATTTCCTTATTAGTGAAGAAACAAATTATTTGTCGTGTGTTTATTAGTCAGTCTATATTTATGTTGCCTTTGAAGCAATGCTGATTTAAATCTTTTATCTTTAAATTTGTATTAATGTGCCTTTTCCTTTTTTTTTAAAGATTTATTCATTTATTATATATAAGTACACTGTAGCTGTCTTCAGATACACCAGAAGAGGGCATCAGATCTCTTTACAGATGGTTGTGAGCCACCATGTGGTTGCTGGGAATTGAACTCATGACCTCTGGAAGAGCAGTCGGGTGCTCTTAACAGCCGAGCCATCTCTCCAGCCCCGCCTTTTCCTTTTTAATGCTACACAGCTCTATTCTTTCTGTACCCAGCCAGCCTGGCCTCAGAGTCAATATCCTCCTGGCTCAGACACCTGAGTGTTGGGATTACAGGCACGCTAACCACACCCAGCTTCTCTCTCTCTCTCTTTCTCCCTCTCCTGTCAGAGGCCAGAACATTCTTTTTTTTTTTTGGTTCTTTTTTTCGGAGCTGGGGACCGAACCCAGGGCCTTGCGCTTCCTAGGCAAGCTCTCTACCGCTGAGCTAAATCCCCAACCCCCAGAACATTCTTTACATGAGGGCTTACTCCATACTAAAGAACGTTAGCAGAACACCTGACGCTGACCTACTAGTGTCAACTGAGCCACTCCAGCTATAACCAAAAGTAACTCCAGGTGACATAATCTCCGAAGAAGGAAATACTGGAGGGAGGAGCCTAAAAGCATTTTCTGGCCAGCTATAACTTCTCTACCAGTCTTGCACATCATTTAGGCAGCAAAGTTAACAATCTAGAGTTATAGCTTGTCACCAGCTATGCCAGGCTACTGAGCACGTCATACAGATAACGTAACTCTTAGTTTTGCTTAAGGACATCTGCCTGCAGGCCTTACAATCTAACACCGTGGAAACGGAAGGATGGTTTACTTTACCGATGTAACAAGGTTCTGTGCTCCCGTGCCTTCTTTCAAGTGGTATTTGCTTACCCAGGATTTCCTAGTTCCCACCCAAACCCATCTCTGCAGTTGTCTTACTAAACTAGGGTCCGTGAGGGCACACGGCCCTAAGTCTGAGTCAGATCACACAAAGCCTGGGTCGGGGTAGTCACTGAGCAGTCACCCATGGGCTTCAGTCTCAGTTTCAACTTCATTTTCACTGAGGTTAGATATTTCCTGTTTTATAATAAAAAATGTTGATCTTTTTCACTTTACCTAGTGTTGTCAAAGATCTAATTAAGACGATACCTGGGGTGTGAAAAACACACGATGGAACCAAAGGCTGAGTCAAAAAAAGAGAAAAAAATCAGCAGTTAGTTGTTCTTGGCAGGGTCTGCCGGCCCGGCAGACCATGGGTTTCTAACATGCCTGTATATTCCCTGAGAGTACTTCAGTTTTAAAATCTGCTACAGCTTCTGCTCGCAGACATGAGAGATCTATTTTCAGGTGTCCACTGGGATTCTTTGCCTCATTAGCAGGAAGAGATAGATCACTGCCATCCCTGGACAACAGCATGGCCACCAACACTGAGCTCAGACGTGCTAGGTTTTGTCTTCATCCAGCTTGTGCTGGCTAAAATATACAAGACTGGAAAGCCGACCTAAATGAGCCTTTGTGAGAAGAGCACAGTGGTTCTCCTAGTGCATGCCTGGGACTTTCTGGGAAGACCTCTAGGAAAGGGACAGCTGGATGCTCACAGCACAGCAAACTTCTTCCCACTATACTTTCTCAGGAGAGGTGGCCCAGGTCAAGTGGTTTATCCTTACTGACACAGAGCTCAGCAGACACTAGTGAATCCCAAGCCCAGAATTCTGGCTCTAGTGACAGGCAGATCACTCAGTACAATTCTAAGGAAAACATTTCAGGGAGCAAGATCTGCAAACTTCCACTCCCCCAAGTCTAGCCTTGCCCCCAAACCTGGTATTTTGTTTGAGCAATGCTTTTCAGTTCCCATATAAACCACATCTTGGCAGTTTTCTTAACTGAGGTTCGCAAGCACTGAACTCAAGAGATCCACGTGCCTCTACCTCACAAGTGCTGGGATTAGAGCTGTGAGCCACCATGGCTGGCCAATTCTGCATTTATGACTCACTTCCGGGGAGCTCGCAGTTGTTATCGGTTCTCAGTGATCCATTACCCTAAATGCTCACAGTGCTCTCCTGCAGTGCTCATCAAGACAAACTCGAACACTCACTGTTAACTGATAATGCCTCAATTTTTACAGGACTTGGTATTTGTAAGTCACTTACAAGGTTCACCCAGCACTTCTCCCTTGCTCAAACTAGTCAGTGCTTGAGGTGAGGGACAGATATTCTCATACAAGAAAGAGATGTTAAATGACAGTTTGAAGAAAAAAAGAAGATGAGCTCAAATGTCTGCCACCAATTATGTACACATCCCTCTTCATGGCTTACATCCCATCAAGAAATAGGAACTGCCAGGTGGTGGCAACTAGCTTTGATCCCAGCACTCAGGAGGCAGAGGTGGAGGAAGGCAGATCTCTGAGTTTGAGGATACCCCAGAACACAGTCTACAGGAGGAGCTCCAGGAGAGAAACCCTGCCTTGTTAACTGCACCCCCCAACCCCTGTCACCCCGGAAAAAAAACAAAACAAAACAAAACCCAACCCACGAACACTTTGTACTCATTGAAGTTGAGGGCCAGCTACAGGACGGACTTAGAAGGCTGCACGCTGAAGTTCCCATTCTCGTACTGTTACTTGAAGACAGGATCTCAACTATTCCAGCAACCCCAGCCCATGTCATATAGGTACATGAATGAGCCCAACCCAGACTGTCTCCTTCTCAGTCAGGTAGAGTATCTATCTCCTTCTCGGTCAGGCAGACTATCTCCTTCTCAGTCAGGTAGACTATCTATCTCCTTCTCAGTCAGGCAGACTGTCTCCTTCTCAGTCAGGCAGAGTATCTGTCTCCTTCTCAGTCAGGCAGACTGTCTCCTTCTCAGTCAGGTAGACTGTCTCCTTCTCAGTCAGGTAGACTGTCTCCTTCTCAGTCAGGCAGACTATAGCTATCTCCTTCTCAGTCAGGCTGTCTCCTTCTCAGTCAGGCAGACTGTCTCCTTCTCAGTCAGGTAGACTTGACTCTAAAAAAAAGAAAAATTGCCAGGCCAACTCAAGAAATTATGAGCAACTGAAAAGCCATTTTTTCAAAAGTCTGTCTCCTTCTCAGGGTTGACTATCTATTTAGCTCAGCAGATTGTCTCCTTCTCAGGGCGCTTGCCTTCTCAGCTCAAGGCCCTGGGTTCGGAAAATCCCCAGCTCCGAAAAAAAAAAAAAAAAAAAAGTCTCTACGTCTGCGGCCACTTGTCTTAGAGAAAACTAGGATTAATTAACTGACAAAGAAAAAACCCCGCTGCCAACAAGAGCCACACATGAGGGGTTGTGAGCTTTATATAATGGCCTTGCACCCCTTGATGGCCAATCTTCCAAGTTTTATTGAAAATCTGTGAGGTGTCACAATAGTATTCTCATCACAACTTAAGTCTCACTAAGTTCTCTATTAAGAAATATTCTGCTTGAATTCTCTATACTTCTAAAATCTTCTCAAAAGAACAACAAGCCTGGGGGGAAAAGCACCATTAATAAATGCCACTTACTTTAAGTAGTTCATACATATAAAACCGGATATCAAAGTCAGTCAGGATCTGGTAGAGTTGCTGAAACAGAGTTCAGAAAGCAGAAAGTTAATTTAGTCTGACTGTACTCTGATATTCTAAATACTGGCCTTCCCCTGCAAACTTAGTGCTTAAGTTCCAGACATCCAAGAGTTCACTGCCTGGCCTTGAATGGCACAGACGAGGAGTCCGACACTTCCACTGTCAATGGAGAATTCTGGGAAATACTTCAATGGCCACAGCCACACTGCTGTGAGGTCCACGTTGTTGAACTGTGCACATATTCCACTGCACAGCTAGCAGAGCCCACCCCACACACAGCACATCCGGGAAAACTACGCCAGGGACTGGAAGCAGTGTTAGGGGAATAAAACATTTTGTAAAGAGAAACAGAAGAAAAATGAGACATTTGGAGATGGCAAGACTTTTCAAAAAAAAAAATCTATGCTCTGTTCTCCACCAAACAATTCCAGGCTGAAAAAGATTTCACAGGTAATACCTGACCTTTTTTTTTTTTTTTTTTTAAAAAAAAAAAAAGGGCATTGAAAAAAAAAAAAAAAAAGGACAACAGTGTCAAACATGACTACAAGCCAAGGTAACATACTGATGAAAACTTTCATTACTGGACAATCCAGAGATCCACCCCATGAGTTTGAAATAAATCTCAATGGCTTGGAGAAGAGTACCAGGGCCACTAAAGTACCCCAAGCCCAGTCAGACACTATGCATCACCTTTGATAATCAATTCCAAGTGAGGCTCCTTTCCTGTCAACCTCAGTAGCACTTTCAATAGAAAAGTGAGTTGGAATGGCTTTAGACTTTTACTTTATAGAAAAAAGACTTGCATATCATGGTCCCTTCAAGGAGTACAGAATGAATGTACACTATGGTTCTCTAAGAGGAAAGTAAAACCACTTATTGGCAAAAATGATAATGAAACTAATAAAAAGGGTTTTTTTAGGCACAGAAGAAAAGCCCTCACCCCCAACCCTTTGGTCTTTAGGGAAGAATACCTTGCCCATCCAGCGTAGTAGGAATATGCAGCTCTATTGGCCTCAGCTGCTGGCTCAGGCCCACAAAAGCTGCTGTGTTGCTAGGGCCTCAACCCTGGGCGGCCCTTGACAGTTGAGCTGTGCTCAACCACACTCATTCACCATTTATGCCAGGGACTTTGAGCTTCCTAACCACCAAATCCAAGGTTTTGTCTAACCAGCCTTGTGCTTCAAAGCAGGTATTCTTATCTAGTACGTGGTCACAACTTGCAACCAGGATGTACAGGTCTAAGCTTTAGACACCAACTTGGGTGAGACAGATCCATTGTACAGGCTGTGCTAAAATGAGCCATGAAGTCAATAAATAGCCCACAAAAGAAAAAAGACCAAATTCACAAACTCTCAGAGGGCTAGGTTTTATTTGCAGAAAACCAATGGGCTGTTTTATTTGAACCTTTAATCTATAAAAGGCTTTTCTTCTCTTATCATGTACTATCTATATTAATCATAGTATAAAGGGCCTAAGACATAAAAAAAAAAAAGTCCTTGGGCTGTCACAAAGTATTTCTGATTATTCGAGCCAGTACCAATTTAACTGAATATGAAAGACATTACCTACACAACAGTGCTTGGATTTATTCCATTACAAAGCCCCGAATGGCTAGCCACCACTCACTGTGACCTCCTTTTCCCCCCAGTTCTTGGTGGGAGAAATTTAAGCTCCATCTGGGCCAAGTAACCACCTGGGCTTCTAATTAAGGCCTCTCCAGGGCAGCCTGGCTTCCTTTAATAGCTGTTGCTACAATCCCCACAGCAGGCTCCAGGAACCACCCTCTCTGAAGACACCAACATGTATCTGCCCCTCCGCTGTCCCTTTTCAGTGTTCCTCTCCCAAACCATCCTATCAGCTTTCTACAGAGAAACAAGAGCCTCTCCCTTCTTTGAATCCTAGGCCATGCCATGATCTCCCTCTAAAACAGTGGCTCTCAACCTTCCTAGTGCTGCAGCCTGAATTTTTCATGTTGTGATGACCACAACCATAAGATTATTTCGCTGCTACTTCATAACTGTACATATGCTGCTGTTATAAATTGTAACGTAAATATCTGATATGCAATGCCCAAATGGGCTGCAGCACACAGGCTGCAGGTCCACAGCAGTGAGATTCTCAGTGGCCTTAGAATTAGCACCAGGTACTGGCAGCAATCTGGAGTTCTAGAAGCAAATCCTCACTTATAACATAAACCTGTCTCCTCCCTAGAGCTCTTATGTTCATGCTGCCTGAGTAACTAGCTATGCACATATGACGAGGGAAACAGGAGCCCTCAGCTGATGGTGAGCACTACTGAGGTAATTCAGGGATCTCTGAACTCTCCATTTCCCTACATCATGGATCCACTGCACAGCTGTAACCTACACCCATTTTCTCTATCAAACCCTCAAGTCAAGTCCTCATACAGCAGGACAGACAGCAGGTCTAGCCCCTCCACACTTGCTTTTACAATGCTTACCAGTCAGCAGAACAAACAGAATCTACCTTCCATGGGAAATTAAAAAGAGAAACGCTGTAAGAACTACTTTCCCTCCAGCTACCTGGAGAGAATTATTAATCAAGCAACTGCAGAATGTTGGCAGGAAGCAAACATTTTGCACATCTGCATAAAGAGACTTACTAAAAACAAGCCAAGCGTATGTTTCCCGGAAGATTATGAGCTTACAAGTAAAGGCACTTGCTGCCACACCCAATGACCTGGGTAAGATCCCCAGGACCCATGGACAAAACAGGACTGACTCCTACAGGTCCAATTTCCACACACACACATTATGACCCACATATATGCATGCACACACAGCAAATGTAATAAAGTGAAAGTAGTAAGGAAAAAAAAACGTTCTTACTCCAGTTCAGCTTCAAAGTCTCAACAACACTTCTGTTTCCCTGAAGTCAGTTCTACTACACAAGTAATTTAAAGAAGCCTGGTTGAATCTACCTTGGGCTTTTAATGTCTGAAGAAGAGAATGGAAGACACTGCAATTTTTAACTAGGCCTGAGGTCTCCTATGTAAACTCACAGACACTCAAGGAATGGTTACCCTGGGCCTCACTTACTGCTATGCAGGAATGCAGATGGCTGTGAGCCACCATGTGGTTGCTGAGAATTGAACTCAGGACCTCTGGAAGAGCAGTGCTCTTAACCACTGAGCCATCTCTCCAGCCCTTATAACATTCTTACTTAATGCACAGAAAACTGTCATGTCTCAACAGATACCTTTTTCTTTAGACTTGTTCTGAGACATGATCTTCCTATGCAGTTCAAGATGACCTAGAACTTGCCCAGGCTGGCCTTAAACTTAGAACTCAGTCTCCCAAGCACTGGGATAGGTAGGTGTGTGCCACCATATCCAACTCTAGAGGACTTTCAAGTTGAGGTGTATGCTGTACGGTGGTCACTCTTAACTCTCAGAGATGACTCTGCCATTTAAAAAAAAATTTTGTCTTTTTAAGGGCTACTATGTTTCTTTTACTATTAACTTTGATGTATAGGAACAGTTGGTGGTTTTAAATGAGGAACTAACCAAACTAGCACCTCTACCATGAAATCAAACACCAGGGAAAAATGAATTAGGGTCACAGAGAACTAACCACATTAGAATCAGTGAACACTGACAGGTTCCAAAGAACCAGAACTACACAGGCTGGGTCCCTGAGGTACTTGGGACCAAAGTGTTTCTACTGTCAGGTAATTTTCAGCTTTTAGAATCTTTGCATCAGCATAATGAAATATCTTGGTTCTTAGACCCAAGTCTAAACATAAAATTCATTCATGGTTTTGTATTTGGGTTTTACTTAATTTTATTTTTAGGCAGGGTTTCATGTAGCCCAGGTTAACCTCAAACCCCCCTTGGCTCTGCCGTTTGAGCCCTGGGATTGGAGGCCCCAGCCACAACATCTGCCAAAATCCATTTGTGTTTCAGAGACACAGACCACAAGCAAGTTTGCACCTTTTCTTTTGAGACAGGGTCTTACCTTGTAGTCCGGGATGGCATCAAACAGAGATCTACCTGTCTCTACTTCCTAAGTGGTACCACCACATCAGCCTACTCCAGATTTTAAACAGTTAAAAAAATCATGTGAAACACTCCACACTTGAGACTTTTAGACAAGGGATGGGCAACCTGGATAGATCATAGTCTCTGGGCACAATACAATCAAAGTAGGACCCAACAAAGGTTTTCTGAAATGCCCAGTTGATCTTGAACCATATGCTCTCAAACATATATCTCTAAAATGGGGGACAATGGTTACTGAGCATAGCTGTATGATAGTAGATGGCTTACAGTGTAAATAACTAAATGTCTTGGATTCTGTGACCACACAGGAAAATGCTCAGTTCCAGTAACAGCACATTCAAAACCAAGTATGACAGTGTCCAACTAACTCCAAGATGACTCAGCAGAAAGATAAAGCTATCGATGGGCTGGAACAGCAAGACCAAAACACTGACTGGCCGGCCCACCTGGGCAATGGGCCGATAGTGGCCACCGTGTGGAAAGTCTGGGGAGAAAACCCATAACCTGCAAGTTCAAAATTTGAATTTTGATTTTAAAACTTGTCAGCTAACATTAACAAACAAGAAGTCAGGAAGAGAGCCACCTAGATTTATACACTGTGTGTACAGGTTTAAGAGACTATACTGAGAAAAAACTACCCAAACTTACTTTACAGACGTAATATAACCTAGATATCAAAATGAGACGTCTCTATAATGAAAGGGAACTTACAGATCAAAGCTGATTACCAATGGTCCAATAAATATCACTGAACGAGCTGTGCACACTGCATTGCTGCTTCTGTTTTACTATCTAGTGATGGAATCCAGAGTCCTGTGCAAGCTAAGGGAACCCATCACCGAGCAACCACAGAAGCTATGTCACTGATGCCTCCTCCCCCTGGCATTCAGCCAGGACAAATACTCTTTGGATAGAATTTGAAAGCCAATTATTAATATACTTCACAATACAAGGGAATGATGAAAAGGAAAACCAAACCTTCTCATTAAAGCACATACAGGACAAAATAAAAAATCCTTCTTAATGACATAAAGACGAACAGATGGCCAATTGGTGACCTGCTATCCTATCTAGAAGATAACCCATCTAAGAGCCATCATTCACCCTTCCAAACACACATGCTACCATATTTAGTGTTCTTTTAGGCTGGCTATCCCTCTGCTTCACCTGGAGGTCCTCTAAAGTTACAGGCTTGGGAGGGATGGACTCCAGAACTGGGAGTGAAAGAACAGTTTGAAGCCAGAAAGCATGTTCATGGACATCATAAACTTTAAAAGCTGGAAGTTCAGGCAAACAGTGAGGAGCCCATAAGCACACTAAGAAACACAGAAAGGTCCAGAAATGGACAGACCCAGCTGTGCTGGAAAGAGAGCAGCAGCAGCTGTGAGCTAGCCCACCGGCGTCACTGAAGTCTGCGTAAGGAGGCCCTATAGCACTCAACTGGAGACCAGTAAGACACAACAGCCTAGGTATCCTCAAGACAGGAGGGACTGCCTCTCAGAGCATCACTCCACAACAGTAGCAGCGATTGTCACAGACAATGAACTTGTGAAGAAAAACATGGGGAGAAGAATGGCATGGGGAGAAGCAGCAACCATCTCTATGAGAAAGCAGACATTACATAAAGTGTAAGAGAACTCTATTTTTAAAAATTCAGAGACTGAAATGGACTTCTAAAATACAAAGTCTAACACCTGAATTATATTCTAGTCAGTGAGAAGAAGAAAGGGAAGAGAAATCAAAGAACACAGAAAATATGGAAAGCCATGAGCTTTCAGATGGGAAAAGCTCAGAAAGAATCCAGAAAGAAGGATGAAAGGAAGGTGCCCATAGGAAGGAAGGCACACGCTTGAACGTTCTGAAGACTGGGAATGAAGAGAAATTCCTAAACACTTCCAGAAAAAGGAAAGAGAAATCTTTATATCAAACACCAGTGTGACACTGGAACAAACTCTTCAAAACAGGAGAGATCAGGAATTCGACACAGAATTATAGTGAAAATGTGAGGATAAAAGATGTTCTCAAATATGCAACTTTCAAAAATGACTGGGCCCCATAATTTCTTTAAAAGCAAATTCTTCAAAAGGCTGTTCTTTAAAAGACTATCCATGTCTTCAGAACACCTCCTTTAAAGGTTCAGATCGCAGAGAAATAGGCTTTCCAGGACATTAGGATTTGTTAACTCCCCACAGAACCTGGCAGATACCTCTGAGAAACACAAAATGCTGTTCATTGATTTTACCTGTAAAGTAGTTATAATAAAAACATTTGTTACATACAGGAAAGGTATAAAGTTTTCTACTTCATTTTAAGTAAATGTATCTTTTTAGTTTTTATTAGATACCCTTAGATTAGCTAAGGAAATCCCATGTGCAAATAAGGTTCTTTCACTTCACCTGCAACACAAATGCTGGACACCAGTATCTGACGAGATGCTGTTATCTCTCGCCTCTGCCTCAACAACTCACCAGTGTCTGATTCCCTGCCAGAGTTGTGATCACCCACAAGTCAGCATCACTATTTTGTTTTTTATATTGTTTTCAAACTGTGTTCTAAAAAGGGCTTTCTTTCCTTATGTCTTAACACCAGAAACCTCACTGTTAGGCTCATGTTTTTAGGCTCCATGAATAAAGACAATAAACAAATCCATGAACCAAGTTTAAAATTGCACATGGCTGCTTACTTATTTTTATAACCCAGGTGCTCAGGAAACTGAGGCACAAAGGCCACGATGAATTCCAGGTAACCTGGGATAGAGTGTCTCAAAAATCATTCAGTGCTTAAAACAGCCTCTTAAAAGAATCTTCAGCTGAGCACGCTGGCAAACACTGAGGACATCTCAGGACTCTGTAGGCTGAGGCAAGAGGATCTCTCCAGTTTAGCTGGCCAACAGAGCAAGCCCTAGGACGGTCAAGGATATTTAGACCCAAAGATATAAAAACTATGGATACAAACAAAACACCCTTCAGCCTAAAATAGTATACTGTGATCAAATATAAGACAATACAAGTATCTCAGGACAAGGGTTTTGATGACAGTAACTTGGTAGTTTTGCTATCCATGCTGTACGAACATATTTAGCTTCGATTCAATGACTCTTTTGACAGAAGTTCTCTTTCCACTTATCTTTTCCTTTCAGCAATGGCAGATGTCATGAAAACCAAAGTTAACATCCACTAAAACTGCCCTGTATAAAAACAAGTGAGCTACAGATGAGACATCACGTCTCATCTCACACAGGACTCCACAGTGCAGTAACTCCTGGAGGAAGCAAGTCAAAGGACAATGAAGTCCAGATTTAAGAACCCCAACCACGGTCTGCACTATTCGAATTCAGTTATCATGGGACTCAGTAACAACATCCATGACTGCTTTGATTCAGAGTTCAAATGGTACCCAAGCCACTCCCTCCTACCCCCATGAACCCCATGCCAGAAAGAAGCATACACACCTTAAAATCTGTATTATTGATATATTCAAATACCAAAGCTGGTGTCTTTGACTGAAAGAGAGAACAGTGATTTTTTTAGATACTCAGACAGTAATAAATGCAATTTGCAGGGTCCCACCCTCAAACCTCACAGATGAAAAGGGGATTCCCAATCAGAGACAGCCTAGGTCTTTATAGATTTGTTAGTGTGTCCAACTCGGAAGAGACCAGAAGAGGGCACTGGAATCCCCGGCACCGGAGTCCCAAGCAGCTGGGAGTGGACTAAGCTCAGGCCCTCTGAGGAGCACCAAGTGCTCATATACTGAACATCTCCTGAGAACCTCTTTAAATTTAAATTCTGAAGTATTTATGTTGTCTGGATTGCTTCAAAATAACTGGGAAAAGTGGGAGAGGGGCGGGGGTTGGCCTGAGGGTGAATACTGTCAAAGCCCAGCCATGCTCAGTGGGCACAGTGCTACTGTGTAACTGTGGATGTTTAGTTTTAAAGGAAGACTGTTGCCCACATGATTCAGCAGCAGCCCTGACCAGCTCAGTGGGGATTTGGTAAGATTTACTCTCAGCAGTACCCCAAGTCTCCACCGGTTCAAGAGCTGCACTCATCTTGGTTTGGCAGGCAGAATGCACCTGACAGTGTTTACAAAAGATCATCTGGGCTCAGAGGTCCATGAGTGTAAGCAAACTTTTAAAAGCAGTATAGCTGGAGAGATGGCTCAGTGGTTAAGGGCACTTGCTGTGAAAGCAAGAGGACCTGAGTCTAAATCCCCCCCACGCCATGCAAAAGCTGGGTATTGTAATCTCCAGTGTGCAGAGATAACAAGATCCCAGAAGCTCAATGGGCACGCAGCCTAAATGAAAAGACTTCTGGCCTCCAAACACATGTACCCCCTTACACGTATGCATAAAGCACAGAGCACATAACACAAACTCTCCACACAAAACCACAGTCTTTAATGAAACCAGTAGAGTGTTCAGCTTAATACTTCCTTGTAGAAATCTAGAGCATCAAATGTCATGTTTACTATGGCAAAATAAAACCACGCTAATTGGAAGAACTGTTTTAAAACTGGAAGAAAAGCAGGGGTTTTAGAGTTATAGAAATACGAACTCATCTCAAAAATCTTTACTACTGAAAACTTTAGCTCACGGTTCTTAGGGATTGGACCTGGCACACACAGGTCTTTACTTGTTCTAGTAGCACCAAGAACAAACAATTCTAACATCTTCATCAAGAACCTGACCTTTCTGCAGACTCGGGTAAGGCTAATCCTCTCAAATCCAGGGGTTGAGGTGTCTCTATCCATTCCTACCCACATCAATTAGAAAAGAATGTTTAAATGTGTATGTGTTTGCTATGTGCAGGTAAGTATGGCTATCCACAGACGCCAAGTGTTGGATCCTTCTAGAGCTAGAGTTACAGGTGGCTCTGAGCTACCTGACACAGGTGCTGGGAATAAAAGTCAGGTTCTTTGGAAGATAGCATGTGCTTTTAACCACTTTCAAGTCTTCAATTTTTGCTTAACTCATATATTATACACATGTTAACAAGTTACAAATACTAAGCCAGGTATCAGTAACTTCAGTTAACTGAGGGGGGAGGGAGGAAGGGAGATGGGAAAGAAGAAAAAGTGGGGGGAGGGGATGCTCACCAGTTACTGACTCATTATTGTCTACTATGTACAAGGCCCTTAGGCTTAGTCCCTATACCATCTCTCTCTCTCTTTTTTTTTTCTTTTCTCTTTTTCTCGGAGCTGGGGACCGAACCCAGGACAAGCGCTCTACCACTGAGCTAAATCCCCAACCCCCCTATACCATCTCTTGAAGTGTGTGTGTGTGTTTGTGTGTGTAAGAGAGAGAGGGACAGACAGACAGACAGACAGACAGGGTGTCCAGCTCAGGTTGGCCCTAAATCCTCTATGTAGCTGAGAATGACTTTAAATTTCTGACCATCCATTTGGCTTCCATTTTCTATGTGCTGGGATTACAAACACACATCACCTTGCCTAATTCATGTAGTTCTAAGGATCCAACTCAAGGCCTACTTCTGCCATTAGACATTACCAGTTCAGCTATACCCCCAGCTATATCTCTAAATCTACATTTTATATATATATATATATATATATATATATATATATATATATATGGTGTGTGTGTTCTTTAAGTGAACAATATCCATTTTTATCTCAAACATTAAAACACACACACACACACACGAGTGAATTTATATTCTCAAGTGGACAAACCCATTTTAACCTGAACATTAAGTAATTTTGAGCTAGTAATCAATCTGAACTAAGCAGGATAGATATATTATTTAGTGACAATCAGTTACGAGTTTGTATATAACCACCTTTCTCAGGCTTGATCAAGTTCCAAAAGAAAAATATTTTATCTTATATTATCACCATGCAGGTGGGCAAATGACTTAATGTTTGTCGATTTCTGTTTCCTTACAGTAAGATGTCGACAAGAGCAGTGCGAGCCCCTGCCCCTGGATCATCAGGGATTAAGTGGTGCAATGCAGCCAAGTACTTAGCCTAGCCCCTGGCCTGCGTTAGAGTATGGGGGTGTCCTCAGCATGCAGAAGCAAAGACCTGCTTTTCAGATGAGCTTACATGAAGCTCTCCTGGGGAACAGGGGGATAATCAGACAGACCAGGTGGACAACAGCAAGAGGACACAAATGACACGAAGGTGGTCTCAAGGATCAAAGCCTAGGCAATCAAATACTGCCAGCTTCTTCTCTAGAGGAAGAAAAAAGTGAATAGCACCCTAAGATAGGTAGAAATTGAGATTGCTTTATGATTATTTTATTATTGTGTATTTGTATATACATGTATGTATGACAGCACATGTGCCATGGCACATATGTGGAGTCGGAGAACAGCTCTGTGGAGCAGGCTTTTTCTTTCTACTCTGACATGGTTCCTAGGGATCAAACTCTAGTCACCAGGCTTGTGTGACAAGTGCCTGTACCCACTGAGCCATCTTGCCCCAATGAAGCATTTTAGTTGTAAAAATACGTAGATATTTTTATACGTATGTATACAACGTGAGGTGCTTGTGGTTGATGCAGAACTAAAGACTAGCAATATGAAACAGTAAGGCTTCTTTTTCAAAGGACTAGCGATCTGAGACATGCTTAGTTCTCTACACTAGAATCAACATAGATACTCCCAAGATCAGGTGACGTAAGATAATGCAAACTGGCAGTGAGCAGCTTTCAAAAACAGAACAAAAGCAGGGCTTCCCAGGGCTATCACCACTGGGCGTGACTCTTGCATGGTTTTTAAACCCCCTCGGCAGTAATTATCAGTGCCACCAGCCCATTATGCAGCACCATACAGGTCCTGGGTGTTAAACAGCCCACCCCAATCCACTAGCACATGCCCCAGCCACCAGGCACCTACCACAGGGTCCTTTACAGTGTCAATCAGCTTAATGATATTTGTTCCACCACGAAGGTTCTCCAGAATCTTAACCTCTCGTTTTATCTTCTTTTTCTTCACTGGCTTAAATACACAAGAGTAATCAGAAGTGAGACTCCTTTTGAAGTTAACATAATAAATACAACTTTAATCAATGTTAAGGCAACAGCATAGATTGTTTGCTGTGTAATGTGTTGTGTTAAAGAATATGCTTAACTAGAAGAGAGAAAGTGAGCTTACCTATAATAATCTTTCAGGTTAAACATTTTAGTTTATAGCTTATGTGGCAATCTCCTTAAGTCGTTATATCTAGGGCATTTAGCAAACTTTAACATTCATGTAGTATTTTAAAAATAAATGCATTTTTACTGGATTACTGCCAAATGTGTCATGGTTCTGAACAGCCCCAGACCATGAACAAATGGAAAAACTGAAAGAAAGTAGCTAGACGCCTGCTCTCCCATGATTTACATGTAGTTGTATCTTAGGGCATGAACTAGCTCACTGACATCAAGTTACAAACTTGCTTCCAAACTGTTGGCTCCCATTTCCTATTGCCACTCCCACTTCCTTAAGATTTAGAATCAAATCAGCTCAGAGCCAGTAACTCTCCTAATAGATCTCATTCCTAGAGAGAGAGAGAGAGAGAGCTGTTGGCTCAGCAAAGGGGAAAGCTGATCTCATCCAGCAATGACTGCTAACTGCTAAGGCACCAACCTACAAGATGGAAAAGTAAGTTCTTAGAAACACTCACAGTATGTGTATCATTTCCTGTCTGAAGTTAATAAAGAAAAGCAGTTTTGAAAAGGCAAGCACGACATTTATAACTCACTCAGGACAGACAGTAAGGGACACACCAGTGAGTGTACAGCACATGCTAACTCTCTGACCTCCACCTGCCGACTGAGGAGGAAGTCCACTGACCCCCAGGAAGCCTCTAAGCAGGAGGGTCAGCAGCAGAGGAGTTATTCCCCCAGGTCTCAGCTAACAGAACAAGACTCAGGCCTGGTAACCTGACTGCCCTGCAGCACCCTCTTCTCTGGGCTTTTCTCTCAAGTGGGTCAAGAGAGAGACTGAGCTAAGGAAATGGACTACTTTATTGTTAAAGCACTGTTATCCTAATACCAAGGTAAAGAGAGGCCCATGGACTTTCATGAATGATAAAATAAGACCTAAAGAGCTTTGGGCTGGGAAGGTGGCAAGATGGTTCAGTGAGTCAGAGTGCTTGCTACCAAGCCTGATGACTTGAACTCAATCTCTCAAACCCACAAAGGCAGAAAGACCCACTCTCACAATTTGCTCTCTGACTTCCCCGTGTTCTCCGTGTTCAACACACACACACACACACACACACACACACACACACACACACACACGTATATAATTTTTTAAAGCTCAGAGATGACGATACAGGTTGATAACTGAAACACGTCTCTGAGCAAGAGCAGGGAAGGTGGGCTAGCTGGAGAAGTGGCTCAGTGGACAAGAGCTGTGTAAGCATGAGGACCTATGCTCAGACTCCTCAGTGTCTATGAAAAAAGCCAGGCCTGACTGTAGCTTGTTGGTTGGCCAGCCTAGCAGAATGAACAGAGAGCTCTAGGTTTAATGAGAGATACTGGCTTAAGGAAGTAAGGTGGAGAAGGATAGTCCAGGACAGAACTGTCCTCTGGCCTTCTCCAGGACACCTGCACACCACATCCACAATCAGGAGGAGAAAGACTGGGGAGAGAACAGTATCACCTGCAACAGCATCCACCTGGGAGCAAACACAGCTGTGTGCTTATAAGTCAGCTGCCATGACACTTCTCCACCGTGTCAAGGTTCCCAGGAGAGATCTGGCTCCTGTGTTCTACCCATCTCTTCTAGGAATCGCACTTGGTCTCTGTAATCAAGGACCTCAATGTTGGGGAGAAATCAAATGCTATAAAACCCAATTAAAAACACCCAGGGAAGGAAACATACATGGCAAGTAGCTTCTAAGTCTCAAACATGCCGATGTCATAAAACGTCTGGACGAGCTCAGGTTTAAAGAAGAAAATGAATGAAACTCCAAGCTGTGATTTTCTTAGTGAAGAGTGAAGAACTAGCAAATGTAAACAAAACCACAGACTAGGAAACAGTACTGGGCTAATGGTAACTCTTAGTTTTTAACATGATACTGTAGAACTATATGAGAAATCACAATTTAAGGAAAATACTGAAACACTTAGGGATGATTGTGATTTACTCTCAAACAGGTCATTAAAAAACACATTAAGCATACTATATTTATGTACACACATCTGAAAACATATACTGTCTACATAAATCTGTTTGTGTGTGTGGTCTATTTATGGGACAAAATCTTCAACCAAAAAAGCCCTCCTGCTCTGACAGCGCCCACTCACAGGGACAGCCAGTACACAAGCTGCTTTGGTGCCACTGCCACTTTCTCCAGCCTCATGCAGCTCCTCACACCCACAAGGCTGAACTGTCTTCACCAGGTCTAAGAGAACTTACAGTGCAGCCAAGCACACTCTGATGCCCAAACCTATCCAGACCAGACTGGGAAAGGTCCAGTGGAGCCACAGCAGCTGGGGTCCTCAAATACTGCCAGACACCAAGACGACTCAGAAAAGAAAGTGACCCCCAGCCCAGGACAGACCCCTCCGAAGCCCAAGGCAGCAAGCAGCCCCATCTGCTCCGTACACTGGTCCAAGCCTAAGGAAGACTCCAGACGCAAACCATTACAGCCTAGAGCGTGAAGAAGATCCTTTAATTCTACCAGCAGGGTCAGTGAAGACAAGAAGAGCGATCAGAGCACTGCTGACACCTTTAAAAGCTTTATAGAAATACAGATGCTTCGACTCTCTTGTACAGTCCCGCTCGCCCCCAGGCAGAAATCACCAAGCATGCTACCAGACCTCTCAGACATTTTTCTAGGTAATTCAGATGGTATCTGTTTCAAAGATTCAAACGGCATTGGTTTAGCTGTTTTCCGAACTGAATATTCTACTCAAAGTAGAAAAAGCAGCAAAAAAGATTGAGTCTCCACCCTGCTGCCATAGCCCCCGGAGCGCCAGGATCAGAGGTCATTACTACCACGTGTGCTGAGAAAATATTTTAAGCAAAGAAAAACACAAAGTTTTAAGGACAAAAAACTTGTTTAACATTTAAAATGTTTTAGATGTATGCTCAGAAAATGAAAAATGGGCAAAGTGTCTGTTTAAAAGGTTTTCTGGGGGCTGGGGATTTAGCTCAGCGGTAGAGCGCTTACCTAGGAAGCGCAAGGCCCTGGGTTCGGCCCCCAGCTCCAAAAAAAAAAAACAAAAAAAAAAAAGGTTTTCTGCACATGCAGGGCAGTGCTGGCCATCTGGAAGACCCTTGTTCAAAGTGGCCCAGACCTAAAAAAAAAAAAAAAAAAAAAAAAAAAAAACTGCAGCAAAATATAAGCTGGTGACACACTGCACAAAGCCGGCAAACCCCGTCACCTTCCTACTCGGCACAGAGCTTTACTCCTTCAGAGCCAGTGCCGTGGATTTTAACGACAGCATTAACTGCATTTCTGCTTGTCAACTTCTGCTTACCAGTGGCATGTGACCAGGACCTCAATCCATTAAAGAAAGTATCAAAGGCAAAGCCCTTTTAAAAATTGTTTTTTTTTTTTTTTTGCTTCTTTTTTTCGGAGCTGGGGACCGAACCCAGGGCCTTGCGCTTCCTAGGCAATCGCTCTACCACTGAGCTAAATCTCCAACCCCGCCCTTTTAAAATTTATTTCCAAGTTCAACTAGATTGATAAATTCAAGACAGGAAATATAGCCGCCAACTTTGAAACTTTGATCTTACTATCAAACCAATGCCTGCTGAACAAAGGCCTTCATCCATCCCTTGCGATGAAGAATTATAATCCATAATGGGTGCCAGGAATGAAGAACGATGGAGGACGGAACAGGCTTAACCAGGCTGGCATGGACGTCCTCATTTGCATACATCTTTGAAAACCACTACATTTGACCCACATAAAAATATTAGCTAGCAACTTTTCCTCTAATCTTTCAAGTCTCATCATTCTAATCACACTACCAATTCCTTGAGGGGAATTATTCTCAAAACTAAAGAATAAAAAATGTTAAAGGCAAAGAATAAAATCCCAATAACAACAACACGCATTAAGAAACTAATTTTAAAAAGGGAATTAGCAGTGTGATGGTACATTACTTGTGATCCTAGCAGTGGTGGGGCTGGTACAGGGGAAGTTCAAGGCCAGCCTGGGCCACTTAAGAGATGCCATCTATACATGAACAGGGAGATAAATTACCATATAAATCACCAATTGCACTTCTGAATATATTCCCAAAAGCAGCAAGGCATGTGCTCAAAGAGGCTTTGCACACCTGTGTTCAAAGCAGCTCAGGTCACCACAGTGACCGTGTGGAAACAGCTTAGTGCTGGCCATTGATGGATAGATAAAAGTCTATTACTTATCCTCTAAAAGGAAGGAAACTAATTTTTCTTTTTTAGTTTTCTTTGAAACAGGGTCTTATACTGAAGCCTAGGTTTGCCCTTCTATCTCAGTTTCTGAAGTGCTGGGATTATAGGCGTGCCTAGCCAACCCGAAACCGAATCATATGCATATAGGCAGCACGCTAAGTCAAATACGCCAGTCACAAGCAGATCTGTGATTTCATTTATGAGATACCTGAGTAGCCAAACAACAAATGGTGGTTGCTAGGAGCTGGGAAGACAGAGGACTGGGGAAGCATCATTTAATGGGTATAGTTTCAGTTTTATACGATAAAAAGAGCTGTGCAGATAGATGGTTCCAATGGTCCTAACAACATTATGAACTCATTTAATCCCACAAACTGAACACTTAAAAATGGTTACGATGGTTAAATTTTACACTATATTCAATATATAGAATAGGTGGGTGTTGCAAAGCGTAGAGCAGGCCTTTTAACCTCACCAAGTTAATGTTACAACACTTTTGACTATTGGCTTTGCTTTTAAAATTGTTCAATTAGTTCAACTGTAATACTGTTATTACTGTATCATATTGCTCTCTCAGCACCAAGCTTATTAAGCACATTTAATCTTCTGAGGTAAATTAATTCTCTTCCTACAGTTTATCCAAAGCATCAAAGAGCTAAGTATGAGACCTGACATCTAACTTTCAGGGCGCTTACTCTCCGGGCATACTCTGGAAAGAAAAACACTACAGATTATGACAACATGAGCTACACACCCTTCTACCTTTATATCATAGAATCCCGTTTTACAGGGGAGACAAAAAGAGCCGGAGGATAGAAACCAACACCGTGGAGCTCAAGTCCTGCTCTGCTTCTCACCTGGCTAACAGTCTGCTTAGACTGTGAATCGGTAGATGGCACACCCATAAGCCAGGTTGTAAATGCTTCATGAAGCCTTGAGCCACACACAAGGATGGGCACTTCCTATCACTATATACTTTTCACACACGATTCACACTCATATTATCTCTAATGTATTAAAGGGATTAAACTATACACCCCAAAATCTGGCAAGTAATTGTTGTGAGACTTAAGAGAAACTGTATAGGTCAAAAAGGAGATGCAAATGACTCTTTCGCAGGTGTCACCTAAGACCATCAGAAAACACAGATATATTTACATTATGATTCATAACAGTAGCAAAATTACAGTTATAAAGTAGCAATAAAAATGTTATGGCTGGGGGTTGGGGATTTAGCTAAGTGGTAGAGAACTTGCCTAGGAAGCGCAAGGCCCTGGGTTCAGTCCCCAGCTCCGAAAAAAAAAAAAAAAAAAAAAAAATGTTATGGCTGGAGGTTACATAGCATGAGAAACTGTATTAAAGGGTCACAGCACTAGGGAGGTTGAGAACCACTGCTCTAAAGAAACTGGTGAGGGATCAACGAGATGTCAGCAAGTAAAGCCCTGGCTGCCAACGACCTGAGTTCCGTCCTTGGACCTCAATAGGGAAGGAGAGAAACCACCTGCAAGTCATCCTCTGACTCCACACATGAACCCCACCCTCAAATCAAGCAAGCAAGAGGGAAAAAAAGAGAAAAGTAGGAAACAAATACAATAAAACCCACCACCAAGGCCTAAAATGGAGAGCAGACAAAGCAGCAAGCATGCTTCTGTGGGAACGAAGACAGAACTTACTCAAATTCAGTCTTCATTAAACCCAAATTCCAAACCATTCCCTTTAGGAGTAACTCCAAACAGAGACGGTTCCCTCTTACTTGCAGGGAATGCCCTTCTACTCTTCCATGCCAACTCAGAATTACCGATAAGTCAGCCGCCTACCCTCTCCACTTCCTCTGTGACACACAGATCCCTGTTCACAGTGCCACACTGAGTCTATGATCCTAAGGAAATTGGTCTGCACTCTACAAAGTATATTCTGTGATTCTGCTTAGCTTTCTACGTACGTCCTTATAATGTCAACGTTACATCTAACTCTGGCCAGTTCACACACAATTTCTAACACTGTATGTTACTAATACCCTTTAATAATCTCTCATATACTATGAAACATTTGCTAAAACTAGATTCACAAAAAAGTAAAGCTTATTAACATGTCTCTTTATGGAGATATATCAGTACGCATGCTTAAATGAAGTAAGAGACCTACCCTTAGACAGAGAGGGCCCAGAGGAAGGAGCATTTCATCTTAAGACACAATCTTTGGATATAACAAAGGTCATCAGCCAAGCATTAAATCACTATTAAAGAGCTGTAATCAATGCCAATCTTCCTTTTAAGAACATAGAATTTTATTCTTTTTTGCCGTGTTTTGAGGTGGAGAAGGGTAAGGACGAGATCCAGGACCTCAAGCTTGCTAGCTAGTGCTCTACCAGTGAGCAACCACCTAGTCTTACCAATACATTAAACAAAACTATGAATATGTTAGACAATTAAGACAAATTTTAATACCACCATTGCCTTACTCAAGAATTTTGAGAGAGGAACGCAATGGACAGTCATTTATATGTTTATAATGTAAAAGAAAGCTGCTAACAGGAGCCTTATGTGAGAATTTCTAAGTCACTGCAGCACTGGTTCAAAACACTTTGGTTGTTTTTTAAAAAAAAAAATAGTATTGCTCTTGACAAGTACTCAAGAAACAGCAGTTTAATTGAAAGCTCTTGAGGACCCCAGGAAGAGCTGCCATCCACGCACACAAGCCGTGCTCACTGCTGCTTTACTCTTACTTTGGGCACACCTTTCTAAGTACTAGGGAGGAACAAAGGAATCAACTGCTTTTGACACTAAAGTAGCCTTCTACCTTGTTGCATCAATATTTCTTTAAAAAAAATCATTTCCTTTTCTCATTAATACAATTTTGGACACCCCCCAAAAGAATAAAAGGCATGACTTCTCTAGAAAGTTTTTAAGATTTAACCTCAGACCTCCACACATAATTCACTTTTTCACAGACACATTAAAGAAGTAAGAGTATTACCTTATTTCACTAGCAGCTTTTTAAATTTATAAAGCCCTCTAATAGGCTCAAACATACCTCAACGAATCAAATACTTAGAGATCTTACATGCAAGATAAATGAAATAAAAGCCCTCCATGATCACTATGCATCCAATTGTGGCAGAACGACAAAGCCTGTTATGAAGTGTCACTAAAGTCTGTGCCCTGCGTCTCAGTCACCAAGTGCACACGCGTTCCCCCTGCAGGTTAACTACTACAGGCTTGTAAGAGAAGCAAACCTTTCCCAGACTGCCCCAAACTGAGCAGCTACCACTGCCAAGGGCTTAACTTCCTCTAACAAAACATCACAATAGTAGGCATTAGTCCTAACTTGAACTTATTTGAGTAATAAGCATAACTTTTGGATAAAGTCTCTGTTCTTTTTGAAAAATAATACTTCAAATCCATTATAAGAACAAAACCACAATATTAATTAGGGGTTTCTTACTCTATCCTTCAAATATAAATAAAATCTATACAGAAATGCCACAGGACTTTGACAAAGGAGTATAAGGGTTCAGACTGCCCTCTGAGAACCAAACACCTCATGATCTACAGCATAAAAAGGGTCTCCCAAACCTCATGATTGAACCCTGAAACTTACTGTGTTCAGTGCTAAGATCCTGCAGCCCAGTGCTGAAATGAACACTCCGAGGTATGAAGAGTTCTGGCGAAGGGCCATTTCAACAGCACCATGGCAGGTACGTCTCTCTGTACCTAGGCTATTTGTAAAAATAATTTGAAGCAGCTTCCATACTGGATGTGGTAAATATATGCAGAGACTCTTCAGAGCGGAGGAAAAACTATCAAGCAACCAACCTCTGAATCTTTACGAGAACAATCGAAAACTAGTAATAACTATGCTTCCCTAAACACTGGGACTCATAAACACCTGAGCACTGTTCCCTTCAAAACACACCTCAGGAAGCTGCACTTAGTCTATTGCACAGACATTGAGACATTTCCCTTAAATTGCTTTAGACGTGGCAAATTCAATCCTCCAAATGTACAACGGAACATGGATGTTCCTGACAATGCTTGTTTTGCTTATTCCTTAAAGGGAAAACGTCTGAAGTAACTTCTATTCAAAACGCATTTATGTAAGTAATGAAATTGTATGGCTTCCTCCAGCAAGTTCCCTGAAGGAAACATTTCTCTGCTTAAAACACACCCATCCGTAACTACACACCTCCTATGTACAAGTCATACTTAGTGGGCCAAGCTCCCTGCCTTCCACATCATTCCTTCCTCCTCGCCCCAGTGTCTTGAGCAGCAGTGGCAGCATCACCGGCCTCAGCAGCAGTGCTGCTCCTTGTCACTAGGCTAGGATGGTAAGGAAAGTTAGCAGCAGCTATTTTTTTTTTTTTTGAAAGATGATTTACACGATGCTAAAATCTATACTACAATTAAATGAGGACTGCCCTGAGGCATGAGCTTTTCAATCCGTTTTGTTCAGGGAACCTCCACTGGGCACTGAAAATCAGGTGAAGTACTACCACTCTCCAGCGGTCTTTGAGTGACACACATACATGTTAAGTGATCTGACAACGTGTAGAACTGCCCAGAACCTAAGGGGACAGCATGTGCATTAAATGACCTGACAACCATGAAGAACCGCTCAGGTCCTAAGGATCACTTTCTTGTACAACCTACAAAGCACTAATTAATCTCCAATCACCTGTACAGAAACTTGGCTGACTCTTCATGCTCATTAAGATCATGTCTTCATTTGAGTGATAACAAAAGCCCTATCATTATCAAAGCGAGAGGGCTAGTCTTGCCACTGAGACAGTTTTGTTTCGGTTACTATTTCAGGGGCTAGAATGTACTCTTCTGTTGCCCCGAATCTCTTTTAGTGATGGCTTGCTATATCCAGCCCACCTGAAACTTTACTTCTAAATGAAACAAAACTATCAACTGGGGGGAGTTGCCCTGCATTTTTGGCTTTAAACTTATCTCTGAGAAGACCCCAGTTATGTTTTGTTTGGACAACTTTCTTTCTGGAGTAACTGGGAGCAGAGAGTAACAAGTACATTTTAGGAGCCCTACACGAACATGATACATGCAAATGCTTTTCTTTCTCGCAAACATCTCTTTGTTTCATATCAGATACAACCCCTCTCACATATTTGAGAAGTCAGAATTTACACCTTAAGTGTTCCTGACCTATCAAAGTCAGCGTTAAGACCAGCCTGCACATTTTCTCAAAAGCTCACAGGAAAAATGGGGTAGGAGTGCTGCAGAAGATACACAAGAGCTGGAGCCGCTTATTCAGGAATAGCTGGTCCTTTGGCCCTGTGGGGGGAAAAGGTTACATGCCGCTGTAGTACACTCACCTTGAGAATTTTTACAACCACCCTCTCATTGTTGGTGATGTTAATGGCCTCAAATACTTCACTATACTTGCCCCGACCAAGTTTTCGAACCAGTTGGTAATCATCTTGATTACTGTGAAAGGCAAGAGATATTATACATAAATGCCAGGATTTGGGATTAAGCAAGCGTATGTCCACTATACATCCATCCACCAAGTCCAGCTAATCAAAGCATTTGGAAGTATTCCTGACATCACACCTCGACTCATTCTCTAAATGAAAGCCACACAGAAGCTTGGCTCCCGTCATTCTGCAGAGCTCCTAACCTGACTGACTCTAAGCACAGGGAGAAAAGGCAGCTATGAGGCCTTATGAGCCCTGTTAAGTGGACTGAGCAAGGCATCCCCCTGGTGGTACTGGGGTGCCCGCCTGCCCGGGGCTCCACAGCACCTGCCTCCCATTTTACACCCTCTAGGGGGGCCATGTTCAAAATGTTCCTCCCTCCCAGCCTCATTTCAGAAAGTAAAAAGGTAGAGATTTTAACAGCTCAAGACGACAGACATGGACTTCCCATCCCATAGGAAGCCCAAAGTGTGAGGAGGAAGGGCCGCCCCCACCCTGACCCTACACTTCTCCCCACCGGCTGCTGAGCCGGGGACCGGGGACCGAGGCCGGGCGGACAGGAGAGGCCGGGGACACGTGCGGCCGGGGTCGGGCCTCCCTGCCAGCCCCGAGGCCGAGCGGCCGGCAAGGTGCGGTTCGCGCGGGGGGCGGCCGGCGGCGGCTTTACCCCCAGCTCGGGACGTGGGCTTCGTAGTCCCAGTACTCGCGGCTCCTCAGGCTGTTCACCTCGGCGTAGACCCGGGCCCGACTGCCCGCGGCCGGGCCGGGCATGGCGGGCGGGACCGGGGGGCGCCGCGGGGCGCCGAGGGCGGCGGCGGCGCGGCGCGGAGCGCGGGGCGGCAGGCGCGGGAAGCGGCGGGCCGCGGACCGCCTGAGCAGGAGGAGGAGCGCGGCGGCGGCGGGCGTCCGCGCCAGGCCGGGCCCGCGGGGCGGGCGGACGGACGGACGCTCGGGCCGGGGGCGGGAGGCGCCGCCGAGCCGGCCGGGGCCTTCGGCAGCCGGCGGGACGGCGGGGTTCGTGCTCCGCGGCGGCCTCCGCTCGGCTCGCGGCCCCCAGAGGCGGTGGTGGCGGCAGCGGCAGCGGCAGCCACCGGCCGGGAGAGGGGCAGCGGCGGCGGCGGCGGCGAAGAGGGAGGAGGAGGAGGCGGAGGAAACCCGGAAAAGGGGCCGAGCTCGCCAGGAGCGGCCACCGCCCAGCCCCAGCCCGCCCCTGCCCACAGCGCCCCCTACAGTGCCGGGGGACTGTGGCCGGCGCCCGCCCCCTCAGCGATCTCGCCACCCGCCAAGCAGAGTGGTAGTCTGCCTGCCCACCCGCAGGTCACCCCTTAGGAGCCCTTGCCCTCGACTAGCGCCGCTTTTAGCATCGCCTCTCAGTCCAGTCACCTCGTGTCAACCACCACGACCTCCTATACTGGCCCTGAGCTGATTTGCTTTAAACACAAGAATTCTCACCTCAAACTGTCTCCCTTCCTCACTCCTTCTCTTTCCCCCTCTAGACTCCACCCTGCTATCCACAGATTTCCCCACCTTCAACCCCAAGAGGCGGAGAACTTCCAGGCAGAACCAGTCTACTACTAGATCTATCCTATCCTCTCAGTTCCCCTTCCAATTCCCCTGGGAGCCCACTGAGTCATCTTTTAGGCTACTTGGTTAAACTAGAGTCGGCTGGGTAGTTTCCCCATAAAAGTATTGGGTTTTTTCCCCCCTTTGTATTGAACCAGTCGTTTGTGGGACATAATTTAAGACTGTAAATATGCATTTTTGTTTGTTTGTTTGAGAGGAGGGAGAGCTGGGGAGTGAGGAGTTCGGCCTCGAAGGAGAGACTAAGGGTTGGGTGAGCATACAAACTTTGAACAGTCTTCGGTCTTTGATTTCCTGGGGTCCCTGGGTTCTCCTGTCCATATTTTTTTTTCACACCAGAAGAGGGCATTGGATCCCATTACAGATGGTTGTGAGCCACTATGTGGTTGCTGGGAATTGAACTCAGGACCTCCGGAAGATCAGTCAGTGCTCTTAACCACTGAGCCATCTCTCCAGCCCCCTTCTGTCCATTTCTTTATCAAGGATCTCCTCTCCCAACCCAGGTTGCTCTGACTCCTAACTACCCCCACCACTGTTATATAGATGAGACCATGTTCCCTCTTTATATACCTAACTATCCGGGTTCAAGTCCCAGTTCCGTAGCTTACAAGTGATGCTGATTTGAGCCAATGACCCAACGTCTCTGTGCTTCAAATTTTGTAGCATCAACGTCACAGAGCTGTGCAGAGACTTAAACCATGTAAAGTGGGAGTGCTCAATATTAAAACACTACATGTTCATGTTGCTATTAAACACTATCACCTTTCTTTCCCTGAGAGCATCACATGTCCATCTTCAGTTCCTTCTTCTCTCTGAGCTTGGCCAGGGGGTACCTCTGCCACCCCACAAATGACTGGCTTTTTTTTTTTTTCAACTCCTTAAAGGCCACTTTCTCTGAAGTTGATACTTCTCTCAATGACTCATCCACTTGACATGAGTTTTCTCCTGGTTTACCATCTGTCCCCTTCCTGTGAAAACAATTTGAAGGCATGGCTGGGGCTGGGTGGTCACCACCAGGTCACTCAGTGCCTGCTGTAGCTGGAGGCCTTCAATCAACATGGTGCTACTGCCCCACAGAGACCATGCTGGTTACAAAGGGGACCCTGAAGGTCATATGCAGGGATGAACTGACCTTCTGTGTGATTCATGGAGAAAGGACACACCACTTACACCTGCCAAAAGAGTTCTACCTGCATCCAACCAGACACAGCCAAACTGAGGGGTGGTTCAACAAAACATCCAGTCCACACTGCTATAAAAAATAACAGTGCCACACCAAAAAGAAATCTTGAGGTGCTGCTCTTGATGAAAGGGAACTGAGAGCCACCCTTGAGGCTGCACACTGCAATCCTCTCTGAGTAGTAGACTGTGGGTTCAAAGCCAGCCTGAGCTACGTAGTAAAATCTTGTTTTGTTTACTTTTTTATGGGGGGAATGCAGTCAGGTGTGGGGGCATTTTGGTAACCCTGGTACGTGGGAGGTCAGGACAGGCAGATTGGCATGAGTTTGATGCCAGTGGTCTGGACTGTGGAGTGAGACCTGTCCAAAATAAAATAAAATAAAAACCATACACATTTTATTGCTCGGAACTCTGGAAAGCCATGCACACTATTTCTACTGCTCTTATCATTCAAAATCAACAAAGAATGAATATCTTAAAATAAGTCAATGGGTCAAGCCCGGTGGAGTAGTGCATGACTGTTATCCTAGCTGTCGGGAGGCTAAGGTAGGAGCATAGCTTAGGTTCTGTGATGTGTTTCAGGCCACTGTGGGTTATGTAGACCCTATTTCAAAAACAAAAGACAAAAAAAAAAGCGGGAACTCTTTCTGTGTGTATGTGTGTGTGTGTGACAGAGGGATAAGAATACAGCTAATAGGACACTCACTGGGGTAACTTTAATATGGGGTCTATATTATATAATACTAATGCTTTAATGTTAACTTGAAGCACATGAGCTTTATATTGGGGTCAAACAAGAATTTGGTTTTTAAGAATTTCAAGTGTTGAAGGATGAACTGTTTTAGCGTCCGCAGTGTATTCTCAAGCAGTTCTGTAGAAAAACCAACAAATAACAAAAACCCGTGGGTTCCCAAGGACACAACTATCCGTGGAAAGAAGGAGCCACTGGCTGACAGTGAAGTAAGCCAAATATCTGTGCGTGCTGCCTCTAGCCCTGTAATGCCAGAACCCTGGGTGTGCAAAGGTAGGAGAACCAAGAGTGTGAAGCCCGCCTGGGTTTCATAGCAAGACCTCGTCATAAAACAAAAAGCCCACAAGTTTGCAACTTTGCGCAAACTCAAACACCTTCAAAAACAAGAACTGTGGGCTGGAAAGAGAGAGAGCGCAGGGGTTAACTGATTGTGGATAATAGTGATTGTAGTTTCTGTATCCTACATAGTTGAACCGTGAGTGCCCAGGTTCAATTCCCAGCACTCAAATGCTGGCAGCTCACAACTATCTGTAATGCCAGTTCCAGGGACACAAGCAGTCAAAACACCAGTGCACATAAAATAAAATGTTAAATTTAAAAAAACCCCTGAAAACAAAGCATTTGGGGAACAAATGGACTTCGACCTTGATTTCCAGCATGCCCTCCCCACTTGGCCTCTTATTTAACACGTTCTTAAGATCTTAATGCTGCTCTAAGATTTATTCTCCCTCAAAATTTTCTGTTAACTTGTCTAGCCCAGCAAGTCATAATCCTAACCCTCAGATAGGCTTTCTTAGTTCTCGAAAGCTCCTGACCCTGTGTAGAAATTGTAGCTCGTCTGAGCATGTTCGCTGTTTTCCCCTGCCTGTCTCAGATTCTCAGGGGCGACTATGGCCTGTACGGGGTTCTAAGCCACTGCCATCAATCTGAGGACTGTGTCCAAGCCCTGGCAGAGCCCCATTCTTTGCCTCCTCCACCCTGGCCCACCTCTGGCCCCACCCGCACTCCCTGCTCTTGCCTCTCATCCTTCACCACCTGGCCCACACCCATGTCTCATAACCTGATCCCACCCCTGTGGCTGCTTGGGGATTCTCCCACACAGGGCTCTGGCGCAACGTACTCCGGATTTGGCTGATACTTCATTGGCTCAGCCCTGAAACCTATAGCCAGCCCTCCCACAGCCAAATGGGAGGTGTTTTTGCGGCTTGTTGCAAAGTAGGGTGGGCGCCCCCACAGTATTGGCAAGGGTCCACTGTTTTTGTTTAGTTTTTGTTTTTTCCTTTCCTTTATATGACCAGTTGGCATGAGGTGGGACCCTGGTAGGAATCTGGGTTTGTGAAAGACCAAGCAGGTAGCTCTGCACAAGTAGGTGGAAGGGCAGGGAGAGCCCAGTATCGACTTCACTGTGTGTGCCTTTTACAAGTGATGAGAATCATAGAAAAGAGGATGCACGAAGATACCTCGAATCAGATCATCCAGGGCTTCCCCACCATGATTCCTCTAGACTCCAATTCTATCCAAACACTAAAACTTTCCCGAAACAAACCAAATACATTTTGAAGATCTTAGGGCATTTTCTGTCTCTTTTTCCTGGTGCTGGGGATTAAATCTAGAGCCCCCACTCAGCTGTCTTGATAAGGTCTAGTTTCAAAACATGGGAGAGGCTTTACAGGCCTTTTACTGTGCATTGTTTCTTCTTAAAAACCTCCCTTAAGGCTGGAGAGATGGCTCAGTGGTTAGGAGCACTGACTGCTCTTCCAGAGGTCCTGAGTTCAAACCCCAGCAACCACATGGTGGCTCACAGCCATCTGTAATGGGATCTCTTCTGGTGTGTGTGAAGACAGCGACAGTGTACTCATAAATAAAATAAATACTTCCTTTTTTAAATAAAGGAGATGGATGGAAGTCCCCTACCTGTAATTCTCCATAGTCTTGAGCTCAAGTCCAGCCCCCATATATAGAAGACCTCATTTCAAAAACAAAACTAGGGGTTGGGGATTTAGCAAAAAAGGCCCTGGGTTCGGTCCCCAAAACCAAAAAAAAAAAAACAAAACAAAAAAACCAAAACAAAACTAGACAAAACAGAAAGCTAGCCTAAAAATATGAACATTAATGAAGAACAGTGATGATAGTTTCTGTATCCTACATAGTTGAATAAAAAAAAAAAAACCCAAACAAAAAACAACTCCCTCGGTCCCCACCCCAACCAAACCCTCAAAGCTAAAAGCATTGTTTCTACTTTAATTAAGTGGACTATATGATGTATGAACTACATCTCAATGAAGCTGATTTAAAAAAAAGTCTATAGTTCAGCCAGATGTGGTGGCAGACGCTTTAATCCCAGTGCTCAGGAAGCAGAAACAAGTGGAGCTCTTTCATTTCCAGGACAGCCAAAGCTACATAAGTAATAAGACCGTATATCAAAAGGGAAAGAAAGGAAAGAAATAATTATGGTTTAGGGGTACAAATAATACGATGTCTTTTCTTTCACATGAAGAGACTAAAATATGTATGTTTGTGGGCTTAAGTATGTGTTTGTAGGTCACAGAGTTAGAAGGGAAATCAGAAGTGGGTAGAAAAGTTGTTTTTTCATTTTTATTTATTTTGTGTAGTGGGGTAGGGCATGTGCCACGGTGTTTGAAGGTCAAAGGACACCTTCCAGGAGCCAGTTCTCTTCCACTGTGTGTGTTCAGGGATCGAACTCAGGTGGCAAAGCTTGGGGGTAAGTGCCTGTTCCCACTGAGCACCTCCGCAGCCTGAGATAAGATCTTAAGGGCAGTGGGAATCAGAGAGAGAGAGAGAGAGAGAGAGAGAGAGAGAGAGAGAGAGAGAGAGAGAGAGAGAGAGAGAGAGAGAGAGAGAAATGGAATATACGCAATACTTTTGTATTCTAACCTAAAGAAATAAATACTACAGAGGCTGGAGAGACAACTCGGTGGTTAAGAGCACTGGCTGTCTCTCCAGAGTTTGATTCCCAGCATTCACATGGTGGCTCACAACCATCTATAGCTCCAGTTCTAGGCGATCTATTTGATCTCTACAGAGACAGACAGACAGACAGACAGACACACACACACACACACACACAGAGAGAGAGAGAGAGAGAGAGAGAGAGAGAGAGAGAGAGAGAGAGGAAACAAAAATATAAAATAATAAAAATCAAGGGATGGGGAGAGAGCTCAGCGAGTCAAGGGCCTGCTGGACAAGCGTGAACACCTGCATCCTCCTGGCGCTGTAGAGATGGGTGTAGAAGGCTCGCTGGGGCTTTCTGGCTGCCAGCTTAGTGTCAGGCTTAGTGAGAAACTGGAGATAATAAGGCATGATAGAGCAGGGCTCTCGCTCGACAGCTTCCTTCAATCTCTATACACACGTGTGCACATGCACATGCATGCACATGTACCACCCACATGTTACACAAAAGCACGAATAAAAATAAAGCCCATGGCTTGCAGCTTCGCTGTGAGGATGTCCTTTTCTGCAGATGAAGAAACCAAGACCACAATGTCAAGGATAATTTGAGGCAGTCACTATCGGAACTCACGAAGTCACTTTCCTAACAGCCCCTTTCAGATTTAGTCACCAAAGAAACTCATCATGAAAAACCATCATTTTAAAGCCTGGAAGTATAAAACAACTTATACGCTCTAAGCTAAGGGATCAGATAAAAGAACTAGAGTGCCTTCCTATAGTGAAATATTGGACCCTGTTAAAAATGGTGTTTGCAAGGAATTTTCAGTGATGAGGAGTTTTATGATCAATTTTTAAAAAAGATTTATTTATTTTATGTGAGAACACTGTGGCTGTCTCCAGACACGTCAGAGGAGGGCATCAGATCCCATTACAGATGGTTGTGAGCCACCATGTGGTTGCTGGGAATCGAACTCAGGACCTCTGGAAGAGCAGACAGCGCTCTTAACCACTGAGCCATCTCTCCAGCCCCCAATAAAAGATTTTTTTATTGTTATTTTTAAAAGGTGCGCATTAATCATGGTAAGAAAGAATGACAAGGGGCAGTGCCACACAAGCTTTGTGACACCTCAATCCCCAGAACCCACATAAAGGTGGAAGGAGAGAGTCAGCCTCACAAGGCTGTCCTCTGATCTCCACACTGATGTGGTGGCGTGTATGTACCTACGCACACATAATAATAAAATAATAATTTAATGATGAGTAAAGCAGGTGTGGCGGCACAGGCCTAACAATTTTTAAATATCTTGTGTGGTTTTTATTTTGTTTTGTTGTTGTTGTTGTTGTTGTTGTTGTTGTTGTTGTTTTTGAGACAGGGTTTCTCTGCATAGCCTTGACTGCCCTGGTACTCGCTCTGTAGATCAGGCTGGTCTTGAACTCAGAGATCTGCCTGCCTCTAAATTAAACGTAAAAGGAGAAGTGATGTGTTTCATATCACCTTACATGGAAAAGAGGATTCTGCAACTGGCTGAAGTAAAGACTTTGAGACTGAGAGACTGTCCTGCGTTACTGAGGTATTCTTGGCGTCATCGCGACCTCCTTTCAACGGGAGACGGGAGGGGGACAGGCAGAGGAGCAGACGTGTGGATGAAAGCGGTCACCAGAAGAGTGGGATGTGGGTTTGGAAGATGGAGACGACCCTGTACCAGTTGGTGTATGGCCTCTTGAAATTGGAAAAGCCAAGGAAACGAATTCGCCTCTAAAGCCTCCAAAGTAAAAATGCAGCCCTGTGAGTACCTTGGTTACCAAGGAGACCATTTCAAATCGAGCTGTGTTAGGCTGCTTGTGGTCATTTGTCACAGCAGTCAGAGGAAACTCTGACCAAAATTTGAATCGGTTTCTGAGTCCCTTCTGACTTAGCTTGGTCAGGAGCTCTCCTCTCTCTGCCCTTGGCCAATTCACTCAGAGCAAAAATCCTGTCAAGCTGATGGTGGCTAGGGCAGGAGGAGTCGTTTTTCTCCATGAGTGTAATGCTGGTAAGCTACCCGTGGCCAGTAAATAACTCCACACGCATACTCACGCAAACAACTGTCACTAAACTCAGTCACAAAACAAACAAAAAGGACGTGAAAGTACCAGGGGAACTTCTTGGAAAGAAGAAAGGGGAAGGAGATAAAAGCAGGGAAAAGGTAAGGAAGGTGAAAACGGCCCCAACACTTCTTACATGTGTATGAAACTGTTGAAGAAAAAAGTCCTGCCGAGTCAGGCTAGCACAGCTTCCCAGCGAGGCATCTTTCTGTTCCTGATGTCTTATCAAATGCACCTGTCTTCAGCAAAAATGTTGGTGAGCCAGTCTGTTTAGCTAGAAACTCCTTATTCTAGATCCTTCCGTACCCACTGATCCCCTATACAAGTGGTTACAAATCTCCATTTGCCCTGGTTTGAGTTGAACTGGAGTCCTCCTCGCCCCTGACACACTCTGGTACATAGATGACGGCCCCTATGCTCATGGAACTGAACCAAGTTCCACTAATTAAGTCTCCTCCGTCCTCACCAAGTGACATGAACAGGTTGTTCTTTACCACGAAACCATTACTTTGCATGCTAATGTAAACAATGGACAGTTCCTTTAACGGGAGCGTTCAGGGGTCAGTAACGGAAAAAGCAAAAGCTATCCTTTGCTCCTTCTTTAATCTCACAGCTTGGTGTATCCTCTTCCAGGACTTTCTCTCACAGTGAAAATATACAACACAACCTATGCTCTTTCGTTTTGCTTGGCTTTGCTTCAAAGCAGGATGCCCAAGCACACGCCCATGTTTACTGGGTGAGGTTGCTGAGAGGTAAGAAATGCACAGGGAATGGACTAGGAAGAAATACAGCCAATACCTTTCGGTCTTGGGATAACGTTTATGTTTATAAATGTCTTCAAGGTATATGAGGTTGTCCCCAGCGTCACTCAGGCCACTTGACAGGTTGTGGGGACTTTTCATCAGTTGAAAGGAGGGATAGGATAAAAAAAAATGTGGTTTTGGGCTTTTAATTTAATACAAGGAGCTTGAGTTCTTACCTAAGGGTACCTCTGGGACTCCAGATATGTGGATACACGTGAGTCAGTGATGTAAAAAGCAAACACTATTCTTTGGTCCCTCTTTAAGCTCACAGTTTGGTGTACATCCAACCCGCTGCTCTGGTTCCCTTGCACATCACTCCTTAGGGACATCCCTTTCTGGTTCTTTATTTGTCCTCATCACCCTGAGGGAGTGACTCAGTGAGTGTCCTCTACCCAGAGAGTTAGGTGGGGGAGGGGCAGAGTACAGCACAGCACAGTCAGAAAAAGGGCACCACATTTTCTGTTAGTCTGTCAGTAAGCGCCTTTTTCATTCTGCCCATCTGGCTGGGTGGGGATGGGAGCTCAGAAAGTCAATTGAACTCTCCCTGTCTCTGTCTCTGTCTCTGTCCACCTGTCTGTTTGTCTGTCTCTTTCTCTCTGTCTGTCTCTCTGTCTCTGTCTGTCTCTGTCTCTGTCTCTGTGTGTGTGTGTGTGTGTGTGTGTGTGTGTGTGTGTGTGTGTGTGTGAAGGGAAGATGTTGCCATCAGGTGTTGCTCCTCGTAGTTTAAGAGTCTCTCACTGAATTTGGAGCTCACCACTTTAGCTAGGCTTCCTGGATAGCAAGCCTAGAGATGCTCCTAGCTCTGCCTCTTCAGGACTGGTCTTATAAATGAGCCACTACTCCCTGGATTCTATCTATCTATCTATCTATCTATCTATCTATCTATCTATCTATCTATCTATCTATCCATTCATCCATCCACCCACCCACCTATCCATCCATCCATCCACCTATCTATCCATCCATCCATCCATCTACCTATCTATCTATCCATCCATCCACCCACCCACCCACCTATCCATCCATCCATCCATCCATCCATCCATCCATCCACCTATCTATCCATCCATCCATCCATCTACCTATCTATCTGTCCGTCTATCTATCTATCTATTATCCATCCATCCATCTATGTGGTGTTGTGAAGTACACACCTCTTGCTGTGGGTATGTGCACACACATTATGAAGGTGCAGGCACTTACGGGTGTGTGTGGAAGTGAGAGGTCGAGGTTGACTGTCTTTCCTCAGTTGCTCTCCGCTGTTATTTTAGGAAGCCTCCTCTGAACCTGATACTCTTCAGTTCGGCCAGGCTGACTGATCAATGAACGCCAGCGATCTGCCTTCGTCCACTCCCCAGTGCTGGAGTTACTGCCATGTGCCATCATTCCTGACTTTTATGTGGGCTCTAGGGATCAAAAACTCAGATTTTCGTGCTTGTATAGCAAGCGCTTTACTGGCTAAGTCATCTCTCCAGCACCAAATCCAAAACCTTTTGAGTATCACAATGATGCTACTAGTGAAAAATTCCACACAACTTTATATTTTGGGTGAGCAACTTCACCAAAAAACACTGTACAGAATCACCCTTAAGCTGTGTGCATACACGTGAGATGGAAGTGAGCTTCGTGTTTTAGACTTAGGTCCCAGCTCCCAAGATATTTCATTATGCATGTGAGGACATTCCCAAATCTAACAAAATCCGAAGTATTTCTCAATGTTTTCTCAAAGGGACTTGCTTTAACCGGGTCAGGATGAAGACGGCTAACAGATGCGCCCTCAATCCGGAGTTTCAAGCGAGGAAAGGTCAAAAGAGATTTGCAGTCTTTCCCAGAGCGGCTTGGCTTCCGGTGTGCTTGGCGGGGCGGGGCGGGGCATTGGAGTGAAATGGGCTGAACTCCATAGAAGCAATGCCCACAGTGCCTTATAAAGCCTTTCCCAGCCAGTTAGTCACTCTTCGCAGCATGTCTTAGTCCTGACAGACTGTTCAGGTTTATCATCAGCTCCATGTTTATCAAGTCCATCATGGCGTCCAGCTGGCTTTCTCTGCAGAAGCCAGTTCACATCCACCCTCTTGCTTGAAGTTGCCTGTCCCGTTACAGTGGGGCTACCCCATAGCCTATGTCCCAAATTTAAACCTACGTCGGTCGCCTCTGCTCCACAGGCTCAATGTAGGTACCCTCTAATCAGCAACACACATGCCAGCCACAGCCTGTGGCTAGAACTCAGCAGGTTATCCAGTCACCTCTGTGGAAAATTTCCCTTCATTCTGGATGTAGGTAAAAAAAAAAAAAAAAAGAGGAAGGAAGGAATGAATGAAAAATCAATCAGTGTGGAGGATTTGTCCTAAGGTCGTGCTTCCTCCTGCACTCCAACTCTTTAACCTGCGATCAAACTACCTTTTAGACACTACCCGCTGCACCCCTAAGATGAGTAAACTGAAACATGCTACAAATCACGCTCTGCGGCTTTGCTTTACGAAGCGCACTGTGCGCATGCGCATTGTGCGCATGCTTTGGGCTCTGCACAACTGACTGGAACGCTAACACATGAGAGCCCAGTCAGTAGGGATGGCTCTATGGCCCAGGGGACCTGCCCTCTGGGCTGCCCAGCAGAGCAGTGGTAGCAAAAGTTTCCAGGGATCCACCCTCAACTCCCGAGAGCACAATCCAAGCCCCAGGGGGAAAAAACAACAACTTTGAATGACACACAACTGAGGTGATGACCAGTCCTTCACTGAATCAGTGGAGGCCACATAGACAAGCAGTGGGCAGAAGATGGAAACATCTCAACGCCATTAGACAACAGTGTCAACACCGGAACCAATGCCGGGCCAAGCAGGAACCTGGCCTAACTCTCTGGCGGTTGTCAATCTGCAGCCGCCTCTGCGTCATGACTGTGTAATCCTAACTGTAACGTCATCTGCTCCAGTCAGCTCCCTTGGAACACAGGACTGTCCTTCAGGGGCCCCTACAGCTTTAGTGACCACGCTGCCCTTAGCCCTTTCAGTCGGCAACGGTTTCTCCATATCTGTGTGAAGGCTGAGGACTGGCTGTAGAACATTCAGTGTGAGGTATCTGGCAGGCATCTTTGCATGACTTGGCTCAGGTATCCTGGGTGAAAACAACACAAACATAAAAATATTTTTGTCAGGGTTGGGATTTAGCTCAGTGGTAGAGCGCTTGCCTAGCAAGCGCAAGGCCCTGGGTTCAGTCCCCAGCTCCGAAAAAAAGAAAAAAAAATATTTTTTGTCTCAACAAAGGTTATCATCAGTTTTTTAAAAAGATGTTAAACGTCTGTGTGCTTATTTATATGATGTGTCTGCGTGTGTGCCCGCGAGTGCTTGCACGTGCCACAGTGCCCGTGTGGAAGTCAGAGGATAACTGTCTGACTCAGTTCTTTCGCTCTTCTGTGGGCTCCAGGATCGAGCCCGGGTCATCAGGCTTGCACGGCAAATGCATTTACCCACTGAGCCACACTGTCAACCCTATGAAGTTTTGAAAAATTTCAAGACAGGGTTTCTCTGTGTAGATCAGGCTGGCCTCACCTGCTTGCCTCTGCCTCCAGAGTGCTGGGATTAAAGGTGTGTGCCACCAGGGCCTGGCGACGAATTATTTTTATGTTAAAATTGTCCACAGTTTTGCCGGTGAGACCTCTTTCCAGCTGGGTTCTGAGCGCCTTTTATTTATTTGTCTAGAGATAAGGTTCACTAGGTAGCCCAGGTCGACTTGAACACCCGGCTTCCTGGGATTACAGGCGTACACCACTATCCCCAGCAAAAGCAGTTATGAAGGACGCTCCAGGCTCTTGACATATTTTGCCTGCCCCTGCTCTGCAGGCGACTACCGCTTCAAGGTGTCCTTATTCCTTTTGGTAGAAAATAGTTTTTAGAAGTCAAGATACTGGCATGGAGTGTGTTTATCTCCCCTAACCCCCATTGCTACCCGTGTCTATATTGAAAGCTATGAATAGAGTCTAAAGTGTCCATCTCAAGCTAAAACCACAGCACTCATGCTAGTTTTGCCTCTTCTGACCGTACTCAATCTGGCAAGATTCAGCCAGAGGAGGGGGGCTGTTACGAAAAGCCCCTATGAGGATATGAATGAAGAGCGCTTTCCAGGCAGATTTTGGCATGGGAGTGTTTTGTCAGGACTTGGCTTCATCTGCAGTGGCCTGGGCAGAAGTGCCTGCCGTGTGGGGAGAAGATCAGGAGTCACACAGCCCTGGAGCAGGAAACGGTGGAGACGGACATTTACAGACTGCAGTGAAGATTCTGATTCATCAAATGACACGATCAGAAGCCATCAGAGCAAGCGGAACAGAGGAGGGGCATGGCTCTGAAAGGTCTCGTTTGAACTGTGAACGTGAAAGCCAAGAGACCAACCACGAACAAGGTCAAAGGGGAGGCTGGTGCACAGGTGTGAGAATACGCAGGTGTGAGTGTCTGTTTGGGGGGGCGGCTAACCAGATGGGACCTGTGCTCTGAGAGGCAGGTGGCGGGATCTGTGAGACAAATGCCACTGAAAACCTAGGGACAAGCACACGTGGTTGTGTGGTGCTTGCTGCCACTGTCTGTCTACTGGCCGACGATGTAAACTGGGTTTTGTGGCCACCGACCTGACTTGGTCCTTTGCTGTGTCCTGGAATGTGACTCCTCCCTACCCTTCTCAATGAGTCAAAATTCCCACTCTTCTGAGCTCTGTCCCTGCAGGGTGTGGGCCAGCATCCGATAAGCTAATAAATAACATTGTATTGACTTCTCTAAGAGGCTGACGCTTCCCTGGAAGATTTTTTTTTTTAAAAAGGCGGCAACTTATTTAGATGCTGGTGATGAATACGGTAGTGATAAACAAAGGAGGTCACTGCATTCTGGGCAGCTCTCAAGCACCACTGCCCTATTTAAGGTTACTATTGCTATGATGAAACGCTAGTTAAGAAGGAGTGTTTTAATTTTGCTTACACTTCCACGTAGTTGTCCATTACTGAAGGAAGTCAGGGCGGGAGCTCAAGCAGGGTTGGAGGCAGGAGCTGATGCAGAGGCCATGGAGGGATGCTGCTTACTAGCTTGCTCCGCATGGTTCGCTCAGCCTGCTTTCTTCTAGAACCTAGAACCACCAGCGCAGGGAGGATACCACCCACCGTGGTGGTCACTAATTAAGAAAATGTCCACCAGGCTTGTCTACAGCCCAATCTTAAAGAGTTACTTTCTCAATCCAGGCTCCTTCTCCAGTTACTCCAGCTTGTGTCAAGTTGACATAAAGCTAGCTGAAATTCTAGGACTTGTGAGGTAGAAGTAGAGGTAGGAGGTTGAGAAGTTCACAGCCAGCTTTGGTTAGACAGTGAGTTTGAGGCCAGCCTGGGCAACACGAGATCCTATCTCAAAAAACAAAACCCCAAACACTAAAGGAAGAAAACTGACTGACCCTCCCCCAATAGCCACCAGCTGGCCAGCTCGGGGTGGGACTTCCTGACCTCCTCCTGACTCTGCTGGGGTTTTGTGCCGGTCTTGTGCATGTGGTCAGAGCTGCTGTCAATTCACATGTGCAACTGCTTTGTTGTGGCCAGAAAACAGTTTCCCAACAACCTCCCACTGCCCTGGCTCTCACAGCCTGTCTGCTCTCCCCTCCGGGCCCCTGAAAGGCTACTAAGGCTCTATGAGATGCCACCGCACGCATCCGAATGCTGCCATGAGCTAAATCTAGTCCACGATTACTTGATTTTTAAGTAGAGACCTCACGAAATTGGAGGAAACAGCAGTGATCGGGATGGGGAGGGACTGGAAGGGAGGGAATGGGGTGTGAATCTGATCAAAGTACACTCTCCGAGTGTAGAAGATTCTCAATCGAAAAATAAACTTGAAAAATTGGGGAAAAAAACCCATGAATGTCTAAATAGCCCCCCCCCCAGTTTTCTCAACCAGAAAAACATGTCAGATGAACGCATGCGATCTGACAGTTTTTAAAATATAAAGAAGCAAATTTGCATTAGTGAATCCTCATCCCTGTCTCCAGTGAGTAAGAGTGGTCTACAAATATTTGCAGCAGAATTTTTCTTAATGGCCCCATAGGCCTTGCCCGTGTGTTTACTGATTAAGTGCAACTCTGTATATCTGTCTAATGCAGTATTACTTGCTAATAAAAATAGCGAATTACCGATACATGGTGCAGCATGAATGAACCATGGAAACACTAAGCCAAGTGAAAGGAACCAGTCACAAAAGACCCACACATTGTATGGCTTTATTTATAGCGATCTCTAGAATAGGCAAACCCGTAGAGACAGAATGTGGATTCCTGGTTGCTAAGGGGGTGGGAGGAAATGACGGTGACTGTTAATCAGCACACGGCTTCTTTTTAGGGTGACGGGAATGCACAAGTGTGTGAATCTGTCAAAAGCCACTGAGTTGTGTACTTTAAATGGCTATATGGTATATGGATCATATCTCAATAAAATAGGTTAAATTTTTTTTTTAATGCAAGGAAGGGAGAGAGTTCCTGGGAGGGAGGGAGGCAGCGTGTAGATGAGGAAGCATCGGAGTGGGAGAGGGGGAGAGAGAGGGAGGAAGAAAAGAAGGAAAAGGAGAGAGAAAGGTGAGAGCAGGCAGGAAGCCTGGTCAGAGCAGTGACTAAGGGAAACTAAATGTCTCACGGACTAGCCTCGCCTTCCTGGAGTGTGGATGGAGAGAAGGAAGAGGACAGATGGGAAAAGACCTCAGATGCTTTTTCTGTTTTCCCTTTGGGAGAAACTAAGCTGGTATGATGTGGATTCCAAGAGAGAGGGAGAGAGAGAGGAAGGGAAGGAGGGAGGGAAGGCAGGAGGGAGAGAGGGAGAGAATGGGATTGGAGAGAGGGTTGCTCAGGTGTTAAGATCGCCTGTTGGGTCTTTGAGAGGATTGGGGTTTGGATTCCAGCACCCCCCATGGGGCAGCTCACAGTGGCCTGTGACTCCAGCTCCAGGAGATCTGGCGCCCTCTTCTGGCCTCAAAGATCACCTGCACTCACACGGCATACACAACGCTCACACATGCATGAGTGCAAACACAAATAAATACATCCTTTAAAAAAAAAGATTTATTTATTATATATGAGTACACTGTAGCTGTCTTCAGACACACCAGAAGAGGACATCAGATCCCATTACAGATGGTTGCGAGCCACCATGTGGTTGCTGGGATTCGAACTCAGGACCTCTGGAAGGGCAGTCAGTGCTCTTAACCACTGAGCCATCTCTCCAGCCCCCATAAATACATCTTTTAAAAACCAATAAAGAATGTTTGGAAATTCCCCAAGTTGGAGAAACAAAAGAGCGGCATGGATCTTTTCAGTGCATGTCACATAGCACTGTCCAATGGAGCGCTTGGTGTGGTTTCCGTTGTCAGAGAAGCACCTTCGCTGGACTTGAGGTAGGCTCCTCCTGGAGGCCAGAGTAGATAAAGTTATATGTTGACTGACAGAATTTCAGCAGTGAGACAAATAATTTCTTTCTGCTAAAAAAGGATAACCCCAGCAGGTATGTTGACACACATCTAAAACAGGAAAATGAGTCAGTAAGATTGTGTGAGGCCAGCCCTGGCTACATTGTGAGGCCTTGTCATATACACATATAAAAGATACCCCAAAGGTTTTAGTGTCCTGTGGCCATTAATCAATTTTGTTCTGAACATGACCGACTGCTTTGGGCATGCCTTTTTCTGACGGGCCATACAACTCTTTTCTCTAAGGAAAGATGGTCCTTTGTACCATGTAACATCTCCCTGTTGACAAGCATATCTTGGGTGCACACTCATTTTAATAAGAATTAAAGTTTTCAATATTTATATTCTCCAGGGAATATTTTGACAAGGAACAGCAGCTGTTTTCTATATGACAAAAACAATATTGGGGCTGGAGAGATGGCTCAGTGGTTAGGAGCAATTGCTGCTCTTGGAGAGGACCTGGATTTGAGTCCTGGTTCCCACACACCTGTAACTCCATTTCCAGGAGATCCAACACTTTCTTCTGACCTCTACAGGCACCAGGTGTGCACACAGTTCGCAGACACACATGCAAGCAAGCCACTCATACACATGAAAGAAAATAAATCTTTAAAAAAATTTTTTTAAATCGATACTGAGGCTGGAAATATGGCTTAGCAGTTAAGAGCGCTGGCTGCTTTTCCAGAGGACCTAGGCATAATTTCCAGCACCCCCATGGCAGCTCACAGCTGTCTGTAACTCCAGCTCCAGGAAATCTGACGCTCTCGTGCAGACAAACAGTAATGCACATGAAATAAAAAAAAATAAATTATTAAAAGAGAAAACGAAACCCTGATACTGAAAGTGATGTTCTAGGATAGAAGATATCTGGAGTTGTACCAGAAGGGTCTCCCTTTGCTTGGCCTGGAAGAGGTATTGCAAAGGATTCTAGGTACTTAACCCCAGGGAGATATTACATTACCATATGTAAAAGGGAAGTTAGAGGAAAGCAGCAAAGGGAGATGTCTCGATCTGGTTTCCACATGCATGCACATGGGTATATCCTCACGTACCACACACAACAACAACAACAACAACAGACACAAAGAGGATTACGTTTAAACTCATATAGAGAGAGAAGAAAGGAAAAAAAAAAACAAAGAGTCTTTCCTATTTTTGACTTTCATCTAACACTTTCCCTACCAGATTTGTGGGGCCTCTCCCCCTTCCCCACACACCAAGTATCCCTTCAAGATTTGCTAAAAAGCCATTAGCTAGGCAACTTATAATTCAGCTCAGTTCTAACACAGAGCTCTGCCTGGAGACAGACTTAGATCCCAAAGGTTGAGGGTCCAGCCTCCACTCCGGGTACGGGTCTCAAGCACAGACTGTAATCTGTGCCTCCGGCCAACTGTGTACCTTAACTGGGGTTCCATCAACCCTCCTGGGGCTCAGTCACTTTGCTAGAACTCAGGGACTGATTATTAGGAAAGAGATAAGAACGATTACAGACAACAGCACATGGTGTACAGAGCCAAAGGGAGAGAGGAGGAGTGAGTCCCATCCCCTACAGGCTGCCCTTCTCCTGCACCTTCTATGAGTTCACCTGTCATAAAGCATGCAGTCCTTGGGGTGTTTATGGAAAGTTCCAAGGTAAGCATGACCAAGTCACTGGCCGCCAGTGAGTGTCTCACCTTAGCGTTCTCGCCTCTCCTTCTTACCACTCTAGAGACTCCAAGCAGGGACAGAAACCCAGAGTGTCCATGCCATGATTAGAATTCCAGAAAACCAGGTAAAGGTGCCAGAGGCAATGAACCCTCCCAAAGTCCACTGCGACCCATTGGCCCAGTACCCTCCCTTAGGGGAAGGATAAAGAATGATAAAGGTGATTTCTGTTACTGTTACTGTTCTCTTCCTTCTTTTGGACTATAATTCTTGTTCCTAACTTGGAATATTATGCAGCCATAGTAATGAACGAGGAGGATCTGTATATACTGACATTGACGATGTCTTGAGTGTATTAAGTGAAAAAAAAGCAAATTGCACAGCATGACCCATTTTTACAGATGTAAAGTTACACAAAGAGGTATGAACGCTTGCTTAGGTGCATAATGAAGCAATGCCATAGCAGTTGTGGAGAGAAGTGGAAAGCAAGGCGCTTCTTTTCAGTTAGACTTAGACTGAGAAAAATTCTCTGTCCCATCTCAAGGACCAATCAGAAACTTGCAGTAAAAATCCTCAGAGGTTAAACCCATTAAAAGCAGAAAAAGGGAGCAGAGAGGGGTCTCCGCAGGTGAGGGGTGCTACAGGTGCTACAGGTGCTACAGGTGCTACAGGTGCTACAGGTGCTACAGGTTCTACAGGTGCCACAGGTGAGTTTTTGGAAGGTGGAAAGCAACTGAACTGACAGAGGTGGAACTGCCTCGGCGTGGCCGACAAGCAGCCTTCCCTGCTAGTCTATGCCAGGTGGGTCCAAGCCGCCACTCACAGGTCACATGACACATCCCGGGTCAGCTACAAATGTAGCCAAATGTATTCCTAGTAGATGATACCCTATTGCCATTTTCAAGGCTCGAACCTGCCAGTGCATAGTCCCTATGTGAAGAGGAAGTGACCTTCAAGCTCCTGCAGGGGCATAACTTCCATTGGTGGGAAACTGACACCATTTGGCTTCCCTCCCATTGTGCTGATGCCTGCCGGGAAATGATTATTATCGATGGACCAGGTTGGCAATATCTTAACCTGGAAGGTTGCCCCTTAAAAGTGTGGATTCACGGGGTTGGGGATTTAGCTCAGTGGTAGAGCACTTGCCTAACAAGCACAAGCCCTGGGTTTGGTCCCCAGCTCTGAAAAAAAAGAAAAGAAAAAAAAATGTGGATTCACTGGGTACTCTTAGCTTTCGTACCCTTACATGGCAAACGTTCCCCCAGAGCAGGAAGGTTCACGAGTGACAGGCCCCGAATGCTAGGAATTGGATCAGAACTGGACTGCCCCATATCTATTACATGTGCTACCACACAATGTGATTGGGCCCTTCCTCCCACTGAGAGATGGACTCTGCATTCCCCTTCCTTCAATGGAGGGTCATTTGATGCATGACAACTACTATGCCACTTCCCAGGTTGGAGCTCTTAATGCTGGAAGCTTAAACTTCCAGGTCAGCAGTCAACATCCCCGAGACTATCAAACACCAAAGTAGCCTGTGTGGGAAAACACAGAGAGAAGCCTAAGACCATATACATGCACAGAAGGAGAGGTCTGGCTAGCTCGCTCATCTGGATGGTTGGACGTGCATAGGAGATCCCACGTCAGAGCCCCTAGCTGAGTCTTCCGCCCACAGAAACAGATTGTAAAGTGAATGCTGTTGTTTTTATTACTTTAGGACGTTACTTCTCCCATCAGCTACCCTTGGAGTAACCTCCCAGGAGCCCTTTCAAAAGTAGCATGGTCAACAACTCCCCCTTTGGACCCTGGTGCAGTTTGTTTTATAAACCAGGGATAAAGACACAGGCCAGGGTCAAAAAAGAAGGACGGATCTAAAAGCACAGGTAATGTGCATGTGAGCCTCACCTGTCTGGCCACTTGGCTCCAAGGACTCTGCCACACAGGCACATGGCACCCACAGCAGGAAGCTGGACAGGTACCATTGGAGAAACTCAGAAGCTAATGTGTAGATGCTATGTATCAGGCTAAGCCTTCACGTAACAGCAAGGGAGGGCCTTTCAATAAAAACGTCGGAAGCCGGAAAGATGGTTTACTTGACAGAGCCATCTGCTGCGAAGCCTGACGACCTGAGTTCAAGTCCCAGGACCCACAGGGTGGAAGGAGTTCACAGGTTCTGGCCCGTGTGTGGACACTTCCTCCAATACTCAGTAAATGTAAAAGAAACGTGATTTAAGATTTCGTTAACGCGGGGTTGGGGATTTGGCTCAGTGGTAGAGCGCTGCCTAGGAAGCGCAAGGCCCTGGTCCCCAGCTCCAAAAAAAGAACCAAAAAAAAAAAAAAAAAAAAAAAAAAGATTTCGTTAACGCCAAGGTTGTGATGTAACCCAATGGTAGAGCATTTGTAGCACCTTCTGGGCCCTAGGCCTGATCCTCAGCACCACAAAATATAAAGCAGATAATCCCAGAAAATACTGGCTGAAGATTGGTCAGGAGGTGTGAGTGGGAAGGAAGCCAATGACCAGGCGTGCTATTAAGCCAGTGCACAGTGCGAGCGAATGGAGCTTGGTCGTCCTGGGGACCTCCAGGAGAGCAAGCAGAAAGAGTGTTCCACCCAGTGGTCAAGGATCCATCAAGTGCGTCCATGTGGGTGGGGCATCAGTTCTCGCAGCTTTCCAGCACCCAACATGAGCATGAGAGCTGGAAGAAAACAGCCCCCGGGAGGAGCCATAGCCATTTACAGCAAAGTGCTCCTTTACACGATACTTCAGAAAGATAATCTGGAAATAATTTTTAAAAACAACTTTGAAATTGGGGATTCTAAACCAAACAAAACCTCAAGCCATCGGATTGAAAGAGCGAGTAAAAATATTCTTACATTCCCACACACCCTTTCTTGGAGACGACTACAGCTTTGGCCCATCAAAAGCAAGTGAGTACTTCAGAAAGGAATGACACAGGAGCCAGGGAGTGTGGTAGAGACATGCAGAGTGTGGTGGGACAGACAGACAGACACACCGAGCAGTGGCGGGCACGGTGGTGAGACCTCCAGAAGGTTCTAGATAGATGTGGTTGGCAGTGTAGACGACTGCTTTCAGAAAGGTTTTACAGTTCTGTTGGAGAGGAAGGAAGGAAAGAAGGAAGGAGAAAAGAAAAAAAAAGGTGTGAAAAATTTCCCAGTGGGAAATGCAGAACAGGGAAAACAGCGCATCCGCTGTGCTTGCTTGGCCTGGGAGTCGTGGCTCTTACTCTTGGCTAAAGTCAGAAGCCCTTGGAAAACACCAAAAAATCCCAAAGACTGGTTCTCACTCTCAGCCTGATGTAAGAGATTTGAGCACATCCTGGGCTTTGTGGTTAAAGGTCCTTGGGTGATTTAGTGAGCAGTTAAAGTCGAGAGCCATATCTTGGCAGGAAAAGTACTTCACTGATTACAATAAAAACGGACTAGGAATTTGGCAAACGACTCTATGGGGAGAAAGGGGGGAGGGGGCATGTGGTCTTGCGTGGGAGTCAGTCATGTCTAGGGTCAAGAGATCAACGCATCTCTAGGAAGCATCTTATTCAGAAATAAAGATGGCGGACGTCAGGAGAGACAGACGCAAGAGTGACCTTTCCTTAGAGAATTGGAACTCGCAGATGGAGATTGTGTGTGTAGGCAGGAGATGAGGACGTTACTGATTTTTGTCTAGAAATAGTACTTGACTTACTAATATCATGCGTGTGCATGAATTTGACCATAAAAATGGCCTCAATAAAGAACGAAAGAGACAACTAGGAGGCGAGAGAGATGGCTCGGCAGTTAAGCTCTTAGGCTGCTTCTGCAAGAGGACCTGAGTTTCACTCCCAGCACCCACAACCACCAGTTACTCCAGTCCTAGGGGATCTGAGGTCCTCTTCTGGCCTCCTTGAACACCCGTCATGCATGTAGTACACAGACATACAGCCAGACAAAAAAGAAAGGAAATAAAATGTAAAAAGAAAAAAAAGGAAACAACCCATGCCCACGAAAAGGAAGAGATCAATAAGTTGTGTTGTATTTCTCTACAGGAATGCAGCGCCTTAGACGGGGACCCTGACTTGTCTGGTGTGTGTGTGTGTGTGTGTGTGTGTGTGTGTGCTGTAAATCAAACTCAGGGCCTTGTGCAAGCTAGGATGCGAGGCAAAGTGCTCCATCACTGGCATACATTAAAAATAAATCTTGTATACAAAGAACTCAAGAAGTTAGACCAAGAGGGAGACAAATAACCCTATTAAAAATGGGGTTCAGAGCTAAACAAAGAATTCACAGCTGAGGAATGCCGAATGGCTGAGAAACACCTAAAGAAATGTTCAACATCTTTAGTCATAAGGAAATGCAAATCAAAACAACCCTGAGATTTCACCTCACACCAGTGAGAATGGCTAAGATCAAAAACTCAGGTGACAGCAGATGCTGGCGAGGATGTGGAGAAAGAGGAACACTCCTCCATTGTTGGTGGGATTGCAGACTGGTACAACCATTCTGTAAATCAGTCTGGAGGTTCCTCAGAAAATTGGACATTGAACTACCTGAGGACCCAGCTATACCTCTCTTGGACATATACCCAAAAGATGCCCCAACATATAACAAAGACACGTGCTCCACTATGTTCATAGCAGCCTTATTTATAATAGCCAGAAGCTGGAAAGAACCCAGATGTCCTTCAACAGAGGAATGGATACAGAAAATGTGGTACATCTACACACTGGAATACTATTCAGCTATCAAAAACAATGACTTCATGAAATTCATAGGCAAATGGATGGAACTGGAAAATATCATCCTGAGTGAGGCAATCACAGAAAAACACACATGGTATGCACTCATTGATAAGTGGCTATTAGCCCAAATGCTTGAATTACCCTAGATGCACAGAACACATGAAACTCAAGAAAGACGACCAAAATGCGAATGCTTCACATGTGCCCCATACATATATAGTCACCAAACTAGATAAGATGGATGAAGCAAAGAAGTGCAGGGCGACAGGAACCAGATGTAGAGCTCTCCTGGGAGACACAGCCAGAATACAGCAAATACATAGGCGAATGCCATCATTAAACCACTGAACTGAGAATGGGACCCCCGTTGAAGGAATCTTAAAAAGGACTGAAAGAGCTTGAAGGGGCTCAAGACCCCATATGAACAACAATGCCAACCAACCAGAGCTTCCAGGGACTAAGCCACTACCCAAAGACTATACATGGACTGACCCTGGGCTCCAACCTCATAGGTAGCAATGAATATCCTAGTAAGATCACCAGTGGAAGGGGAAGCCCTGGGTCCTGCTAAGACTGAACCCCCAGTGAACGGGATTGTTGGAGGGATCGCGGTAATGGGGGGAGCATGGGGAGGGGAACACCAATATAGAAGGGGAGCGGGAGGGGTTAGGGGGATGTTGGCCCGGAAACCGGGAAAGGGAATAACAATCGAAATGTAAATAAGAAATACTCAAGTTAATAAAGATAAAAAATTAATCTTGTAAAATGCATAAATAAAATCTATACTATTCCACTCTAAGCCATTAATAACAGTTTCCTTCGAGTGTAGGCTTGGCTAGAGAGGATGGTGAAGGTTTCTGTTTTTACTCTAGCAATCCATAATAAATCTTTTTTTCTTTATAGAGACCTCAGGGAGAATTTTGACCAGGAAGGGGTCTGAGAGTTCAGACAGTGCTGGCCTGGCATGTTTCCTGCTTCTGACTCGGGAGGAGGTTAAAGGCGAGGGTTCTGGGTTGGCAGGGGCAAGGGCAGGCCCCATCTCCAGGGGATCTGGTAAAACCAGCTGCAAGTTGAATTCTGGAAAGGGCATGTTGACAGGGTGACTCACTGCTGGAGAGGGTGGGGATGGCTTTCTCCTCCCCTTCCCGCTTAGCCACCTCATGGCTGGAGCTTACCCAGAAGTCTATCTCTACAACCCTGAAGATGGCATCTTTTCCAAACCCAGAGATAGAAGGGACCGGTTTCACTTAGGCCATGGTGCTGGTTTCTTGGAGCCACCCAGGCAAGCAGAGCCAGGTCATTGATCTACTACATACGAGGGGAACTGGGGAAGAGTCATGAACTCCAGGGCCTTGGGGCCGGTGTGCATGGAAGTTGGGAGGAGTCCATGGTTCACCAGCGAAGCTTTTTTGATTACCTTCACATTTCAAGAGCTCCTGCCTCTAGGTGTTATCTGTGTGAACCACAGGGACCACTTACGAAGCTTCAGAAATACATAAAAATAATCCGCAAATTTTAGACTATTTGGCTTCTCGTTTTTGTTTCTGTTTTCAGATACTCTAGCTCAGGATGGCTTGTAGCTCACTCTATAATTCACACTCATTTCAAGTCTAGGGCAATCCTCCTGCCTTCACCTCCCAAGCGCTGGGATTACAGGTATGAACTACCAAATCTGATTTTATCCACAGGCAAGCTAATGGCTGTATAAAGTGGGGTTTCAGCACCACATGTATGAAGTGATGTGACCCCGCCAAGGTATGGTTGAGGGGACTTTTTTTTTATTGTAGATATAAAGAAGAATACCCTTGAGGGGTCTAGAGCAGGAAGAGAAAAAGGTAGATTAAACATGGCTGGCAGAATGGACCAGGCCATAAGGAGGTGGGGAAGACCAAGAGATGGGGAGTGGGGCGCACAAGAGAGAAAAAAGACAAAGAGAGAGCCAAGAAAGCCCATGACCAAAATGGCAGGATTGTATAGGAAGGAGAAGGTGGGGGAAGGGAAGTCCATGAGCTGAAGGAGTTTAGGGTAGGGGCAGTGAGATGAGCTAAAAGAGCCAAGATGCCAGCATGCACTTTGGTATGTTAATGAGCACTACAGTTAGTAATTTGTCCCAGGTTTCTTTTGGACCTGACAGTGGCTGAATCCAGGGTCTTACCAGCCTAGCCTACTCCCTCTTCTCCCTCTCCCTCTCCTTCTCTCTTTTCCCTCCTCCCTCTCCCTCCTCCCTCCCTCCTCTCTCTTTTCTCTCCTTCCTCCCTCTTCCTCCTCCCTCTTCTCCTCCCTCCCTCCTCCCCTCCTCTCCCCTCCTCCCTCCCCTCCCTCCCCTCCTTCTCTTTTCTCTCCTTTCCCTCCCCCTCCCTCTCTCCCCTCCTCCTCCTCTCCCTCCCTCCCTCCTCCATCCTCTCTCCCTCTCTCCCCTCCTCTCCCCTCCTCCCCTTCTCTCCTTCTCTCCTCCCCCCTCTTCCCTCCCTCCCTTCTCCTTTTCTCTCTCTGTATTTGAGACAGAGTCTCACCATGTAGTCCAGGCTGACTTCTAACTCAAGATCCTCCTGCCTCAGCCTCTTCAGTGCTATGATTACAGGCAAATACCACCTTGCCCACTGAACTCTGTCTTTTTGCCAGCTATGGGGGCCAACCTTGAGAAAGAATTAGAGAGACTCCGTTACCTCAAACAGCACTCCCCTTCCTTGCCATCCAGTATTAACTTCACACCAGTGCCAGGCTGGCAGACACAGAGAGAGGGACTGGCAGCCCACGCTGGCCTCTCAATCGTCGTCGTCTATCTTCCAGCAGTGATGGAGTACTGCCCCATGAGCCCTGCACGCAGTGCCTGCACACCTGAGGTTTGCAAAGCCTTGGGTCGTGCCTGCAACATCTCAGGTCAGTCTTCAAATGGGCTGTCTGCTCTCCTCTGCGGTTCTGCTGGTGATCCGAGTGGCTCCTGGAGCCTGGTTTTACACTTCCTACTTACGTACGTACTTTGTTGATCTTCGTTGTTCTGAGCGTCAGATTAGAGCATTGTGCACGGAGCCAAGTTCTCTGCCACGGAGCTTCATTGCTACCTGAGCTCTCTGAAACATGGTCTTCCTGTGTCACTGAGGCTGGCCTTGAACTAATGACCCTCTTGTTTCTGCCTTCCAAGTGCAGGCCTGTGCTACCGTGCTTGGCTGGCTGGCTTCAGGATTTATCTATCTATCTATCTGTCTATCTGTCTGTCTGTCTGTCTGTCTGTTCTATCATCTTTCTATCATCTATCTATCATCTATCAATCATCTATCATCTATCTATCATCTATCATCTATCTATCTATCTATCTATCTATCTATCTATCTATCTATCTATCTATCTATCTATCTATCTATCATCTATCTATCTATAGCCTAGGGCTAGACAGCCAAATGGCCGCACCCTTCAGAGTGCTTGCTACTGTTGCAGATGACCAGTGTTTGGGTTGCTGCATCCTTACGGGTGGCTCACAACCATTGGAAACTCCAGTTCCAGGGAGCTTCCAGTGCCCTCCTCTGCCTTCCACAGGTTCATGTACATGTACACTGCGTAAACACACACACACACACACACACACACACACACACACACACACTTAACATAAAATAATCTTACGTTAGGATCTTGGGGCCTATCGGAACTCCTTTTATATCCAGGGATGTCCTCGAACCCCTGGCCCTCTTGTCTCTTGGCCAGCGGGGATCACAGTCCACACCACAAACCTATTTATCACTTTGTTTTTAACAACAATGAGTCAGGCACTTCTCGGTTCCCTCTGCCTCTCCCATTCAGAACCTGCATCTGATCTGTGCTGCTCCTTGAGGAATGGCGGAGGACGAGGAGTGGCCCCGGATGTCCTGTAGGTCAGAATGGAACAGGGGTCGCTCTTGGTCTTTACCGAGGGCTGTCAGTTTTAATTATCGTTGAGCTCTGTAGAAGGTAACTGGTGGAGGATGGGGTTCAGAACCACAGCAAGAAGGAGCAGGTACTCGGGGTACCCTGACATCTTGACTACACAGTGAATGGAGGACTTTGTGATCGACAACTCTTTCTTACGGTTTTTTTTTTGTTTGTTTGTTTGTTTGTTTTTTTGTTTTTAGTTTTTGCTTTTTACTTTTTCCCTCAAGTCAGGGTCTCACTACGCAGAGCCTTGTTTGGCCTTGTACTTGCCGTCCTCTGACCTCCTAGAGCACAGGGATTATAATGTGTTCCAGCACCCAACAGCTGGAAGTTTATGTTCAACAGGGAAGGCAGACACCAGTCTTCATGCTTAGGTCCCATCACTAGTGGGGACAGACAGATGAACATCTGGCTGGCCAGGAAGCAAACAGGGACACAAAAGGTGATGAAGATGTATCAAAAGGACACAGACACCAACTCAAAGGGGCGTCTGCTGGCCAAATTTGGGGCGATTCAAGTGCCAGCTCATTTAACAGTAGCAAGGAATTACAATTTACACAATAAACAAGAATCTGCCAGTTGGGCTGGAGAGATGGCTCAGTGGTTAAGAGCCCTTGCTGCTCTTCTAGGGGACCTCGATTGAATGCTTGACAGCACCCAAATGACAGTTAAAAACCTTCCATAAGTCCAGGTCCAGAGGATCTGACACTCTCCTCCAGCCTCTGGGAGCATTAAGCATGCACACACGCAGCCCAAACAACCATAGACATAAATTAAAAATAAATAAAAATTTAAAAAAGAACTTGTCAGTCATCCTGATATAAAGAAAGTAGAATTTAGATGAAGAAATACAAAGGGGTCGATGGGATTAGAAAATCCACCATTTGGCAGCTGTTACAGTAACAAGAATTTGGGCAAGAACCATAAGGAGCACTAACACTGGTGGGTGGAGGATGGTGAGAAACAAGGTATTTAAATAGATTCACAGCATCTTCCCACAACATACTTCTTAACCACAAAGGGACAAACAGCAGCTGTGGCAGAGAAACCTGGCAGACGCCATCTTAACCAAGGGGCTGGCCCATGTTCAAATTATCACGTTGGTAGCACTTCTTGCCCTCGGGTTGACATTCCAGTACCCTGATATTGCTGTCCAATGTGAAAACCTGAACTGAATCACAAGAACACACCAGAGAAGCCCAGACCAAGGAACACTATTCACGAACAACTGGTGTTTACTCTAAGAGTATCAGCCGGGCAGTGGTGGCACACACCTTAAACCCCAGCACTCCAGAGATAAAGGCAGGCGGATCTCTGTGAGTTCAAGGCCAGCCTGGTCTACATAGCCAGTTCCAGGCCAGCCAAGGTTACATAAAGAAACCCTGTCTTGAAAGCCAAAAAGAAAAAGGAAAAAAGAAAAGGAAGCGTATTAAGGCTGGGCTGGCGCCAGTGCTGGGAGAGACAGACACAGGTGGATCTTTGTGTCTTTGTGTTTGAAGACGGCCGGTTATACACAGCGAGTTCTAGAACTGTGTATCGGGACTTGAGACTGGCACACACATACACACCGAGAGACCAGACCAACTCCAGCTTGGGTCCAGACTCCATCTTAGAGAACCTGACCTAAGGTTGACCTGAGTTAACCAACAAGCCTGCTCCCAGCACTAGTTTCCAGGCCAACAACAAGCACCAATCAGGAGGAAAGCAGAAGTTAAGTTTATGGTTTGGCTCCCAGGACCAGCCAATTATTTTAAAGGGCAACAAAATTTTATAATAACCCCCCACCCCCAGTCAGATGTGTGCCAGGCTAGAAACCCCTTTGCTTCCTTGAAACTGGGCTTCGGACTTTATCCTCCTGTCCAGTGGAGGTGTAGTCCGAGCTGGAGCTTGAATAAAGACCCTAGTGTGATTGCATCAGAATTGGCTCCTTGGTGGTCTTTTGGGGTTCTCGAAACGGACACACACACACACACACACACACACACACACACACACACACACACACGAGGAAAAAGAAAAAAGAATGTCAAGGTTGGGGCTGGAGAGATGCTCTGAGGTTAAAAGCACTGACTGTGTTGGATCCGAAGGACCATCATCAAAGATCCACTCGTCCCCAAAGACCACTGGAGCCGAGATTTGATGCAATCAGCAAGAGATTTATTGGCTTCAGTGCATCGGGGTTCCTCAGCCTTCAAGCAGGAGAAGAAGGTGAAGAATCCCATCCTACAGATACATGCTACTTTTAAGCACAAGAACCACAAAAGCCACAGGAATGGGGATGGGTACATCGAGGCACACAGGATTGATTGGAACCATGGTCACATTGTCCTTGGTGCCTGGAGCAATGCTGTGGTTTTGGGTGGTGGGAAGTCCCTAACCATCCTGCTGGTCATGAGACTACCATGAGGACAGGTTGTAACTTGGTCATAAAGGGGTGGGGGAGGCATAACTGGTGGAATTTCCCAGCAGGGGAATTTTTCTTAAGGGAGGGACGTAGCTTGTGAAATTTTCCTTTGGTTCCACATCTGCTTTTGCAGAGGACTTGGTGTTTGGTCCCCGGCACCCACATGGCAGCCCACAGCCATCTATAACTGCATTTCCAGGAGATCTACTGCCCTCTTCTGGCCTCCAGGCATGCACACAGAACACATACATGCAGACCAAACACACACATGCATAAAATAAACAAACCTTCTGAACAACAAATGTCAAGGTCACAGACAACAAAGATTAGGGCACTACTTGAGAACAAAGAACCGTGAAAACATCAGTGGTTCATTCATTTATTTTGCTCTGTAGGGCACTAGCAGAGCAGCGGACAAAACCTATCCAAGAAACATAAATTAGACAGCAAACTGTGCAGCCTTATTCTCCTGGTCACTGTGAATTATTAAATTTTATTATTATTTATCTATTTAGGAGGTGTGGGGAATCAAACCCAGATCCTCTGGAAGAGCAGCAAGTGTTCCTAACCACTGAGCCATCTCTCTAGACCCCAGATACATTTTATCAAGAAGAAACTATTGATTCTTATTTATAGTTTACTAAAATACTCTTGTTTCTAGGACAGACCCTCTGGAGTATTTGAAGACAAAGAGATGTCACAAATTATTCTTAAGTGTTTCTGAAGAATTAAATATATAGTGAATGATAAAAGCCAATGTGCATGGTTAATATTCAGGAGTTTTGGGGAATCAGGTAAAAGGTATACGTCAATTCTTTTATTAGCGTTGCAACTGAAAATGCTACTATATCAAAGGTTTAAGAGGACAGCCCTAAAAAGGAGACCTATAACTACAAAAAGGAAAGAAATGAAGGAAGGAAGAAGAAGAAAGAAAGGAAAAAGACCTGTAATTCTGAGATTGCAATGTGGTCACCAAGGTGACACACCTGAGGGTGGTGTCTGGAATAACACAGGCACATTAATAATGTATATGATTTTGTCAGATAAAATACGGTAATCATTGGCTTGTTTCAATCTTTGTGTGTGTGTGTATATGAATGCACACATAGGTGTGTGTGTGCAATGCTTATGTGCATGCAGGAACGTGCATGTCATAGTGTACCCGAGGAGGTCAGAGGACAGACAACCTTAGGTGCTGGTGTCTGTGCTCTCTCTCCAGTGAGGCATACTCAAGGCTATCGGGCCTGCTGACTTCTAACAAATTCTCCTGTTTTCACCTCCCATCTTGTCAGGGGACACTGGAGACACAGCCATTGCAGAAACCGTACCCAGCTTTTGGGTTTTGGGGATTCAAACTCAGATCTTCATGCACACACAGCAAACACCTTACCCACTGACCCATCTACTTACTAGTCCTAATTGGTTTTTTGTTTGTTTTGTTTTGTTTTTGGGATAGGGTTTCTCTGTGCAGTCCTGGCTGTGCCAGAACTCATGATATAGAACAGGGCAATGTTGAACTCAAGAGATCCTCCTGTCTCTGCCTCCTGAGAGTTGGGATGCTTACAAAAGGCACACTCTAGCCTCCGGCCGAAGTCTTTTACATTCGGAACCCAGTGTGTGCGAAGCCTTTAGTGCTCTGAGCGTTGCTGCTGCTGAGAACCACGCACACTGATTGATTACCTGCCTGAGCCTCGCCTCATCCAGAGAATGGACCCCAGCAATATGTTGAGTGAGTTAAGATGTCAGTGTTTGGAGTAGTGTCTGCGCGCAGTAAAATGCTCACGTGTCAGCTATGAGGCACACAGGGTACCATCATGTCTAAGATGCTACCCTCCACTCCTGGGACGGCTCTCTAGGCAGGAAGGCAGGGCAGGTATATAACTAGAGTGGGCAACTCATGTTGAAAACAGTCTGTGGGTCCGTAAGCGAGCTGGAGCAGCCTTGGCCTGTATGAACTTGAGAAGGCAATTCTAACACTGCTCCTTGGCTTGGGGCGAGTCACCGCCTTTGTTTGGCAGTGGTCTTCCCGGTGAGACCTCAAGCAACCTAGAGGGTCACCCCTCCCCAACACAATGTGTCTTTTCTGCCATGCCATCAGTGCAATGGCGTGGTAAATAAGACTTGTCCTTTTGCCTGGAGATCTACCCACTGTCCCTGGAGGTGCCAGTCAGGATCAGGTAGGTACTAATTGAGCCCTTGTACAGTATCTAAGGAGGATACACTATGGGCGATGGGAGGCGGGCATGGAGAATGGATAAGCGACCTTGCCTGGCCTAAACTGAATTTTCAAAATATACTATGACCTAGCATAGCAGTTCTCCTCCTGAGATAACACCTAGCAGAAACACACACTCGAATTCTCACTGCGGCCCTTTTTACAAAAGCCCCAAACTAGAAACTGTTCATGGTGGAAAGGAGAGTCACAAAGAAATACCGTGTAGCACCAGCAGCAAGAATGAGGGACATACTGGGGTTGGGGATTTAGCTTCAGTGGTAGAGCGCCCAGCAAGTTTAAGGCCCTGGGTTCGTCCCCAGCTCCAAAAAAAAAAAAAAAAAAAAAAGAATGAGGACATATAATCGTCCACATAGGGCAGGTGACATTAATGATGAGAGAAAGGAGTCAGACTTGGATGTCATGACTTGATGGATCAGAGTTACAGGAGGAGGATATGTCAGAGGCTGGCTTCAGGATGCAGTGGTTACTCTTGAGGGTTTACTGACGTTTAAAGGGGTCTCTGGAAGGCTGCGGTCTACAGCCCACTAGCACCAAGGACTAGGACCCCATTTCTTCAGTCGAATGCTGGTTGCATAAATCTCTCCCACTTTCAAGGTTGTGTCGAGCTGTACAGGTATGGCTTGTGCACATTTCCTTGTTCAGAAATTAGCGAAAAAGGAACACTCCAAGAAAGAGACTTTTATTGATCCCCACGTCCTCCATCTCCATCCAGTGAGTGTCCCCGGGAAAATGGGTGAAGGAGGAATCTGGATTTGGGTTCGTGACCGAACGCCATGGGAAGAAATGAATATGAAGGGCTGTGTTCTGTCTGGTGCTGAGCCCTGTGCTGAGCTCTCAAGGGAATCGGGTCATAAGGTTTGCAGTCCACACAAGACATGTGCAGCCCTAGGGGACAGTAGTGCGATCAAAGTCAATGAAACATGCAGCCAGTGAATGGTGGGTGCAGGATCGGAACACAGATCACTCTGATGCCAGAGCCTAGAGTTGATGCACATAGAACAGGTGACACAGGTCTTTAATTCCCTCTGCTCTGGCACTGTCAACGCAATGCCTTGGCAAGCTCCCCACTGGCCCTTAACCACATGCTTCTGAGGCTGACTTTTATGATGGGAGCTACACTTTCAGTGAACATGTGCACAGGCTCATGCTTCCTGGGAACGTTCTGTCTCTTGGCTGAAACAAAGCGACTTGTAGGTATCAAAGATGTCTGGCCATTTCCAGTGTCTCCTAGTGCTTCTGAATGGGTTCAAAGGCTTTGGGGATCAGGCCTAGGTCAGTCCACGTGACTCTGAGAAAGAGGGGAGTAAGGTTCACCACAGACCCATGGGTAAGCATCACAACAGTTCGCAACGAAGGACTGGAAGGGAAAAGGCTGAATATTAAGAAAGACTTGTTTGCTCTTCTAAAGGGCTGGAGCACAAACTGGCCTTCCTTTGCCTATGACGTGTTCTCTCTTCTCTGAATCTTTCACAACCCTTGCTTTCTGGGTTACCATTCTTCTCTTGGCCTTTGGCTGGGGTCAAAGACTGTGGTCAAACTTCGGTTAAAAGCCTGTCTCACCTAGGCTCACATCTCAGCTCAGACCTCATTAGCTCTCAGAAACCATCCTGATGCCTTGAAATCGGAGGCACCCTGCATTTCCCCCCCTTGCCACACTGAATTGCAGCTGCTTACCCAGACTAGAAGCCCCTAGTGAGCACGGACATTATTAACCTTGTTACTTAATGCTGAGGCCCAAGGCTCTTAGGCCATGCACACAGTAGGTATTCACTGAGCATTTGCCAGAGGATGAAGACAAGTGCTGTGGAAGTCGCTGGATGAGAAACGCTTCACACAGCTCATCTTGTTTACACTCCCTTCTCTGAGATTGAGCATATTCCATAGGGAAGGAAGAGGCCAGGAAGTTCCAGTTCATAGTCAAAGCTTAACACTTGGGTAGATCAGACGCCTGCAGAAATGCAGGCAGGGACCAGCACCCGCTCAGAAATACCAGGGGCCAGGTCAATGGAAGGCGTCCCAGAGAAGCAGAGGCAGTGGGAAGACAGAATGGCCTCTGAACATGGCGTCACTGCTCGAGGCAGCTGTCTGGATTGACAAGGGTGCATTTTTCTTGCTTCCCGGGGTACAAGTGGCTAAGACTCCCCCAATCTCACACTTGCTGGTATCGGAAGCCAGATAAGCCTTGTTTGTGGGGCTTCTCTTGCTCACTGTTCTACAACAGCTTGTGTTGAATAGTTTCTCTCCTCAAACCCATGCTTCTGATATGACCCTTAGTTAGGACCAAGGTTTTTGCAGGCATAATTAGAGCAGAGTCTGGGGATGAAATCATTATAGATTTAGAGTTGGCTCTTAATGTAATAATGTTCTGTAATTTTAGCTTTGATTAAAAATAAAATGAGGTGCTGGCGAGACGTCTCAGTGGGTGAAGGCTCTGGCCACCGAGATCCACTCAACTTCAATTCTCAAGACCCACTTGGTGGGAGAAGAAAACCATGTCCTGTAAGTTTGCCTCTGACCTCCACGTGTGTACTGGGGCACGTGCATTCATGCAAAAACTTAATCAATCAATAAAAGCAAAGGCCAAAAAAAAAAAAAAAAAAAGTCAAGGAAAAACAAACCTAGTGACTTAGGAAAATAGCAGAGGACACAAAGTTACAGGGAAAGAGGCCATATAGAGAGGAGACGAGTGATGTGCAGCGATGCAGTCAAAAGGCTAAGACACCAAAGAGAGCAAGGAGCCAAGAAAATTGGGAAGAGCTCTGCTCTAGAGCCTCCAGAGGGAGAAGGGCTGACACCTTAGCTTTGAAACTGCAAGGCAAGCGATCTCTGTTGTTTAAAGGATCACTCGTTACCGGGGCTCTAGGAAACTAGCATGAACAGCAATTCCAGCACCGCCATCGGATGCTCGTGGCATCCTCGGTTACTACAAACAACATTAGTTCGGATATTTCCAGAAGTTTCCTGGGAGGGGGTTACCTCCTCCACTGAGGACCACTGTAATAACAGGGCAGATAGATCAGAGGACCAGAAAGGACTCAGATGAACTTAGATTTAAATTCCAGCCCCACCAAGAATGGCTACGTGATGCTGGGCAAGTTGCTAACTTCTCTGATCCACAGTGTCCCCGTGAGGGGAATGGGACAAACAGAGGAGCCTGTATCTCACAGAACCATCAGTGCTGACGCAACAAGACGATGCCCAGAACGCGCTTTGCAAGGCATGGAACCATCAATCAGCTAGCGCTCAACAAACAGTAACTGAAGCAATGATGGGCCCAAGTGCATTTCTTAAGCAACAGAAATATTACCTAATGGGTAGCGAGTACACAGAGAGCTAACAATGGTGATTTCCACTATTATTATTCAAATCCAGCCCGCTGACTCACTCAGTCATGCAATAGAGCGGCCTCCACACCCAACACCACAGCGCAGGCTCCTCCGGGGCAGAGGTGACGCTGGAGCGCCTGCCCATCGTTTCGTGTTTCCTGCGCACTTTTCCCTCCCCCGTCCTATGGATCTTAATAGCCTTGCAAGATGCATGCACAGAGTAGTCACCGAAGAGTGCTGTCCCCATTTTATAAAGGTGGAAACCACTGGGAGGTTTACCCCACGTCGAGGCCAGCAACCAAACCACGGCTGGAACCCTGGAGCATGAAAACAATCTGCCTCTGGGGCTGGGGAGGTGGCTCGGTGGATAAAGTGCTTGCTGCGCGAGCATGAGGACCTGAGTTCAGATCCCACGCGTCCACAGAAAAGAGCTAGGACATGCGGGGGTGGGATCGAGGTGCTGGTAACCTCGATGCTGGGGCTGATGTGGCGACAGAAGAAAGGATTACTGGGGCTTACTTGCCAGACAGCCTAGCCAAAAATCAGCAAGCTCTGGCTGCAGTGAGAGTGGAATCACATGCTGTAATCCCAGAGCAGAGGAGACAGAAGGATCACGAGTTCAAGGTCAGGCTGGGCTCCGTAGGGAATTCAAGGCCAATCTGGGCTACTTGAGACCCTACCTCCAACAAACAAAACCAAAGCAAAAATTTTAAAAAAACGATGATCAGAGGTCGATTTGAAGGACAAGAGGGGTGGAGCAGCAGTCTACATGTTGTTGCAGTGACTGGCTGTGTATGCAAGCTATCCTGCACTCCGGCTGCTTCTTTCAACATTAAGGAACTTGCTTGGGGGGTTGGGGATTTAGCTCAGTGTAGAGCGCTTGCCTAGCAAGCAAAAGGCCCTGGGTTCGGTCCCCAGCTCCGAAAAAAAAAAAAAGAAAAAAGAAAAAAAGAAACTTGCTTGGGCCGAGGGCTGTGAGAGATGGCTCAGCGGTTAAGAGCACTGACTGCTCTTCCAAAGGTCCTGAGTTCAAATTCCAGCAACCACATGGTGGCTCACAACCATCTGTAATGAGATCTGATGCTCTCTTCTGGTGTGTCTGAAGACAGCTGCAGTGTACTTATAAATAAATAAATCTTTTTTTTTAAAAAAAAGAAACTTGCTTGGGGGGTTGGGGATTTAGCTCAGTGGCAGAGCGCTTGCCTAGCAAGCGCAAGGCCTTGGGTTCAGTCCCCAGCTCCGACAAAAAGAAAAAAAAAAAAAAAAAAAAAAAAAGAAACTTGCTTGGTAGTTTGTCCAAGACTGAGGAGACAGCAGGAAGGAGGAGGCAGGCTTGAAAGGAAACTGAATCTGAGAAGGGGCAAGAGTTGAGCCATGTGGACACCTGAGGGAAGACTGAGGGCATTGCCATGGTAAGGGTTCCGAGGCAGGAGCCTGCCTGGCCTGTTTGGGGGGACTGCCAGGGAACCAGTGTGACTGGAATGAATTACAGGTCAGGAGGTCTAGGTAAGAACTGAGTCAGGAGAAGAACTAGCAGGGGCGACTGGGACTTAGAAGGGACTCTGGATTTCACCTTCAGCCAGACAGGAAGTTATCCGAATTCTGCACCGAGAGGCGGGATCCAATTTATGTCCAACCCGTGCCTTGGCTGAGTGTGAATACACTGCACGGCGTGAGGGAGGAAAGAAAGCCTTTTCTCCCTCTCCTCCTTCCTCCCTCTCTCCCTTTCACTCTCTCTCCCTCCCTCCTTCCCTCTCTCCATCCATCCCCCTTAGCCTTTCCTTTCCTCCCTTCTCATCTGCCTCCTCCCCCGTTTCCTGTCCCTTCCCTCTTCTCCTCTCTTTCAGTTTTACTGACATCTGACAAGGTGCACAGTGACATGTAACAGCAGTCACGTAGGGAACAGACGGTGGTGGTTTAGACCTTGGTAGTTGGAGCGATCAGAAGTTGCACTCTGCACTTAACGTTGAAGGAAGAGCCCGTGAAGTCTGGCGAGAGATCAGAAGCGGAGTTGAGGCTGGACGCCCAAGGGCTGGCGTAGGATGGCTCCCCCAGTTGCTGAACTGAGCTCATGCCTCTACTAAGATGAGGAAGAAAGGTGCAAAGAGTGGGTTTGCAGAGAGAGCGGAAAAGACCAGGACTTCAGTGGGAAGATGAAATTCAACATGCCTGCCACACAGCCAGGAGCAGAGGTTCAACATGCAAGACTGGAGTGGAAAAGACGATGTTTACCTTATAGTTGTATTGATTTATAATCGATAGACAGCAAGCTTACGTACTATAAAAAGTATATGGTGGGCTGGTGAGATGGCTTAGTGGTTAAGAGCACTGACTGCTCTTCCAGAGGTCCTGAGTTCAAATCCCAGCAACCACATGGTGGCTCACAACCATCTGTAATGAGATCTGATACCCTCTTCTGGTGTGTCTGAAGACAGCTACAGTGTAATCATATATATCAAATAAATAATATTTTAAAAAAAAAGTATATGGTGACGAACTTGCTAAGCTTTGGTCAATTGATACCCATCGTCCTGGATATATGTAGTCTTAGGTAGTCCTGGTCCTCAGGTAGTCTTCCCCACGGTCCTGTTTCACTGGATCTTCCTGCCCCAGGCAGCTACTGCTCTGTTTCTGTCATGATAGACACTGTGTAGTTTTTAGAATTTCATACACAGGCATCTGCACAGCCATCTTATGTCTCCTGACTTTTCTCACTCACATCCTTATTCTGAGGTTTATGCGTTTCCTCAACTGAAGTAGCACTCACTTTCCGACATCACTGATGGGCAGGAACTCAGGCACAGCAATGGCTTTCGACTTCTATCCGTGGGTAAACATTTGGGTTGCTTCTTCTTTGAGACTATTGAAAATAGAGTTGCCTGGGGCTGGAGAGACAGCTCAGCGGTTAAGAACCCAAACTGTTCTGTCTGACACCCATGCCAATATCTATAATATAACTCCATCTCCAACGGGATCTGATGTCTTTAGTGCCTATGCGCTTGCATAAACGCGATCACACCTGTGCTCGAATACTCACGCACCAAATAAAATTTTAAAAATTTGGGGCTGGGGATTTAGCTCAGTGGTAGAGCGCTTGCCTAGGAAGTGCAAGGCCCTGGGTTCCGTCCCCAGCTCCGAAAAAAAGAACCAAAAAAAAAAAAAATTTTTTTTTTTAAAGTTAGGTCAACATTCTTGTCTTCGGCCTTGATATCTTTAGGTAGGCTTAAATGCCTTCTCTTGGGTGAGCGTCTCAGAGTACATGATAGGATCATGTGGTAAAGTATTCTAGATCTCCAAGAAACTGCTGAATGATTTTCAGAGGGATTGTGTTATTCTTCGTTTGGGTTAGCATAAGTTCTATGTACTTAGATAGGAGTTTATTGGTAAGTTATAGCTTCCCCCGTCATTTCCATAGGAAGGAAATGTTGAGTATCTGTTGCTCCATGGTCTATACACAGCTAAGAGCTACATGTGGCAGCTCTGTTAAAAGCAGACTAAACTGGGGCTGGAGAGATGGCTCAGTGGCTAAGAGCACTGACTGCTCTTCAGAGGTCCTGAGTTCAATTCCCAGCAACCACATGGTGGCTCACAACCATCTGTAATGGGATCTGATGCCCTCTTCTGGTGTGTCTGAAGACAGTTTTGATACTCATATACTCATATAAACATAATAAATCTTAAAAAAAAAAACAACCCCAGACTAAATCTATGATGTGGTCCCATAGGTAGTAATGAGTCGGAACGACACCATTGCAGCCATCGTGACGCAGTGCAGTGAATTACTGGCGTGTTTGCTCCTGGTGTATTTAATAGTGAGGGCAAACTATTATGTTTGTTTAAGTAAAAAGTAGACTTTTAAATGTTATATATCCTTTCTGTTTACATACTGCCAAGCAGTATGCTGTACTATACCAGCAGCAGCTTCCTGGGTGTTGTGTTTACTAAATCACTGGGTGGGTGTATCATTCTCTCTGGTGTTTGATTTAATCTCGGGTAAGTCTCGCTTATCACGGCCGTGAGTGAGGTAGGCTGAGCTATGAATATTTATACCCTTTAGCCCTTTAGGAATGCAGAAGGCCGCCTAAGTTTGTGCACGTACACTCCTTGGTGTTTGTCCAATGGCTCAATATTCTTACAACCCATTTTTCAGAGTGTTTCCTTGTTGTTAAGCAACACAACATTGTCTGTCTGTCTGTTTGTTTGTTTGTTTTTGAGACCAGGTCTCAGGAAGCCCAGGCTAACCAATAACTTCCTATGTGCCTGAGGATGACCTTGAACTCCTGACTCTTCCATTACTTCACCTGTTGAAGCCCCCCAAACCTCCCCAGCCCCCCCAACCCTCCCCCTGTGAAGAGGTGAGAATGAAAAGCAGGTGCAGACTGACTTCGCCCACCTGGACCAGACTTTGGGGAGTCTAATTTCAGGTGATTCGTTGTCTGCGTATTTAAAGCAGAGTACAGCTTGGGAAAGATTTCCAGGCAACATTGGTTCAATCAGTCCAGGTGCACAATAAACCCTAAGGTATTCCTTCATAGAAACTCCTGTATAAAGCGCATGTGACCACGAGGGTGGGTTCTACAACTAAAAGCCCTAGGATTGGGCTGGGGAGATGGCTCAGTGGTTAAGAACACTTGCTGTTCTTCCAGAGGACCCAGGTTCAATTCCCAGCACCATATGGCAGCTCACAACCAGCACCATATGGCAGTCAAAGGTGGGGGAGGTCTGCCTCCACAGACAGCAAAAAGGTCACCAGGTCATTAACGAAATCTACTCTCAGCTTTCTGAATGGAATGTAGGCGTTTGATTGTTGTCTCCTCCATTGAGGATACTCCCCTGCCTGATGAACATTCCTGGGTTCTCTTAGTGCTTCCCTGCGAGGACCTCAGTGCCCCCAACACTTACCGGTGGGATCCCATGGGTACCAGCACACTCAGCTTGATTGTGTGTGTCCATGTATTCTTTAAATGGCATTAGGAGTTGATGTTGATCACAATCGAAATCTAGGGGTAAATAAATACACAATATCTTTTTTTCTCCCCATTCCCAGGCCCCCTTCCACAGGGAAAAAAAAATTCCAAATGTCTTTTTGGTCAGAGTTGCCCCTCTTATTGTTTTAAACAGACGGCAGCTTGGTCGTCTTTGAACTTCAATATATCTATCTAAGAATCCCAAGAAAGAAATCCTGCTGATATCCCCGGTGGTCTCCCAAGCAGTGAGTTAACTGTCTGGAAGATGACTGGCAGGGGTCTTCCACAAACTGAGGGCCACTGGGAAATATGCAGAGACAAACCCTCACAGCAGGTTACCAGCCCCTTCATTAAAGCTCAGAATGGCAGCTGACCCATTTGTGGCTACTGGTCCATTTCGTACTGCCAGGATGGCCCCTGTTTAGATAGCAGTCGCAGAGTACCATGCACCTTCCTGCCTCCCTTTTATCTTAGTGTCAACAGGCTACACTCCCAAGCCAACAGAAAGAAAGAATTTCAGTATTAACTGTATTTTGCCAATTTAGCGATCTATTACATGAGTGAGTTAAGGTTTATATTTTTCCAAACTTAACGCACCTTGAAACTCACACTGCTTTACATGCATTTAAATTTTCAGAAAATGTGGTTTTCGACCACAAATCATAAAATTTACCATTGAAAAAATTACCAGCTTAACCACCTTTAAGCGTCCCAAGTCATTAACTACAAGCCATAAAAGATCCCGAAAAGGTTCTTGGTACACATTATCCCAAGATTCTGGACACACCAGTCTCCTTTAGAGACTTGTCTTGAATTCATACTTATTTTAAAAAACCAATCAGTTTCTCTTTCTTTTTGCAACACGAGACGTTGCAATGATAGAAAAACTGCAGCTAGCACGTGTGAGGCTGCAGGCAGTGACCACAGACCAGATCTTCACTACACCACGGGGCAGAGACTTCTGCCAGTCTCTGCCAGCTTTCTGGACCTGCGCATTCTGGCGGGGAGGATGAACAGTATTATTGCAGGATCTATGCAAAGATTTGCATGAAATAGGCTTAACCTGGTGCCAAGGACAGAGACGACACTTGGCAAACCCGAGCTGGTGTTGTGACTATCAATTGAATAGCGACTCTCAGAGAAGAGATGGCCTGGGTTTAGGCATCTGAATAGGCACGCACCTTTGCTAGGTCTCCACCGCGAGGCGCAAGGGAAGGGGAGGATTATCCGAAGCCCCGCCCCTACAAGCGGCGTTCAGTTGTCTAGGCAACGCTCTGCAAGGTCGCGGCCAAAGTGAAGCCGGACATCTTACTGAAGTCTCTCAGAGCACCACAGGCTGAAAGATGTCTGAGGAGGACTCAGACAGCGGGATCACTGACTCCCAGACGGAGGAGGAAGGCGAGCTGCCAGTCATCCAACTGTGCGGGCTGGTGGAGGAGCTCAGGTACCCGCACCATGGGCCTCTGCGGCCTCGACTGTAGCTTTGCAGACCACTCACGTCACGCGGAGCCCCGCGGTGACTCACCTCATTACAGTGGAGGAGGAACTTGTGTTTGCCTGGTTAGCCTTGCTGCTTTCCTGCTCCTGAACTGACAAGTCCCCGATGGAGCTTGGACAAGGTGGAGAGGCAAGGGGTCCGGATCAGACAGGATTTAATGACGCTAGAGTTTTTGGCTTGATGTCTCCCTGGTGCTGGGAAGCTGCCAGTCTATATCAAGTGGCCTCCTAAGAGCCCTTTTCCAAAGTTAGTTTTATGATGAACATTAACATGGCGGCTCGGTGAAAACTAAGCTATTGAAACGATTTGATTGAGGCTTTGTGGGCTGAATAAGGATTTAAGTGTGGAGACAGAGGGAGAGGACCGATTGGCCCAGTACGGCCATTTTAGGAGATTGAACACATTCCGAAGTTTTCTTCCTTAAGGTCATGCCGTAGAGATTCAGGCTCACGGAAGGCTCCACGGAGATCACAATATGCGCTGAAAAGACAAGATGTCTTGATTTTCCTGTTTTTCCATTTGGCTTCCGTACTAACCTCAAACTTGAGGAATTAGTTTGACAGTCCGTGTAGGCCTCAATACCACCCTCTTTCCGCCTATGTACGTGCAGATACAGTGGGAACGTTTTGGGCCTGGAGATGCAGCTCTCACCCCTGCCCTAGTATTCGTGGGGCCATGGGTTCAATCCCGGTGCCCCACTCCACACACATTAAAGTTGGGCACAGTGGCTCACACCTTGAGTCCCAGCACCTGTGAGGTAGGTGCAGTTCTGTGAATTCAAGGTCAACCATGGTATACATAGCAGGAGCTCTAAGTTACCCGGGGATGCATTACATGGTGATAACCCTGTATCTTACTTACTTTTCTATTGCTGTGGTAAAAATACTGTGACCAAAGCAACTTAAAGAAGAAAGCATTTAATTTAGTGGTTTACTGCTCCAGAGGGTTGGAATTCATGACGGTCATGGTGGGGAGCAGGCATGGCGCTAGAGCAGTAGCTGAGAGCATCCATCTGTTGCACAAACACAAGCAAAGAGCAAGTGGTGCCTAGGCTTTCGAAACCTCCACCCCACCCCCATGACACACCTCCTCTTCCAACAGCATCATACCTCCCGATCCTTCCCAAACAGTGTCATAGCTCCCAATCCTCCCAAACAGTTCCACTAGTTGGAGACTAATCATTCAAATATGTGAGTCTAAGGGGGTCATCTCATTCAAACCACCATACTCTGTCTCTAAACAAAAACAAACATAAAAGGCAAGTTTTATGTATGAGAAGTAGTGATGAAGGTTGTAATCTTGGCCTATACAAGGCAAGCTAGATATGCTATATCTCTGGTTGTTTAAAAGCCACTCTTCAAATACTTCTTCCATTTATGATCAATGTCCAATGGAATTTCTAATCCGGAGGCTGGTGGTAAAAGAATAGGGAAAAACAAGACAAAGGGAGTTTCTAGAGATGACTGGTGGATATAGATTGCTTCAAGAAAGCGGTCACTTAGAAGAACTTTTACAAATGAGTTAGATGACATCCGGTGGTGTCAGCGGTCACTGTCACCAATAGGACACCAGTACTCTGAATCTTGTAGCTTCTTAGACCCAATAGCCAAGAGATCTAAGATACTCTAGCATAATTCCATGGCCCAAAGCTGACCTCAGGCCACAGAACTCCTTGCCCTTATCCTTAAAGAGGGGTGATATTATACCTGTTGTACAGGTGTAAAAAGGAAGGCACCGGGGAGTTTCATGTCTTGCAGAAGGCCATGGGTGTCCAGTGATGTATTAAATACTGAGTCTCTGGGGATGCTATCCACAGAATTTACTTTTATGCTCTGTGTCTTGCAGCTATGGAAACTCTGCTCTCAAAACAGAAACAGAAATGTTCGAGAAATATTACTCTAGACTGGAACCCAGGGACCACCGAATGCCACGGCTATCGGATATTAAAATATCAGCAGCAGAATTTTCACAGGTACACAATGAAAGGTGAACAGTGCCCGTCTTATTGGGTCAAAGAGCCACAGGACTTCCTCTCTTCGTTTTCTGATTATTCCTTCCTTTCTAGTTTCTTTCAAGTAAGGGGATCTCCTTCAGTTAGTAGCTGACTCCTCTGGAATACTTTAATTTATATGAACAAATCCCTTGAAGGTTAATATGGCGGCACAAAACTGTAATCCCAGCACTTGGGAGGCTGAGGAAGGAAAGCCATAGGGTTTGAGGTCAGCTTGGCCTACGTATGATCATGTCTCAAAAAAAAAAAAAAAAATCCCAAGGTCCGGGAATGTAGTTCAGGAGTAGAATCCTTTTTTTTTTTTAAAAATTTTTTTGTATTAATTTTTATTTATATGAGTACACTGTAGCTGTCTTCAGACACACCAGAAGAGGGCACCAGATCCCATTACAGATGGTTGTGAGCCACCATGTGGTTGCTGGGAATTGAACTCAGGACCTCTGGAAGAGCAGCCAGTGCTCTTAACCTCTGAGCCATCTCTCCAGCCCTGAGTAGAATCCTTATGTGTAGACACTAATCTGGGTTCAAGCCCTTTCACTGAAAAAAAGAAATTCCCTCAACTTGGGAACTCAATTTACAAGGTCTGTCAAAAACAGGCACGGCCGCACACGCCTTTACTCTGAGAACTCAGGAAGTAGAGGCAAGCAGAGCTCTGTAAATTGTATGTAGCAGGCTGGTCTACACGGTGAGTTCCAGGCCAGCCAGGGATACACAGAGAGACCCTGTCTCAGAACAACAGCAGCAAACAAGACCCACCCAGCTACACAAATGAGTGAAGTCCCCATCTGTCAGACTTATCTCAAAGGGCCAATCGATGTAGGCCCTACTCTTTGAGGAGCAAACGGACTTACTCTGAGGTTCACACTCCAACTCTGCCATTAAGTGCCTAGAAAAATCCATGGGTTTTGTCTGTTTTGCTAAACTCGGTGGCTGGGACACCTTGCTCTCTGCTGAGTTCATCTAAAAGCACGGAGCGCTGGCCTCTCTGTAGCCTCTAGTTGGGGTATTTCTAGAATTCCTTCCCAGGGGAGACATAAATCATAACTATCCTACCCTCTTAAGGTCCCGGCACAAACCAAAGTATCCCTACTCAGTCCTCCCCAGTCCGTATTCCCTTGCCCCTTCTGGAGACCTCATGCAATTAGGGCAGAATTGACTACAGGCCGCTGGGAGGAGTGGCCAACGATCCTCCCTGCTCCTGATGACGGCTGTCAAGAGTCCACAGGCCTGATTGTGCTGGACTCTCAAAGGTGGATAGAGCTGTTCTCCTGATGGTAACAGTTCAGCCTAGAGGATAGTGCCTTACAACCCTGTTCCACAGCCTTTCTACCCTCGAGATACATCAGACATATTTGAACTCATTGCCTTATTTAATGCAGGGCTTTAAGATGATTTAGGAAATGTCATTTCTGGCCTAACGTCCAACATCCTTTCCTCTCCCAGGCTCTACCCAGGGCACCTGCTTGTAGGTCTCGGAGTTCATTTTGATGACTACCCAAGGTTGCTGTATCACCACATCCTCCTTTACCCTGACTTGCTTTTGCTTGGGTTACAGCTCCGATCTAGGCGTAAATCCAAAATCCGTGGAGGTATGGACCGTCTGGTAGGCCTCACTGTAGAGCAAAAGCTTGATCTTGTACAGAAGGAGCTGGAAGACACGAGAGATGAAATACGGCACATGCGCGCTAACGCAGAACGAGACCTGCAGCATCACGAGGTATCCTCCTCCCTCTGGGTCCTACCACTCTGCCTGTGGGTGTCCACACCACTGCCGGTCCTTGGAAAGAAACCCATGGAGGATGAGGCAAACGGAGGACTTTCCTTTACAGACCTTACCAATAGCTATGTGTACACAACAGTCTTTAAATTTGTTTGATATAAAATATGAAAAATGATTGAACTGTCATCACCTGCCCCTATATGCTCAATACCCAGGTATGGCCTCATGGCTACAAGACCACTCTGGTTCCCCTCTCCTCACCGGAATGTTAGGAAGTGACCTCTAGGCACATTGTCTACTTTAACTATTTTTATCATCTGTTTCTAAGATATGATAAGATCTGATACCCAACAGGTGAGGCGGAAGTCACAGAAGGACATAGGGATAAGCATGGCAAACTCTTCTATTGAGGAGACTGGTTTGGGAATCAGGTCAAGTAGGGTAAAGGAACCTGAGAACTAGGCAGAGTTTTTTTTTTTTTTTTTAAACCATTCATGTCTTAGAAAGCTGAATCCCATTAAGGATAATTTAGCAGAAAAACATCAAGCTAAAAGTAGTGTGTAAGGGGCCTGGCGCTCCCACGTGGGAAGACCGGAGTCTGAGGCGATCCAGCGAAGATGCTATTTCTTGTTGATAAATCAGGAAAGACTGGCCAAAACTGATTTCTGTGTGACCCAGATATGCCTTCTAACTTTATTCTGTAAAAGAGTGTGTGTGTGTGTCTCTGTGTGTATATGTTTCAATGTTGAAGTCCATATTTGTCATAGAATATTTTATTTAATTTTGAAAGATTTATTTATTCCTATTTCGTGAGTATGAATGTGTTTGCCTGCATGTTTGTTTGTTTGTGTATCACATGCACGTCTGGTGCCATGGAGGCCAGAGGAGCGTCAGGATCCCTAGCACTGCAGGTAGAGAGAGTTGTGAGACAACACGCGGATGCTGGGAACATAATGGGGGCTCCCCTCGGGGAGCCCCCAGTGCTCTTGTCTGCTACACCATCTCTCCAGCCCCATTAGAGAATATTCTAAAAACACGGATAAGCTAAAGGAGCATTTGAAAACACAGTGCTGCCATCACAGTGCAGAAGTAATTACTATTGGCACTTGGATCTGTCTCCCTCTAGAGTTCAGATAACTCTCTGTACGCAGAAAGCTTTTCTTTCAAGAACTGTCAGATTCTCTCATGAAGTATACCTGTTGCTTAATGTCTGTGTCAATAGACGGCTCTCCCTTCGATTGCTCCAAGTTATCCCATGGAGTCCCAAAACCTTGGATAGCGACAAACCAGATACTATATTTTCCTCTACCTACACGTGATAAAGTTTAACTTATATGCTGGGCACAGCACACAATTTAAAATAACCAATACAGAATAGAACAGTTTTTAACAATAAACATAATGACCTGCCAGCATTTCTTTTGGATTTAGGGGCCTTTGTTAAGTAAAATAAAGGTTGCTTGAATCCTGAAATCCTAAAGGTTGCACTGAAATCTGTCAATGGATAACACAAATGACTGCTAATTCACTAAAGGGAGGGAGGGTAGCATAACAGGATACACGGGATGAAAGATGACTTGTATCCCGGGTGGGACAGATGGAAATCTTATCACGATGTTTAGAATGATGTGCAAATTAAAACCTGAATTAGTTATTTCTTGCATTTTCTGCTTACTTAACTTACAAATGGCAGCTCTGCAGACACTGAAAGTGCAGATAAAGAAGGACTTCTGTGCATATGTGTTCATTTGCAGTATCCGTCCTCCAAGCTACATAGCATACGACTAACTCGTCACCTCTCTAGATTCAAGAGGGACCCCTGCTTAGCTGGGGTGGTATTGTGTTGTTTTGAAACAGAGTTCATTTTGTAGCCCAGGCTAGCCTCAAACTCATGGCAGTCCACTTGCCTCATCCCTCCAAGTGCTTGGATTACAGGTATGCACCACCACACCCACATTTCCCATGTATTTTATGTGGCTTGACCTTTAAAGGTTTTCTTTCTTTCTTTCTTTCTTTCTTTCTTTCTTTCTTTCTTTCTTTCTTTCTTCCTTTCGTATATGTGAGTACACTGTTGCTGTCTTTAGACACACCAGAAGAGGGAATCTATGCCCTTGTTATAGATGGTTATGAGCCGCCATGTGGTTGCTGAGAATTGAACTCGGGACCTCTGGAAGAGCAGTCAGTGCTCTAACCACTGAGCCATCTCTCCAGCCCCGTGGCTTGACCTTGAACGGATAAAGAATACTCCCGATATGGAAATAGTGACAGAGACAACTGGCTTTTGTTTTTGTCGGTTGCCAGCTTCTGTGGATGCTCTAACTTTCAAGGCATGTTTTTTGTTTGTTTATTTGTTTGTTTTTGAGACAAGGTTTCTCCGTGAAACCCTATCTGTTCTGGAACTCTGTAGATCAGGCTGGCCCTGAACTCAGAGATCTCTCTGCCTCTGCCTCCAGAGTCCTGGGCTTAAAGGCCTGTGCCCTATTTGTTTTTTTTTTTTTTTAAAGTAATAGTTGTCATTGATCAAGTTTATACCCAGAGCTATCTTTCTAGGCCTGAGAAGAAGCATCTAAATTGAGGCAGAAGTCAGTGGGGACGTAGGTATCCTTAGAGGATGTGCTGTTGTAGCATCTTGGAAACTTCTCTCTTGTTCTGTCCCAGGCTATCATTGAGGAAGCTGACATCCGGTGGAATGAAGTTCAGAGAGCAGTGCACGACTTTGAAAAAGATATCCTGAAAACCGTATCCAAGAAGAAAGGGAGCATTCTGGCCACTCAGAAAGTGATGAAGTACATCGAGGACATGAACCGCCGGAGGGTGAGTCGCTGGCCCTTAGAGCTTGGACTTGAGGACTCGATTAAGCACTCAAGGAGACAGACAGAGGCAGGTGGATGTCTGTGAGTTCCGGGCCAGCCTGATCTACTTATGGAGCTCCAGGCCAGGGCTATGTAAAGAGAGCCTGTCTTCAAAGGGGAAATAAGGATGAATTCTTAGGACAATGATGCAGAAATGGCCCACGTGTCCCGGGCTCCCTCTAGTTGCCCCACTGCTGCTGTTACAGGCATCTCCCAACAAGACAGCAGTGCCTGTGGGTCAGTAAAGGGGTGAGCCACTCTGCGGATGCTTTCAGGGAACAACGTCTGCTTTATTACAAGCGAGCATCCGCTTCCGCGGTGGCAGCCTGTCTACTGTGATTGGTTAGCACAGTGCCGTGGACTGGATGCTCGCACCACCAGAATCTCTGCGCAGAAGCAGCACATTAAAGGAGACTTGGAGAGCGCAGACTTGTTCACGGGCCAGCTCCTTCAGCTCCTTCAGCTCCTTCAGCTCCTTCAGCTCCTTCAGCTCCTTCAGCTCCTTCAGCTCCTTCAGCTCCTTCAGCTCCTTCAGAATTCAGTGTTCTGGCTTCTGAGGCATGGCGGCGCCATGATTCTTATTTAGAAGTACAGTGCACCAAACAGACTGACTGCCAGGTCAGGCCTGCGTTTTCTCCTACTCTCCACCATAACACTCCCCACCTATGTAAAACATCTCCAAATGTGTGTTTTTAAGCTTTTTAAACATTTTATGTGTATGGCTTTCTGCCGTTGTTCTCGTTTGTTTTGGTTTTTGCCCATGTGTATGTCTGAGCACCACGTGCACTCCTGGTGCTCGTGCAGGCGAAAAGAGACTGCCAGGTCTCCTGCAACTGGACTTACGAGTGGTTGAAAGCTTCTACGTGGGTGCTGGGAACCAAACCCGGGTCGGTAGAGAAGCAACCAGTTCTCTTAAGTGCTGAGCCATCTCTCCAACCCCCAAAATGTGTGCCTTAAGTGCATGCTCATTAAGGCAAAAACAAAAAGTGGAAACAAAAAATAAAAGCAGAAACCCAGGCAGGATGATCATTAGTAAGTAGTATCTGATTGGTTTCCTCTTGTTTGTTATCTTGAAACAACAAGATCTGTGTTTCCTTGGGGAAGTCTGGTTACTGCATAGGCTTTTCCTCTCCTTCCTGTTAGGAGATGGACCCAGACAGGCATGAAAAAGAAAGGGGAATTAGGTGAAGAGAACATGCTTTCAGCCGCAGAGGTTTTTGTAGCATGTTAATAAGCATGTAACCTGTTGAGCAGGGTTCTTAATCCTAACACACTATGAATGATAAAAAAAAAAAAAAAAGTTTGCAGCCAATCATCCAAACAACAGGCCAAAGAGCCCCAGGTCTGTATCGTCAGTAAAGGGCGCCCGCATAGCACCACACCCAATGTCAAGTGCGCTGTAGCACGGGCACAGAGTCCACCCAGTTTCCTCTGTGCCTTGGCTTCCGGTGAAAAGCCGTCCCAATACCAGTTTGGGCAGAACTACGACGGCTAGAAAGAAATGACTGAATGTCACTCCTACACACTTCCGGTTTGCAGTTTCAGATTTACTATTCAGAGCAACAGGGGGATGGGTTAATAATTGATTAAAATGTATGTGCATTTTTTTCCTTAGGACAACATGAAGGACAAATTGTGTTTGAAAAATGTTTCTCTCAAAGTTCAAAGGAAAAAGATGCTTTTACAACTGAGGCAGGTATGTGGTTCTTTTCTTTCCTTTTACAAAGGTAACCTAAGTGTCTTGGTCAGCGTTTCATTGTTGCGAAGAGACACCGTGACCACAGCAACTCTTATAAAGGAAGACATTTCACTGGGGCTGGCTTACAGCTTCAGAGGTTTAGTCCATTATCATCATGGGGGAAGCATGGCAGTGTGCAGGCCGATGTGCTGGAGAAGGAGCTGAGAGGATCCAAAGGCAGGAGAGAGATTGTCCCACTGGGTGGGGCTTGAGCAATCCAAGACCTCAAAGCCAGCCTCCACAGTGACACACTTTCTCCAACAAGGCCACACCTCTTTGTTGTGCCAGTTTCTATGGGCCAAGAATTCAAACACATGAGTCTACGAGGACTGTTCCTATTCAAACCACCACACTAAGTAATATCCCTACCCATCTCCCCACCTACCCTTGGCAATTGTTCCTGTCTTAGTCTCCAGAGTCTTTGAACAGGTTATTTCACACAATAGAAGAACTTCGCAGTTGTTATTAATTTATGGGTCTTGAGATGGAGAGATGTTCTAGTTTCATTTCTCTGCCTTGAGAAAAAACAACTTAGGGTAGAAAGGATATTTTTAAGCTAATGGTTCCAGGTTATGGTCCATCATCATGAGGGAGTCAGGGTGGCAGGGACTTCAAGCAGCTAGTCACATCACATCCACATTCCTGCACTCAATACAGTTCAGGACCCCTTGCCTAGGGGATGATGCTACCCACAGTGGGCTGGGTCTTCCTACATCAATTAGTCTAATTAAGACTCCCCCACAGGCCAGCTCAGTGCAGACAAACCCTTGTTGAGACACTCTTCCTAGGTGATTCTAGGTTGTGCCAATTGGTCAATTAATGCTAATCAATTAACGCTAATCAACACAGGAGATGAGGATCTTGGATTTCCTGGCTGCACCCAGCATCACTCACCTCCTTATGAGAGAAAGGAAAAGGGGTGAGAGGAAATATAACCGCAGAGGTCAAAGTGCTGATAACTGTGATATAGAAAGGGGTCACAAGCCAAGGAATACAGGCAGCTTCCAGAAGCTGGGAAGACCAAGGCAGTGCTCTTCCTTAGCGCCTCCAGAGGGATACAGTGCTGATAACATTAGGATTTTAGAGTCAAACCCACTCAGACCTTCAGCCTCCACACTGGGAAAGTAATATACCTACAGGCAGTTAGCCACTGGGTTTATAGCAACTTGTTACAGTGGCCAGAAGAAACCAATATAGCTTCTGGGCAGGCAAACTTGAGGCTTTTTGTAAACACGATTGGTTTGAATTTGAGATTCTTATGACATGTGTGACTTTTTGAGGGACATGGCTGACTGGCATCATTGCAGTGATTAAGACAACTGACTTCATGGGCTCCCAGTTAAAGGCAGGAGGGCTGATATGGCCCAAGGATTCTGAAACACGATCTATTGTCCATCACTTCCTTGCCCAATGTTGTTTTTTTTTATCACTGTATCAATGTGGGCACTGATGACATGTGCATCAGAGGTAGCCATGAACCCATGGGACCGAGAAGGACAACGTTCATGCTGGGCATCTGTTGCTTGCTTGACTCAAGATCCAAAAAGACCTTGACAAGCTGGAGCAGCCCTAGCGTGACTAAGGAGAAAGGCAAGACTCCCAGATTACCTGCACAGGCACCGGCTTAGGTGTAGAGTCTATGGCAGTCAGTTCAGCGGGAGCCCAGTCTGTCCTAGAAACACAAGCCAGACCAAGGAGGGACTGGCTCTGCTCTGCCCTTCCCCAGGCAGCCCCACCAATATGAACTCCACACTTGAAAGTAGCAGTGTGGTGAGCACAAGAGGAGGTTGAATGGCTATTTGTGCCTAGGGCTACTGTGGAAAGAAGGGAGGGCTCTAGTAAAAGAAGAAGGGGTGAGCTCCTGGTCTCCAAGGTTTCGTGACAAGGGGCTTAAGGGGCTTGAAGTTAGGAGTATGTGGATGGCCTTGAACCTATATGACATTGCTCTGCAGAGATGACAGGGATGTGAGCCCTTTCCTTAAGCTTACAGGCGAATGGGGTATAGTATCCTGAGAGGAGGATAGCTCAACTCTGTATAAAGGTAACAGAGATATGAGGGCCTAGGGCTATGCTGTCAGAGGCCCAGAGGAGACCAGGATTACCCTGATTGCAGAAAACAGACTACAGTGTTGCTAGGTGAATGGAATCTGGATTTATGGAAATGGTGGCATTTGCGGGAGCAGCAACCCCAGGACTTTATGCGTCCCAGTAGACTTGTAGAGGTAGGAATGACAGCAGCCCCAAAGCTGGCCACTGCTCCCACAAACAAGAGGGCATGAGCCTGGACAGGAAGCAGGCACAGGTTAGAGAGACTCCTTTTACTAACAAACCTACAAAAATGTAGACGCAAAGAAAGGGAAATCATGGGCAGTCCTTTGTGTGTTTCCAGGTTTAAAATTGACTTTATTTGTTCGCTTTTGAGACAAAGTCTTGCCACATAGCTCACTATGGTTTCAATCTGAAAGTCCTCCTGCCTCAGCCTCCCAAACGCTGGGATTACAGGCTTGTTTCACCAAACCCAGATTATAAATCACGTTCATACGGCCAGTTTTAGACTGCCTTTCTTGCTCTGTTGAAGTACCACTTTCCCTGTGGGCGTCTCCCTCCCTGTGGGCGTCTCCCTCCCTGTGGGCGGTCTCCCTGGCTCTAGAGCTTCTGTGTGCTCTTTCCCTCTTGCTCTTCTGTACTCCTTGGATGTGTTCCTTGAGACCCAGAGGCATTGTGTTAAAGGAAGCAGCCAACCCCAGTGCTTACTGCCATGCTGGTGTCTGGGATGGTTTCAGAGAACGATGGCAGATTCCCCGGGGGGGTGGGTGGGTGGGAGGGGGGTGGGAGGAGTGGGGGGTTAAGTTTACCGTCATTCCTCACCTTGCCTCTGTTCTTTCTGAACCACAGAAGGAGGAGGTGGGCGAGGCCCTGCACGACGTTGACTTTCAGCAGCTGAAAATCGAGAATGCTCAATTTTTGGAGACGATCGAAGCAAGGAATCAAGAACTGATCCAGCTGAAGCTGGCCTCTGGGAACACCCTGCATGTTCTCAACACCTACAAAGTAAGCTCCGCCCCTGGGCCAGGCTCCCTGCCAGGCTTCCTCCAGCCATCTGCCCCACCTCAGGGAGGACCCTGTGAACCATTCACCCAGCCTGCAGGCATCTCCTGCTGCCCCCCAACTTCTCTTGACTTGGCAAAGCCTGCTCTCCTGAAACCCCCAGAACGTTTTCACCATCCTAGCGGTACACAAGGCGCACCTGGGAGCGTTCCCTTTTGAACACATGTGTCTGTGCTATATTCCCACCCTGATTTAGGGGGCGCAGAGAGACACAGTTCTGGCTTGTTTTGAACTCCCTGGGTGATTTTTATGCACAGTGTTTGAAAGTGAACCACATTAGGGCCCCATTTAATTGAGGTATGTATTCCGCACTTCCCTTAAAACCCTGCAAAGGAAAACAGTCTCAGCTATAAATCAGAATGCTACTAAATTATTTATCAACCAAGTTCAAGGCACTGGGGAGAGAAGAGAGGCGCTATTAATAATTAAGCAGGGACAATGGACATGAATGGAGACTATCCTCAGCAGACCAAGCCATCTGGTCACCCTGTGAGTGATGAAGTATCGCAGTGGCCCGCAAGACAGGCGAACTTGTCTCATTCCAGAGCCCTCGAGCTAAGAATGGCTTTCACTGAGGAGCACAGGCAAGTAATTGAACAATGGAGAACACTGTCAAACCAACACAGAAAAACTGACCTGTCTTCTACAAAGTCCATTTACACACACACACACACACCATATCCTATTATTTTTAGTGTGCATATGTGTGCTTTTGGGCGAGCGTGTTATCGTGTACATGTGCAGATCAGAGTACAGTTTAAGAGTCAGATCTCTCCTACCATGTGGGCCGCAGGGATTGAACCCAGGCAGTTGGGCATGGTGGGAGACAGGGCTACTCACTGAGCCACCTCACCAGCTCTGTTCAAAAGTGTTAACCTGGTCATGGTGGTCTTACTTTCATCAGTAAAACACTTGTAGGAACTGAGGGCTTTTCCCTCATTGACATAAGTAACTACATACCATGTAAAATGTTGCCCCTGGTCCTGCAAAGCTGAAAGTTTACTATCTGGCTCTCCGCAGAGTGAGTTTGCTGACGGGCGACCCTGTGCCTGGGTGACAATGGCTGCAGCTTGGGTAGCTTTCATGTGGCCTTTGTTTGGCCCACAGAACTGTGATTAATTTGTAGCGGGTGTCTATAATCCCTGCGCTTGGGGATAGGGTAGGGCAGCTGGGGCAGTACATCGAGACTTTGCCTCCTCTGAACAAACAAAACTACAAAAAGCCTTCACACACACACACACACACACACACACACAAAGCAAAACAAAGTGAATTTGACTCTGATACTGTGAGAGACCAATGCTTGCTCAACATTTTCCTTTACAAATAAAACACAAACAAACGACAACAAGAACTAACTAAGGCAGAGCCGCTGAGGATTTTGTCCAGTCATAAGTGAGAGGCAGCGGGCACTGCCTGCCCCGCATGCGTGCCAGTTGACCTTCTCCATCCCGCACAGCATGGAGAGCTATCGAGCCAGCATTTTGAAGCTCACGCACGATCAGTGAGCAGATCATCCACATTTGGCTTCTCCCTTCTGAACATTGCTTCAGGATGGGACAGGACTCCAGTTCCCACTGGCCCTTGACCGTATCCCACAGAGACAGTCCAGTCTAGCAGCTCTGGGCCTGCCCGGACTTGTGGAGTTTGCGCAGTGGGGCTATGGTTTCCATGGTGAAGTGCTAGGTTGCAGAGCCTGTCCTCGGTAGGACGGATCTAAAGTCACAATGTACACGGCTGCAGAGAAGGGAGCAGCAGCACAGCCGGCCAGTCAGAACGCTGCCCGCGAGCCGATTTCCTGTCAAGGTGAATAAAGATGGAGCTGAAGGAGATGCTCTGTCAGAGGCTGGGCCGGGGTAAGGAACCGAGGGAGAAGCCATCTTGCCTCTTCCTGTTGACTTCTCTCACGTCCCAGCTGTCAGCTCTTGTGAGAGAAATGGAAGCAGAACAGGAGTGACTTGGGAAGTTCCCACTTCACTTGGGATTGGATGGTTGCTCTCTTAGGGGGAGAGGCGGTGCTTCAGCTGCCAGAGGCAAGGCCCGTGTCTCACTCCTGGACCGAGTTTCACGTGTTCTGTGCAGTGCGCCCAGCAATAGAAAACAGGGTCTGCCCAGAGCAGGTGCTCGGCAAATAGCCACTAACCGCCAGCAGTTTGGCGTGTGTTTGGCGTGTGTTTGGCGTGTGTATTTGGTGGTCATGGGAAGGTGAAAGCAGGAGCCATTTGGCACACATATCAAGCATCTGAGTAAGAGACCTTGTTGAGAACATTCAGATCAACTCCCCTCTATTGGCAAAACCCAGTGCCCATGCATGCCAGGCAGTGCCAAATGCTCAAGGGCAGGGCTCTGAGACCCTACAGGGAGACCATGCAGGCAGACACGCTCCCTCTTCCTCTGTGGCTCTCCTGGGTGACTGTGAGTGATTCTGGTGTTTTCTCTGACTCCATGACCTCAGGCCTGCCTGGTGAGTCCAGCAGGCATTAGCATGTGATTACAGCCACCACGAATCACCCTTGTCTGCCTTAGGTGACCTGGTGCCCTGAGGAGGGTAGAATTCTAAGAGGTCCCCAGCCTCACTCCCATGTGCACACCCTGAGTAATGCAAATCCAGACAGGGAATGTGACAGCTCTGGGCATGGGGTCATTTCCCTGATGCAACTTTGTGGCAAAGCTGACCTTAAGATCAGGAGGTATCCAGAAGGCCTGACTCATCCCAGGAGCCCAGCGAAAGATTTATTATTTGTTTATTGCAAAAACAAGTCAGATATAAAGTTTAAGTGAAATTTGGGGGCCAGAAGCCCTCCACTACTGCTTGAGGATAGAGGAGGCTACCCGGAAGAGATCTTAGGTGACCTCTAGGAGTTGAATAAACTGCTCTCTCCGGAAGAAGCCCTTCAGTACTAGGACTTGAGGAAAATTCATTCTCCAACAACCAATAGCGTAAGAGAAGCCCTCAAGACCCAGACACAGCCCTGGTCCTGGCCAATTCCTAGATTTCAGCCTGGTGGGCTCAGGGGCAGAGAATCCAGCCACATTGTGCCCTGGGTAAACAGAGACATGGAATGGCTGTCGCTTTAAGCACAGGATCTGAGAGGTGCTTTTCTTACACTGGAAAGCGGGGTCTGTCTTTTCTGTAGTGACCTCAAGCAGACTGGCCTTGCCACTGAAGGCCACTCTCGCAGTTTGCATCCCTTGGCCCAACAGAGCACAGTCCATTCTGCCCTGCCTCTCAAAACTGGGCAAATGTCTTCCCCAGTCTTCTTCCCTCCTACCTGAATAGTCAGCTTGCAGTAAATGAAGCCCTGCCAAACACTGCCTTTACCCCTGCACCCCACACTGACCCTCTTTGGTTTCTCATCCTCACACAGGGGGATAGGAAATGAGGCTTGAAGAAGGGAGAGTTGTTTTATATAAACCCGGTATAATTTGGCGGGAGGGAGTACCTTGGCGTGCCTTGCCAAGGTGTCCCCCTGAAGAATCAGCCGCTGGGCAGCCATAACGGGTGGGGGGCTGGGGGTGGGAGTGGGGTGAGGAGGACAGAGACAGGAGAGAGGAAGAAAGAGGGGAAGAGGACGGGAACACATGAGAAGTGGGGAGAGTAGATGGAGGGGGGAGGGGGAGAGGAAGGGAGGGGAGGGAGGGAGGGAGGGAGGGAGGAAGGAGGGAAGAAAGAAAGAAAGAAGAAAGTCTTACAAGCCTGGCTCCTGGCTAGAACCTGGCTGACACACAAGCTGTTGCTAGGTGACTGTTGAGCAGAGCCTAAAGGCATTGCCAATGAAGAGAATCTGGAGGGACCAGGACTGAATGGTTCCTAGAGCCAAAGGATCCCAGGTAGAAGGCTCCAGCCAGGCCCCTCTGCACTCTCTAAGTTTTGAGCTGGAGCAATGCTCCTCCCTCCTCCTTCCATTGCGCTTTGTGATCGCCTCTTCTAGCTCCTTGCCCTCTCTTCCTTTATAGAGTGAAGTGTGGTTTTATCTTTCAGTTCTGTCCTCAGTCCTGTTGCAGGACACCCTACCCCCCCACACACTAGCTTCAGTCTTCTGTGTGTCCATTCTTCTCACCATGATGTTCTGCCTCCCCACCTCCCTTGGCATTGATTGGCTGTGAGTGAACTTTCTGGAGGCAAGGCTTAAAATGTTTCACTAACCAGTGCCCCTGTGTGTGTGTGTGTGTGTGTGTGTGTGTGTGTGTGTGTGTGTGTGTGTGTCCGTCCATCCGTCCAGTCCTCAGCCAGGCCGAGTACATTCCAGCATTTCTGGAGACATCTGCAGGAGGTGCGCCAGGGAGACGGTTCCAGAGGAGGCCAATCTCAGCAGCAGGGCCCTGGGGACACTGAAGGCCAAATAATGTAGTGGGCACCCATGAGGCAGCTCCCGAGGGACTCTCTGACACCAGCAAGCCCAGATCCTTTAGGTAAAGATGTGTAGTGGAGCTCAGAGACCGGGGAATCACAGCATTTATTCGAATCCTGGCTCCCTTACTTTTAAGCGGGAAGAGGGGTGGGGCCCTTCTCCTGTGGGGAGCTCCCCAACCCTTTCTCTGCACCCTCCTGAGGTAGTCATCACAACTGTTGAGGAACCCATACCTGCCAGGCACAATGTTCTGTTCTCTACCAGGATGTCTCCTCACAACCTAGCAAGGTGAGCATATCAATGAGAGAGAAGTTTGGCTACCTAAGCATTTCTCTTAAGAAGCAGTAGGGCAAAATTTGAATCCTGTTGCTGGCCCATTCTGCATCTCCAGCATAGACCAAGATCCCAAGGTCCCTTCCTTCCCGCCAACCAGTTCTCAGATGCCTTTGGCAGTCCCAAGCTGATATGAATGAATCTGTGGGAATGGATGGCCTTGCTTTGCTCTGGTCTCTTCTCCCCACCGTTCTGAAAGTTCCTCCTAGCATGTGCCATGCTGGTGTGTTTCAGAACAAGCTTCATCGAGCAATGGAGATATACATCAATCTGGACAAGGAGATCCTGCTGAGAAACGAGATGCTTGGGAAAATTGAAAAGGAAACCATACAAGCAGAGGAGGTAAGAGGATACAGTGGGCCATTTCTGATGTGTGCCTCCTTCTGTCCACTAAGGTCACTGTCCAAGACCCCAGATCCTCGGTACTTAATCTAGAAAAAGAGCCCAGACCACTAAAATCAAAATAGCTCTGGCACACAAAAGCAGACGCTAATTTTGAGCTCAGCGATATTACATTTACCGTTGGGTGATGGTCTAGAGTTTGCTCACAAAGAAAACATAGTCCACAGGAAGTGCCAGAGTGGGTGTCAGCGTTCTGAAGTTCTTGTACATATAACCCTTTAAAAATACGTGAGGTATATGGTAAGGTAACTGTTATGAGACAAAATGCACATATGTTCCACGTTAAGGGTAGAGATGAGGGGGTGGAGAGAGGGACGGGAGAATAGAGGGAGGGTGCCCTGGGAAGTATTAACTGTCCTTTGGACACTCAGCATGCGTAGACTGGAGCAGAGATTGAAGGACGGTGACCTCTGGCCAGCCAGAGCTCACTCCAAGGCCAACAGCAGTCAAGAGTGCGGAAGGAAGGGTGGGCGGAGCCAAGAGAGGTCATCAGCTCTGCATGCTCTGAGCATGTGTAGCTGAGCATCCGTGACCGTAGTTCCCTAGGGCGGTATGCAAAGAGGAGCCTTCCGGGAGGGTAGAGGAGAGAGTCCATTGGCCTCCTGGGCAGAAGGCCTGGCCTCAGTTCAGGACATGACTGTCCTCACACCTGTGCAGGTAACTGTCACCTGTAACACCACTTTGTCTGCTTCTAAGTCACAAGTATAGTTATTAGTGTCATAGCTTTGGGTGGATTCCCAGCTGTATGTGTGACCCAAACCTGCTCACAGTGACCATGACACTGCAGTATGACATTAGATTGTAATAAGTCCAGTCTCATACACAAAACAGCCTGAGAAATCAAAACAAGAGAGAGCAAAGAAAGACAATGGAGAAGGAAAAAGAAAGGAATGAGAAGCCTAGCCACAAAACATCACCATCGGCTAGAAAAACCCAGAATCTTCAGAGGGCCCCACCCTCATGACTGTCGCCTTCCATTTTGGAACTGTACTGAGACATGGAGATGGAGCAGGAGCTCCCAGAATTTCATGGCTAATGGGTTCTTCCAACAGGACCGGGCCAAAGCCTATGTCTTGAACAGTAAGTTACGGAAGCAGCTGGCTGAGTTCCGGGCTCCGCACGTGATGATGTACGTCAGGGAGAAGATCCTGAATGGGGACCTGGAGAAGACCATCAAGATGTGGGAGAGGAAGGTGGAGATCGCAGAGGTGAGCCCGCTGCCCCCAGGAGGGATCGGGTCCGACTTAGCTGATTATGGGGTCACCAAGTTTCTCAGGCTGTCAGCACTTTCTTCAGAGCCCTGTTCTTCAGGGATGAGCTTATATGAATGTTGGACACGTTGTCTCAGTGAGGAATCTCGGCAGCTGTTTCAGCTGCTTAGCCAAAATGAACAGTGGATTTCCTTTCTCAGCTCCACTTTTAATTAGGGACAGTGTACATTAGGGTCAGGAAGAGACTGTTATGACACAAGTGTGTCTAGTTGCTTGTTTCCATAATGAATTTTAGAGTCTTTTAAATCCCTCCATATCATGGGATTCATTAACTACTGCTTCTTACAAGGAGAAGACAGGTTTCAAGAAAAGGAGGCGGGGGTCACACCTTTAGTCCCTAGCACTGAGAGGCAGAGGCAGGTAGATCTGTGTTTGAGGCCAGCCTTGTCTCTTCACAGAGTCCTAGGCGGCACAAAACTACATAGTGAGACCCCTTCTCAAGAAAGAAGGGGGCTGAGGGTGGAGAGGGAGTGGAAAGGAGAGAGGGAGAGAGAAGAAAAGGGAAAAAAGTTGTAAGCCTCTGGGTTTACAACTAAGCCTGCAGCCTTTGAGATGGCCATATGTACCTAGACCCCATGGTGGCCTGCGCACTTAGGGTATCGTTAGTGTAGCTTAAAACTCACATGGGCTGTTGAGGAAACTGGCATCTTGACTCTAGTTCCATTTCCCTCATATGGTAGCTTGGTGACAGGGAGGACATTAGGGACCTAACTTGGGGGACATCATACCCGGAACAGAGCAAAGAACCCAATAGGGGTAGGCACCGTCTCACTTCCCTGGGCAAGAACACACTCTTTAAAACAGTCTTTCAGGTTTTTGTTGTTGTGGCTTTGTTTTGCTTTTCTTTTCCTTTTCCGAGACAGGGTCCCACACAGCATCCATCCTTCAGGATAATTCAGGGTCCCACGCAGCATCCTTCAGGATAATTCAGGGTCCCACGCAGCATCCATCCTTCAGGATAATTCAGGGTCCCACACAGCATCCTTCAGGATAATTCAGGGTCCCACACAGCATCCTTCAGGATAATTCAGGGTCCCACGCAGCATCCTGCAGTATAATTCAGGGTCCCACACAGCATCCTTCAGGATAATTCAGGGTCCCACGCAGCATCCTTCAGGATAATTCAGCTTAGTGTGTAGTCGAGGGTGGCCTTGGTCTTCTGATCCCCATCTCTCTACCTCCTACATTACTCACCACTCCAGTGTTGACAGGGTGCTGTGGATCAGACCCAGGGCTTTGAGCATGCTAGGCACACACTATACCATCCCAGCTCTAGAAAGATCTGTTGGGTATCCATTGTCCTATGCTGATATCTACCATCAGGGTGCACCATAAGAGACTGGCCCCCAACAGGACCACCTGCATAGTCAGCAGCTTAAAGATGGCAGTTAGCTTTCAGCTCAGGCATGAGCTGTCTTTCCTAAGTAACCCTCTCCCCCTTACCCCTCTTTTGTTTTGTAGATGTCCTTAAAAGGGTACCGGAAGGCCTGGAATAAAATGAAGACTTCAGATGAGCAGCTGCAGATGGTCCGCCCCCCTGGGAAATAGCCAGGAGCTTGCAGACCAAGAAGCGACCATTAAAGTTCTCTATTATTTTCCAGTAATGGGGTTCTCTCACTTGTTGCCTGTGCCCAGCTAGCATCCCCCCCACTACCAGGCCACATCTAGATGGTCACCCGCAGGACCACATCTCCCGTGGGGATGTCTTCGAAGCCTGGCCCCTGGGACCATTAACACTGAAAGAACCACAAGGGCACTCTAATCATTTGACACTTGTTAGCCCACATTTAGTTCACAAGCATAAATGAAAGTGACCTTCCCACATATGGGAGCAGGACAGAGGAAGGAGAGCCGGCCCGGTGCTGCCGTGGGCCTGCTCGTGGCCACCCAGGGGACACCTATCAAGAGCAGACACCAGAACAGTACGGCAGATGCCTAGCGCCTTGCACTTTGAGCTTCTTCTCTGTAGTAGTAGTTTAGCTCCTAGCTAGACACCGCTGCCCAAGAAAACAAGCACGAAGGACATCAAGATCCTTTCTTGGGACCAATGCAGCCTGTTCTGGCCAGCCACAGCCCTGCCTTCCCCTGCCTCCCCACCGTAGTAGTCATAGTACGTGGGTTGAATAGCCACATTGGAAGGCCTGCCTGCTTCCTGTTGCCCATTTACCCTGAGGTTCTGCCACACATCCTTTTGCTTGTCATACATAGTGGACATTCTTAGTCCTTGGGAGTAGGATTGGGGCCATGCATAGCTATGTACAGAATACGAATTCTTTGTCAGGGCAATATTTGATTGGTGAAAGGGGAGCTCAAAGACCAGCTTCTCCCAGGGGTGGATCGAGAAGAGGGGAAGACCAGCCTTCCTCGTCTTGGCTATGATCCAGTTGCTGTAGTCTTCCACACTGGTGTACAGAAGCAGGCCAGGGCACAAGTCACTTCCATAGGCCAGAAGTCCTCTCAGAATCCAGAGATCCAGCTTCTTTTCTTGGCACATCATAGGGTTTCCTGGCTCCCCCTGCAGTAAACGGCAGAAGAGGGCTTCAGGTCTCAGAGAAACTTCCTGTTTAGTAGATCCTTGTACCAGTGTCTGTTTTAGAAAGTTTTGCATTGATTCTCCCTGGAAATGGGGCAAATTATAGGCTCCCATTTAAAATCTAGACAGCCACCACCAATTACAATTATAGACACACACACACACACACACACACACACCTTTCTTTCCTCTGTCCCTCTCCCCTGCCTGTTTAAGTCTGGATCTCATATAACCTACTCACTATGAAGCTGAGGACGACTCTGAACTCTTGATCCCAGTGCCTCCCTCATGCTGGGAGTACCACAGCTGGTCTTTAACACAGAGCTGGGGACCAAATGCCTGACTCCAGGATTCTCTGCAAGGCAAGGCCCCTCCAGCAGGGCTACTTCCTCGGCCCAGTTTTCCTTTGTATTATAGTACCCCGACTGGCCGTGGCTTCCTGGCTCGATTTAAACTGTCCTGTCTTTTCCTAGTCCCGTGAGTCTTCCTCTCTTTTGGCTGTTCATCCCTCCAACACCAGTATTTCTTTCCATCCTGGGTTAGAACGATAACACCTCTGAACCCTTCTCCTCCTTTTCTTTCTTCCTAAGGAGGAGCTGGATGGAGGGGCAGGAGGGCCAGAGTCCCTCAGGAATGAGCGCTTCCTGCCCCTTGTCACAGCTGCAGTTACTTTGCTCACCAGCCCTGCCACACTGCAGCCAAGCCCTCTTCCTGAAGGAGCAGTCCTCTGGGGCTCAGGAGGCCTCGCCACACACTTATCTCAGGCAAGGCAGGAAGGCGGAGGCTTAGTCTACTTACCCGTCAGCCCCCTTGACTGGACGAGCCAGGCAAGCTGGCCAGTGCTATGCTGCTCTCGCTGTTTAGACCGAGGTTACAGTGAACGGAGTGCTACGGTTAACAGCAAACAGTTTGGGAAAACTCAAGGATGAGACACAAAGAGGCAAATGGTGACCTTTCAGCTGCTTCTGCTCTGTGGCCTGGGCAATGACCCTGGGGTGTCTCCTCCCACTACACTGCCCCTTGCTTAGGAAGAATGGGCAGAGCAGAGGCGAGAGTTTTTGGTAGAAGGAGTGACTGGAAACAGGACAGAGATACAGCACATGCAATCTGCAAAGACACTGACTGTCACGCCTGGCTAGCCTTTCAGAAGGCCGGAAACAGTCTACGGGCAACAGAGTCCTTATTATTCTGTGTTTCTGCTCTCCCCTGTACTTCCACTCAGTCTACTGCGTCATCCCACACTGCCAAATGGCAGATGGTTGGAAGGTTATTCAGAGTTCTGGCTGTCCACCTGGGACTGTCCACCATTGTCCCTAATACACTAAGGCTGCTTGGGGCATGGAGCTCCCTGCTAATGAACGGCGTGGGCTCCATCCTCTCACTGCTCCTACCCCCAGATGATCACAACTGCTCTTGAGAAAGAAAATGGGTGGGATTTAGGACATGCAGCTTGGTGGTCCTGTCGCACAGTAGTGGGTGCAGACAGCCTTGGCTAGCACATGGCTTTGCTGCTCACCCCAGGCTCAGAATGAATTAGGTTTTTTTTCTTCTGTCGTTTCCCCGCCCATTCTTCCCCACCTAGTAGAGCCGTGATTTCTAGTTTCTGAAGTAAAAGCAGCAGAGGCCACTGGCCCAGAGCCCCTGAAGCAGCTCGGTCTGTGAGGGGCAGCTACCACAAAGAAGGGCCTCCCTCACTCTCTGGGAGGCCCTCTCCCTTGACATTCCTCAAAACCTCTAAAGGTTGTAAAAACTATGAAAGTAAAGAGTAAAGGTCCACAGCAGCTCCTCTGGGTTCACGGGGAAAATTATTAGTCAGATTCTAAAGCCGGAAGTTTCTTCTATACCTGACAAGTGTGGCGTTCACAACCCAGACACCGGATCACATTTCTAAGAGAGGAAAACATTCAGAACACTGAAGTCACCGTTAGATGTTTCGAGACCAGAATTCAGCTCAAAAGCGAAAGGTTAGTGGCCGAGGACGGCTCCGTAGAGAAAGTGTGCGCTGAGCTAGCATGGATGCCGAGACTCTGTAAGTGCCTGGTGAACTCCGGAGGCTGGGTGGGACACATGGGGCAATAGGCTAGCTAGACTGACCATATCAAATAGATCACAATGTAGGTCCAATCAAGAGGCCTTGCCTCAAATAGTAAGGGCTTCATCAGAGAAGACAATGGCTGTAGATATACACACATGAACCCACATACATGCATACCCTGCATGCACACCATACATACGTGTGAGAAAAAAAAGATTTCACAGGGTTGCCACAGTTAAAAAACAACAACTTTGCCAGGCAATCATTTAACACATCAATAATATACCATTTCCAGGGTCTAGGCACACTTCAACACCTGGCATCTTGGGAAAGACGATATATTTTAGATCTGTTGATGGCGAAGTCTAACTGGCATCATTCTATTTTCTCTTAGCATTGTGTAAAAGTATGCCAGCATCTAACAGTTGATGGCATCTTAAGTGCATGAAATGTGGTAATGGGTTAGTGGGATGATCGCCATCAGGGTTTTATTAAATAGCTATGACTTCTGTGTCTTATGAACAATTTGAGAAGTTGCTGAGGCTGAACAGTGGTAATATATGCCTTTAATCCTAGCGTGCAGGATCTCCGTGGGTTCAAGGCCAGCCTGGCCTACAGAATGAGTTCCAGGACAGCCAGGGCTACAGAGAAAGAGACTCTGTCTCAGCAAAACAAAACGTTCAAAAACAAAGAAGAGGTGGGGTTGGGGATTTAGCTCAGTGGTAGAGCGCTTGCCTAGGCGCAAGGCCCTGGGTTGGTCCCCAGCTCGAAAAAAAAAAAAAAAAAAAAAAGAAAGAGAGGAGAAGGGAGGAGGAGGAGGAGGAGGAGGAGGAGGAGGAGGAAGGAAAAAAAAGAAAGGAGGAGGAAGAGAAGGAGAAAGAGAGGCAGCAGCAGCAGCGGCAGCAGCTGAAGTCCTCTCCTGGCAGGGATCAAAGCACAGAGCAGTTGACCAATGTTGAGCCGCTTCAGGGACAGCAAACTTGCTACTTAATGAGAATCATCGAGTCTTTGAGATCCAAAGACTTTTAGAAAGGGGTGTGTGTGTGTGTGTGTGTGTGTGTGTGTGTGTGTGTGTGTGTGTGTGTTCTTTACTCTAAAAATAACCTCTCGCTTCCACTTGGAGAACAACATCTTGACCAGAGGAGTCTTGAAGGTTGTTCGTAGATGAGAGAGGAGATTGACATCTTACAAAGGCAGATTTACGTTGAGGATGTAGCTCAGTAGTAGAGCATTTGCCTAGCATGCTCTTGGGCCTAGGCTTGATCCTCATATTCTCTCTCTCTCTCTCTCTCTCTCTCTCTCTCTCTCTCTCTCTCTCTCACACACACACACACACACACACACACACACACACACAGAGAGAGAGAGAGAGAGAGAGAGAGAGAGAGAGAGAAGAGAGAGAGAGAGAGAGAAGAGACAGAGACAGAGAGACAAAGACAAAGAACTTTGCCTGCTAGCCTGAAGTTTTTCTCCCTTCTCTTAACATTTATTGACCAGTCTTAGTAAGCCACATTAATCTGTGATTAGACATCAGAGGACCTGAACCAGATGGTGATGAATTCTGCACATTTTGCTCAAACCATAGGACAGTCATTGTAGTACTTGTTATTTGTTTGTGTAGAGAGCAGGGGTTCTTACAGAAGAAACTCCCGATTCCTGGCAAACAGTGCATCAAAAGAGAATCTAGGTTCCATAGATACTGGATATGGTGACTCCAGCCCTGTGGACTTGTGCACATACCCACGAAGTGGAAGCAGTATTCACACCTTTCATTTTTAGCTCATTAATAAGCACCTGTGACTTGGATATGCTTAATCATTACACTGAAAATAGTAACTCCATGTAGTCCTTTCAGCAGGCTTTTCTTTCTATGTCAAGTTAAGATGTCATTATGTAGTTCAGGTTGGCCTTAAATTCATGATCCTTCTGCCTTGGCCTTCAGAGCCCCAGAATTATAAGCATGACATGCCACAGTTAGTCATTTGGCAAGCTTCTGAGTAACCACTTTCTGCTAAATGTCATTCCTACCAGAGACATGAATCTCATGTCACTGTCCCTTCATCCTTCATTCCCCTTTGTCCAATAAGGAGCACTCCTTGTGATCCTTTGGTCTCATGGGTGCAATCCATGATTACTTTGGGGATTTGGCTACTACTAGATCAAGTTCTTACCAGGCAAATGTTGGAGTCCTTATTTGTGTGACTGGCACATTCTGTTTTCTGTTGTCTATGTAAAGGGCACACCTCAATGTCATTCACGGAGATTCTCCTCAGGATACTCATTGTCATGTGATTTCCTGTCTGGACCATGCAACAGAGAGCCCAAGAGTTATTAACAAGAAGGCGGTCCTGTGTCAATGCAACAGCAACTCACATATCTCACAGGAGTGAACAGAAAAGTCCTTTTACCCATAGAATCAACTATCTCTTTGCTTTGATCTGAATCTGTAAACAGAGAACAATTCACCCTTCCTTCACACTTAAAGACTATACATTTCCTTGTTTTCATTCTTACCCGAGAATGACAGGAAAAGGGTGGCCTAAGTAAGAGTACACTCAGCTCTAATCCCCTTACTCCTCCCAGCATTTGGTGAGGCAGTTTGCTGCTTGTTTACTACTTGGATATAGAGAAGAAAGAGGAGGAGTAGGAGGAGGGGAAGGGCGAGGTCGAGGAGGAAGACAAAAAGGAGAGGAGAGAAGAGGAGGAAGAGGAGGAAGGGGAAGGGGAAGAAGATGAGGAGGAAGAGGAGGGGGAGGGGGAAGAAGAGGAAGACAGGGAGAAGACAAAAGAAGGGAGAGGAGAGAAGAAAAGAAAGAGGAAGAGGAGTAGAGCCCCCCTCACAAAGACAAACACTAGGAATCAACCCTAGACATCAAACATCCTGATGTTTAGACAAGCCCTAAAGAAGTTCATCCGAGTCGCCCCCCTGCCAGCACACACACAGCCTCCTCTAGGAGAAGGAATGCATTAACTGCAGACGTGGGATTCCATCCTGCTACCCAGCAGTTCTTCAAGGCTGGCGGTTTGTGTAGAGTTTTGCTTAGGAAGCAGATGGGCTGGACCAGGTCGTCGAAGTGTATGGCGGAGTCTGTCCTCAGGAGGGCTATGTTACTGCGCATTGACTTGTTGTTAAAGTTCTCGTGGGGGATGATGACATGGATTGAATACTCTTTGTGGTCAGCCTTCCGGGGATCCATGTTAGCTATGCCAACAACAGCAATGACCTCCTTCCTAGAGAGGACGACAACAAAAGGGATCAACCTGGCATGCTCATCCAACCCACTCCTGGGTATTTTGTTTTTGTGTGTGTGTGTGTGTGTGTGTGTGTGTGTGTGTGTGTGAGAGAGAGAGAGAGAGAGAGAGAGAGAGAGAGAGAGAGAGAGAGAATCATACTTGGACTGTCTGGAAGATCAAGAAACGTTCTAACCACTGAGCCACCTGTCCAACCCCTTGGTTAGTTTTTACTCACACCTTTGAACTCAGTCTCCAAGGAATTTCTTCTGAATTTCTAGGTTTGTGCTCTTCCTTGTAAGCCCAAGGTCTCGTGGGGGATTCTTCTGTCTTAATACATTTTTCTTACCAATCAAAGATTGTCTGTTCACATGCTACTGGGTAACTTTCTCCATAGGAAGTGTTTTTAAACATAGTAGTGATCATACCAGCTGTGTAAGTGTACTCTCACCCAAATCCTTAGCAATTCACATCTTGATGCTTCTCTCCTTACATAGTCTATGAATGATATGACATGGCTTACGAGTGGGAAGATATGGCATAACAGTGGTTAACAGTGGTGGAGTTAAGCTGGGTATTCTCTTCTCCATCCCTTGGGACTCACCCAAGAAACTACAAGAACTCGAAGCAAATGTGTGTCCTGTGGAACCATAAAGAGGACTGAACACTTAGCATCCAAGCAGGACGGCTGGGAGTGAGCCGTGGCATCCGCTGCCCCTGAGCTCAGAAGAAGCTGGGTGAGAAGGTTCTCAGAAAAAAGGTCAAGAATGAAGGTCACGTTAGAAAGAACATTCAGGAGAATAGAAAACACATTTGAAGACATAGGAAGTCGGCTGAGAACAATGACCAAAACGAGACAGACGCTAGTAAGGTTTTTTTGTGTGTTCGTTTTTGTTTTCATTCTCATGTGTGTGTGTGTGTGTGTGTGTGTGTGTGTGTGTGTGTGTGTGTGTGTGTATATATATATATATATATATATATATATATATATATATTTTGGTGGAACTTTTTGTTCCATTTTTGTCTTGTTTGGCATTTTTTTTTATCTCGTTGATCTTTCCCCTGTTTTGATTTTCGTCTTTGTGGGATTTCATTTATGGCTTTTGAAAGAGAGAAAGAAGGGAGTTGAGTAGGTAGAGAGGTGGAGAGAAGTTGGAGAGGGGGAAACGTGATTAAAATATATTTTATAAAAATATTGAATTTAAAAAATAAATAAAAATAAAACGGCATATGAAGTCCATTATTTGACATGTGCACTAAAAGAATAATAAAAGCAATTTTAAAATACATAAAACAAGTGTTAAAAATTCAGCAGCAACACAATATTCTCTCACGTGTCTACATTATAATTTCCTTAGCCAATTAAGCTTGAACTCCCGATCCTTCTGCCTCCACCTTCCCAAGTGCTGAGATCACAGGTCCATGTCATAAGGGATATTAATCCCTTACATGTTTACTTCTTCTCTGGTATTTTCAGTGTTATCAGTCACCCAATCAACAACTTTGTACATGGAACCTTTTCTTAATGCTGATTTTCAAAAGTTAAGTTCATTGGACTAGGAGTAAGGTATTCTACAATACTTACGAAAATATTTTTAGAATATTTGCCAAACTCTTTAATCTTATTTATAAGAATCTGAGCTTATAGTATATAATTCGGGGTACATAGGCAAGCACAATTAGAGGAAAGAAGCCACGGGTGTTCTTAGCACCCAGAGAAAAGCATTTTGCGAGCATCTCCAGTTTCTTTCTGCTTTCTTTGTGCACTTCTGTCTGTGGCAGTGACATCTGTAAGGCCCAGGGCATCTTGGGGCCCCTGTTGACTTCCCTAACTCATCCTGGAAGGATACCCGGTGGATACAATCAAAGAATCCAGGCCTCCGTGATTGTGGCAAAATTACAAGTGGACTTCCTAGACACAACGAATGGCATTTTGCTTTTCAGGGGCACCACCCTCGGTCCTCACAGTAAAGTCCCATGAGCCACTGGTGATCTCAGGACCTTGGCTCAGGCGAGTACACCCAGAGTCATTCCTGTAGGCTCCACTAGTCCCTGGGCCCACAGGACAGTCCGCTCGCTCCCCACCCGTCATGCGGGAGCACTAGCCTGTTCTGGAGAGCGGAGGCCGTGCTGAGGATCCAGAACTCGCTGAGAATGCAGCCAAACGCCAGGTGGGTGTACTGTTTGTCCTGTATGGACACCACCCAGGGGAACTCGGTGCTGCTCACGAGGTTCTCGTGTAAGTTGTCCACGATGTTGGCTTTCTGGATGCCGCAAACTGCAGAAGGAACATAGGCCTCACCGTGTGGCAAAGAGCTAGCCCCCCTGGGAGCACCGCCCGACCTCGGGACTCCTGTTGCGCTGGCTGTTTTGCTAGGGGCTCACTCTACCACCCTGATGCCTAGTTTCTCCCAGGAGATATTCCACATTCAAGACGATTGGTAGCGTCTCTGAACCTTGTAAAAGTCTCACTAGACTCTGCTACTGGCGCTTCTCTGCCAAGCGCAGCACCTCTTGCTAGGCCTTGTCTAGCATCTTCTGTACAAACGCGGTTGGGAACGGGACCCATAGCCATCCTTGTAGAGCCTAGACTCTTCCTTCAGGGGAAAGCCGTTGCTTGCTTTCTCAACCCTCCGCTCATAAGTGGATGGTGTATGGTTTTCCAGATTTGGTATGTCGGCACTCCGATGGCCCAATGTATGTGTGGATTTGTATAGTCTTTATTCTTGTGCTTTAGCTTTCTCTAGTTTAATTCCTACTATGACAAGTGTGAAAAATCAAATCTGTGCTGGTTAGTTTTAATTATCGACTTGGTGCAACCTAGAATCCCTTGGAAGAGAGTCTTAATGAAGAATAATCAAGGTAAGGTCCGGTTGAGAGCACGTCTGATGAGGACTGTCTTAACTGCTAACTGATATAAGAAGAACCAGGTCACAGTGGGAAATACCATTTCCTGGGGGTGGGGTCCTTAACTGTGTAAGAGTAAAGAAGCCTGGGAGGTGGAGGCAGAGGTAGGGGGATCTCTGTGAGTCTGAGGGCCAGCCTGGTCTACAGAGTGAGCAGAGTGGGTTCTGGCCAGTCAGTGTCATATAATAAAACATTATCAATAAGAGGGAAAATAGTAAGAGAAGCTAGCTAAGCCAACAGGCAGGTAGCTCTTGACTATGGGCATGATGTGACTAGGGGCTTGAGCTCCTCTGGTTGGGCCTTCAGCCACAGAAGTAACACTAGGACAACCCCTCCCCCAGCACAACTGGTTTAGGGGCCCTGATAGCTTAAGAAAGGGTCTTGAGGCCCAAAGCTTTGAGCACTTCCAGCATGAACATACTATGGGGCAGTTCTCCCAGAACCCTGTAGGTGGGCAATGCTAAGGTGGATGGAGAACTCCAGCTTTAGGGCAGGTAGCACCTCACACAGGCAGCAAGCAGTGCAGAGGAATCCAAACTCCACCAATCGCCTTGTTCCAGACACCCTCAGCTTTAAATTCACTCTCACCTTTCCCTGAATCCCTGCAAGCTTCTGGCATTTGTAGTTCCGCCTACCAGGTCTGCTTTGCTAGCACACACTAATAAGCGTGGTATCTAGTACCTAGTGTTCAATACGTTATCTGGTGCATGACTAAAATGACTGTAGGATATCGACTCCCGGACCTCCCGTCATGAAGGAGATAAAATTCCTGGTGTGTGGAAGCTGTCCCTGCCCCCTTCCCAATCCTTCTCAGCCTCTTTCTTCCAGATGGCCCAACCAGGCCGTCTCCTGGGAAGCCTGGATTTTGTTTCCAGGAGAATACAATGTTGTTTCAATGATACGTCCGCTCTGACAGCCCGAGGTTGGGTGGACCTGTATTGTCCTTAACGGTCTATGTTCATACAAGCATGGAGACTGTTAGAACAGGAAGGATCATGGAAGCCAGAGAAGGGAGGAGAAGGCAAGGCCAGAGACTGATTTCCTTATAGTGCTGGGTGGGACGAGCTGAGCCCCTACTTTCCTGGTGTCGTTCATGACGGCAACTCCATGAACCTTGTTGCTCCCCAACACCATAGTTCTAGTGCCCACAGGGCTCCCCAGCTCCGTGTGGAGCCAGGGTGTAGAGATTCTCCATCCTGAGAGTATCAGGCATCTACAAGAATCTCTAGACATTGCATTTGCTAAACATTCACCAGGGTAGATGTGTATTTGCCCGAGTGCCGACTTCAAAGTCAAGTTAGTCTCTTAATGTGCTGAGATCCTGGGCAAGCCGCTACTCTCCCTGCCGCTGCTTCCTCTTTCGAAGGGTGTAGTCGTGGGCCTAGCTGTACACCACTTGGGGTGGTTGCAAGATCATACAGGAGGTTATGGGAATATGCAAACTATAGCTCTATAAATGACTGTGCTGAGCCTTGGGGCAAAACTGGCAACCCTGTTTCCAAAAATGCAAGCCAACTTCCCACTCGCTCTCAAATCAATGCTTGCTTCTGTGTTGGTGGCCTTGGGTCTCCATGTCATGTAATAGGTACCCATAGCAGATCCGGTGCCCCGGACTCCCAGCGAATGCCTTTTCAGCCATCCACCCACCTGTGCAGAGCCCAGCCAGGCACTGGGGTGAGAACTAACAGTGTAGGGATGGACTTTGAGGAAGGAGAGATAGGACCCAAAGGATATGCTGAGTCCTTAGAAGAGAAAGCGGGAGGAATGGAAGGGCTTCTTCTGGTGGCGACCTGGGATGTCGGCGGCAAAGACATTTCCAAAAGCACAGAGTGTTGCCATCTACAGTATCGTCAGGAACTCAGAGAGGGCTAGGTATGGCAGCTATACCTTTAACCTCAGCACTCAGGAGGCAGAGCCACTCAGGTGATCAAAGCTAGTCTGGCCTACCTAGTGAGCACCAGGATAGCCAATGTTACGTATGTAGTGAGACTCTTGTCTCGGAACAAAACAAATAACAACATAAAAGAACACAGAGGACCTCTTCATTATGGGGTATCCTGAGACCAAATTTCCAACCATAGGCTTTGCTGGGAGAGCACTAAAGCCCCGAACCACTTCAGAAAAACAAACAATGAAACTCCTTGTCTATGCCTTGGTTTTTCTTTAGAGAAACTGGTGATCTACAACGCAGGCATTAGGCAGACCTTTGCAAGCCGAGAACCTCCGTGTACGTAACGGCATTCCTTTTTTCCAAAGTGCTACTTGGGTGATGGGTAAGTACCTGGGTAGTAGAGAACTTGTGCACAGTCCCTGCCTTGTGCCTTGATTCCATCGCTAACGCCACGACGAGAAAATTTGGTTCAGAGAGGAAGTGTTTTTTTTTTTCTTTCTTCTGGGTCTCAGCTATGGCTTAGTGGGACAGGGATGCAGTGTCTGGGTCTCTCTTGGTCTCCTTGGCATGGAATTGGAGGAGGCTGAAGATGGTGTGTGTTCTTTCCACAGTGTGTGTGTGTGAGTGTGTGAGTGAGTGAGTGTGTGTGAGTGAGTGAGTGTGTGTGTGTGTGTGAGTGGGTGAGTGGGTGTGTGTGTGAGAGTGTGTGTGTGTGTGTGTGTGTGTGTGTGTGTGTGTGTGTGTGTGTGTGTGTGTGTGTGTGTGTGTGATCTCCCATCTAACCAATGGCAGCAAAGATGGACAGAACCTACTTGACTCAGCTGTCCCTTGTTTACCTGCCCTTTCCTAGGCTGGACTTGTTAGTCCTGAGCAGTCTACAGGCCAGGGAGGAGGGGACAACAGCAGCCACTTTTGCAACCTGGGAAACCCCTGCCGCTGTGGGACTGGTCCTGATGAGGATCACAGTTTGCAGAGCTCAGTGCACTCCGGGTGGGCGAGGTTGAGCTGAGTGTGGGAGGCAGTTCTCACTCTGACCCTTCTGCCCCATAGGCCATTCCAGGCCCTGTTGTTGATTTTCCTGATTCCCACCCTTAGAATTAGACCTACGCCCCTGCCCTGACACTCTGCCTTTCCTAGTTCCTGCCACTCACGTGCTGCCCAGGACAAAGGACTGGGGATGGTCTTTCTTGCCCAGTGAATCCCTCTCTGGGCATCAGGGCCACCCTGTTCTCCTGGATGACCCTCCACCCCGCCCCACCCCAGGCTCTGCCTGTCATTGAACGCCTGGGGAAGGAGCTGCACACTCACCGGCAGATGACGAGTGGGACATGTACAACAGCAGCAGCAGGATCCCTCTCAGCTCTGCCATCCCCGGAGAGAAGCACAGCGAGCACCATGTGAGCTGGGAAGACAGAAGACTCGTGACTCCATCGCCGTCCACGGGCAGGCTCCCCTGCTCCCCGAAAAGGGTGATCCCCATTGTGGACGCCTGTCCCTTCTTGCCATCAAGGTTCCCAGATGGAGTAAACTGACCTGTCACATCCCCAGCTCTGGGTTCCGTGCAGGTATGGGCAAGGAAGAAGCTGTCTGACTCCGATGCTTGGCTAGCGGTTTGTGAGATGGCCCGAGGAGAGAGGGTGGTCTGCTTTTTTTTTTTTTTCAGTTGTCTTCTCAGAGCAGCCTGGGGTCCTGGTTGTGCTAAAGAGTTGGTTCTCTATAAAGGGTTGGCTTTTGAATTGTGGAATTCAACCCTTGCTTTGACTCTATAGCCATAAAACACTGCCGAAAGAGAAGACAGGGTTTTGGTGGGAGCTCTCCCAGGGTTTAGTGACGTCTCCCCTCCTATTAAAACTAGACACAGACGCTCTCATGATCCCCATTTTACAGATGCAGAAACTGACACCCAGAGATACTGAGTCACAGGATCAAGGTCGTACAGCAACTAAGCAGTGAATTGGAAGTGTGATCTCAAAACTATCTGAACCCCTAAAGCCCTTAGGAGCATCACCTCACATCCTGGTGCCTCAAACAGTACGCCATGACCTAAGGAAACTGTGTGCACAGTTCTAAGTCACCATGTTCCCCTCATGACACAAGATGTTTCTTTTGTCCTCAGGATGATGCTTCGAGTTCTTCTGTGAACTATTCCGACTAAAGGAGAAACAAACTCACTGTGGCCTTATGCAGCAGAGCTCTACAGCGGAGTTTCTTCTACACCTTGGGAAGAATGTTCCTTTGTGGCGTCATGGTTACCACGGCATCTCTCAGCAAACATTTGGACCTGAGAACTTAAGAGGAACAGGATGAAATGTATGAATTACCTGACCTTGACAGGGTTCTCTTGGAAGATGCCTTCTGGGTATGATTAAGAAGACTTAACCCTTTGCAAGATGATAAGGTCCTTGGTTGCAGCCATTGACTGCCTTCTGCTCAGCACCTGCCTGCATTTATACAAGTTGCCTTTCAGAGCAAGCATAGCTCCCGTCCCCCTGCCAGGATGGTTTCATGGACACTGAGTCCATGCTACACTACTGGGCAGGCTCTAAGAAGCCATGTGGCCAGGTTGGATCTACTCTCCAGCAGCCTTGGCTTCACGCAACTGCTGGGACTAAACCAGTACTGACGTCATGGTAAGATGTAATTCTGTAGAAACACCGCTCGCGGGCTGCTGGCATGGGCTCTCAGAAGAGACCTACTTGGTGGATAATCGTGGCCAAAGAGGGGAAGTTTGGGGGTGGGGGGGATAGAATGTGGATCCTGAGAAAGCGATGGCTGTCTCCTATTGGCCCCTGATGTCCTCTGGGAGAGGGGTTTTGCAGTGGGAACTGATCTGGCCATTGTTGGATGTCAAAAATCCCCAAGACCTTTCCTGTGCATTTTCTCACACCCCGGCCATACTCTCCCTGGAACAACAAAGGAAATGTTTCCCAGACAAGGACACAATGGCTCAGATTGGTCACTTCCTAGTGGCAGCCACCTGGAGGTTGACAGGAGAGTGTGAGCCCAGATGTTTGCAGCCTGGAGATGGTGAGCCGTCACCTTCAGTTTCTCTGCTGAAGTCATGGCTGTTTTTATCTGGGGCAGAAGCAGAGATAGGGACTGGGATACAGCAATAGTTGTCCTTGGGAGGGAGGGGGACAGGGACTGTCAAGTGACCTTTCCTTGAGAGTCTGTTTCTATTCACTCTAGACAGAGAGCACAGTAGCAGACCAAAGAAATGATTCCATCCAAATCTAGCCTGGTGAACCAGTGTGCTGACTGGGGGTTACTCACAGGAGCATAGGTGAGGGGTTACTTACACAACCATGAACTTTTATAAAACAAACAAGCAAACAAACAAAGCCAATGGTTTTTTAGAAAAGCCCAGCACTTTTGAGGAAAATCTTTTCTTTATGTTTATGAAGCAAAGAGGCTGCTTATTGCCCCCAAAGACCCGCATCTGCTCTCCCCTTCCCTCTAGGATACCTCATAGGAGAAAGTAATTGTCTGGCTTTGCAAATCATCAGCTCTCCAGTGCCATGTTCATACCAGACATCACTAATCTAACACTGCACCCTTCTTCTCAGAACAGGCAGTCATTACCAATCAATCGGTCATTTCACAAAAGTCTCATTCATCCTCTTAGGTCACAAAAATAAAATCAAGGACTCACTGTCTCCTTCAAAGAAAAGACAGGCTTATTCCACAGCCCCCAGCATTTAAAAATGAACATATATAGCCTACTAGTTCAACTAACTTAAACTATACCAATTTTCAAACTAAACACTGTGAATGATTTGAAAAAAACTGAAAAATATGGCTATGATTTGTGGAGCAGAGAAGATACTTGAACAAGTACCGAGTTTGTAGTAGTTTGTTTTGCCTTTGGTATTCAACTGTTTGCTTTTTTTCCCCCCCGAGATATTTCAATGTTTTTCTAGTTATGTACGGTCCTGTTCCTCTTGCCTTTTTGGCCCTGCCAACCACCAGTCTAACCTGCATCTCTATGCACATCCCTACGTTGAACCTTCATCTAACTGGATTGTGTGCTTGGCGGCCTCTGTGTCTGACATCTTGTAGGTAGCGTAATGATTTCAAGGCTGTCCACATTACTGCGTGTATCCGTGTTCCATTCGTTAACAAGGCTGGCGAGTACTCCATGTATGTCCACATGTGTAATATAACCACCATTCACCCCTCGTAAGAGTGCTGTTTCGACTTTGGGGTTGTCGTGATAATGTAACTATTCATATTTCTCTGACTTAAGCGTGGGCTTTTCACCTGTCACTCTCATTACATCTGGGACTTTTCTGGCCATCATAACTGTGACTATTTCTGCCTCTTACTCTCTCTTCATTGCACATATGTTGGTGAACTTTGTGACATCCTGTTCGTTTCTTTGTTTCTCAGGCCTGATGATATCCTGAGGAAATTACTCTTTCCCTCACTGCTCTAGTCTGCTACTGAAGTGCTTTATGGAATTTGTGGCGGGGTAGTATGCTTTTCAGCTCCAAACTTCCCATTGGGGTCCTTTTGCATGTTCTAGCTCTTTAGTTACTAATAGTGTCTGTCTGTTCGTTCACCCTTCCCATAATTTTATTTTTTTTTTATATTTAGTTGTTTGACTATTCCGAAAATAGCTAATTGGGCTGAGGTCTTGTTGCTCAGAGGAGGGGCCTGGGTTCACCCGGAGCACCATGTAATTCCTCTGCATGCACACCGTCCTTTCTTGGGTCTTTGTGTGTCCCATGATTCTCTGTCGAAAGTGGCAGCTGGACACCTCAGAGTCACCTTCCTGTGGACTGCGTGGTTTCCTTTCTAGGCCTCCTTCTGGTTCCGTTAAGACCTCGGCTCCCAGAGTTCTGAAGAACTTAATCCTAATGGTTTATATTAGATTTTTTTTTCACTTGTTTTAATGGAAGGGCAGACCTTCAGAGTTCCTTACACTGCCCATGTTTACTAGTTTGCATTATTCATTCATTTCTTCCTGTTGTGATAAACCCACGTAGAACCCCCCACCCCCATTGCTTTAAAGCTTTGAAGCAGCAGTTTGGTGGCGCTAACATATTGGCGTTAGGCAGCATTACCACTGCTCTGCAGAGAATTCTTTTTCTGAAGCATGAGCTCCCTATGTAGCTGTCCCAGAAGGCTGGTCTGAAACTTATGTAGACCGGGCTGGCCTCAAACCTGTGGCGATCCTCCTATCTCTGTCCCCTGTGTGCCGAATTTACAGGTATGCACCACCACGTCTGGTTCAAGAGGATTTTCATCTTTTTAAAAGGAAACTTCCTCTATCAAACTGTAACGCCCATGCCTTCTATCAACAGGCACCATTCTCTTTTCTGTTTTGAGGAATCTGACTTCTTGTGGTCCCACACATAATTAGATCCACATGGTACCTGTCCCTTTGTGTCTGACACTTCATGTGCTATCTTTAACGTTTGTGTGTGCCGGGGCATGTGTCAGAATTTCATTCCTTATGTATGTGTACGGGCTGGGTCGGCCGAGGCTGACATCTGGAGTCTTTCTCAATTGTTCCCCACAGTATTCGTAGAGGCAGAGTCTCTCAGTCAAACCCGGAGAGCACGAATAAGGCTCATAGTCATAGTCGGCTAGCTCCAGGAGTTCCCTGCCTCTGCTTCTGGGCCTTGGGGTTTTAAGTGAGTCATCACAGCCACCTGGGATTGTGTGGACTTTGGCCCTCAAGTTTGCACAAAGCACACTCTATCCACTGAGTATCCCCTAGATGCTTCATTCCTTTCTAAATACCATATTTTGTCCATCCATCCATCCGTCCACCTGTCCATCCACCCATCCATCCATCTGTCCATCCATCCATCCATCCATCCATCCATCCATCCATCCATCCATCTGTCCATTCATGGGCACACATATGGACTTTTCTCTGTCTACTGTGAATAATGCTGCTATTAGCCTTGATGTATCTCCGAGCTCTGGATTAATTCTGTGGGCAAGCACTCACTAACAACAGATTTGTCAACTTGCTTTTGAGTCAGGGTCTTATAACTCCAAGGATGTCCTTAAGCTTGCTGTATAGCAGAGCATGACCTAGAACTCCTGATCCTACTGCCTCAGTGCTGCCCTTTACCATGGTTATATAGTGCTGGTGATTAAACCCAGAGCTTTGTGTACACTAGTTAGGAGCCCTACCAACTGAGCTGCAACCCCAGCCCTATGCTGGCACATTCACAGGCACACATACTAACACACACGCACGCAAGCACGCATGCGCACACACACACACACACACACTCACACACACACACACATAGGCTCATGCATAGGCACACACATATGTATGTACACATGCATTTTGACACACACCTGAATATATACACAGAGAGAAAGTTAGCAGTGTTTCTGTACAGTAACCACAAACTATGTGAACAAGGAAATCAAGAAAACAGTCCCATAACAGTAGCACAGAACTACTCAGGAATAAGTTTAATCAGAAAGGTAAACATTTATCAACTGAAAGCCATGAAACAGTAATGAAAGGAGACTCCAATGACTGGGAAAATGGTCTCTGTTTGGGGGTTGAAAGAATTAATGTTAAAATGTCTAGTTCCTAATCTACAGATTACATGCAATCCTTACCTATCAAAAATTGAAAGGTATGATGATGATTATGATGATGATGATGATGATGATGATGATAGCTGTAAGCATGGCAGCACATTCCTTTAATCCCAGCACTTTAGGGGCAGAGGCTGTGAGCCTCTATGTTTGAGGCTGTCCTTATCTATAGAATGAGACCCTGTCTCAAAAACAAAATCTGTGTCATTTTTTTTCATTAAAAAAAGAAGCAAAAATCCTAAAATTCAAATGGAACTACAGAAAATCCTGAATCAAGCTTTTTTTTTTTTTTTTGCCCCCAGATAACAAAGCTAGAGGCCTGTCATTATTTTAAAGTATGCCGCAAAGCTATAGTAATCAAAACAGTGTGGTACTGGAATAAAAATAGGCTAGTAGAAGAGCGCAGAGCCCATGCACGTTTGTGGTCAATTGATCGATTGTCAACCAAGCAGCCAAGAAAACACCATGAGGAAACAGTCCTTTTAGTACACGCTGTGGGGAGAACTGGATATCCGCATGCAGAAGATAGACCTTGTTCTCACACAGTATTCAAAGGTATCTCAAAATGGATTAAAGCTTAAACATAAGGCCTGAAACTGTGGACTGAAGTTTGTAGAGGGAAATATAGGGGGGGAGTTGACGTTTTAGAACTTTTTAGAACAGGGCTCCAAAGCATAGAAAAAAGCAGAAACTAGACAATGGGCTGTGAGCGTCGTATGGTGCCAGCCTACGGAGAAGAAAGCAAATGCAAATACTCGCAAAGGAACTAGCAGGATGAATGGCGGCCTGCAGGGTGGGAGCGCGCATGCGCAGATGTGCATCTGGCGAGGGGGGAGCGCGCATGCGCAGATGTACATCTGCCGAGGGGGTAACATCCAAGGCACCTAAGGAGCTCAACCCACTAGTCAGAAAAAAAAAAAAACGTTATATCATTCAAAACAAGTGGACTGAGACCTGGGGCCATGGCATGTGCCTGTCATCCCAGCAAGCACTCTGTCCGGAGGCTTAGGTGGGACTGCAAGCTTGAGGTCAGCCCGGCTTACACTGAAAGACCCTGTGTTTAAAAAACGAATACGGCAACTTTTTAAAATTTGAAATGGCCGAAGGATCTGGGTAGATATTTCTCAAAAGAAGACATACAAGTGGTTGGCAGGTATACAGAAACCACTCTCAGCATCCCCGACCATCTGTTAGGACAGCTGTTTTAAAAAAGACAGGAGACAAGCAAAGAGTGGTGAGGGTGTGGAGAGGCAGAAACCCCTGTGCAGAGATGGAAGGGTTTAAATTGGCGTCGCTATTTTGGAAAACTATGTGGGTCCCTTAAGAAAGACTTAAAAATAGAACTCTGCCGAAGGAATGAAATCTAAATATCAAAGACATAAATGCAATTCCCCTCTTCTTACAGTGTGATCTGAAATAGCTACTGTGTGGAATTAGCCTAAGCCCATTTACAGATGAATGGGTAATGGAAACCTGGTATTTATGCACCCTGGAATATTACTGGGCCATAAAGAAGGCAATCCCGCCATTTGTGACAAGTGCTGATGAATCTGTAAGACATTATCTCAGGGAAAGAAGCAGGCACAGAAATACAGTTGTTTTATGGCATGTTGCGTGGAATCTGAAAAAGCCACAGAAGCAAGGAGCAGATCGGTGGGTTCCAGGGGCTGAGGTGAAGGGACGGAGGGAAGCAGGGCCAGGCTATGCCCCACACTGCTTCTTCCATGCATTCACAGCCTCCAGAGAGGCTCAGCTTCCACAAGGTCCGTAATCGGTTCCCCAAACAGCACGCAGCAAGGGTGCGCGAGAGAGCTTCTGCAGGATGTTTCATACATAAGCAAAACATTTGTCCGCGGACCTTTGAGTTGTCACCAATTTTTAAAATATGAACCAACAATTCTGCGGCAAATATGGTCCCACCCGTCTTGGTAGGATTTCCATGTTTTCCATGTGATGGCATTGTCTCACTTGAGACACTATCCCAAGTCTGTACCGGGAGTTTGTCTTCCCAGGCCGAGTTCTCCCAGACATAAACCAACTTGTGTTATATTTCTCAATGGCAACAATCAAAGTCCTGAAGGAAATGGAAAGATGCCTAACCACGTTCTCCTGGGGCAATGAACTGTCCTACCTCGCGCCTCCTCTGCTTCCCCGGGACTGGCCATGGCTCAGTTCCACTTGGGACCCTGGGTGCTCCCAGAGGAGGTTTAGAGTTCCCTTAAGTGAGAGGCTCATGGCATCCGGCCACCAGCTGGTGCTTTACAAAGGACAAAAACTGCTACCAGCTACCACCCCCAAAGGATCCCTTTGCTAATTAAGTTGCTGGCGTTGAGGCTAAACCTTTCATCTTAAAGACGACAGGGTTGAAGACCATAGACCCTGTAGGAACCTTGCAGAGGGCTGCACAGAGCGGGAATCTGCAGCTACAGGACGGGGTGCAGTTCAACACCTGGACCTCAGAGAGACCATCACCATGGAGACAAGAAAGCCAAGAGACAGGAAGTAGAAAGTAGAACTGATTTTTTTTTTCCTAAACACGTTCATGAATAGATCACTTTAGAAAATGTCTGACGGGCTATACATAGCTGAATCTCCTGTGGCAGCGAGTTAAGGATGTGGGGGTGGTGGGATGGAGAGAGGCCTCTTTTATTTTTGGTTTTATTCGATTTTGTACTTTTCCTTTAATAAGTTTGTGCTTTTTTTTTTTTTTTTTTTTTTTGTAAGGACATTTATGGGACACAAGCTGTCATCCTGCCAGCCTCTGTAGTGTCCAAAGCAGCCCAGATACTTTTTAATAACGTTCTAGTGTTAAAAAAAAAATTGGGAGTGAAGATTTTAGTTTATGTTTCAGAAAATCCATGATGGTTTTGGCGTTGATCAGCCAATAAACATGTATTTAAAAAAAGGTGGAGGGTGGAGAGATGGCTCGGCAATTAAGAGCTTGCAGGGGACCTGAATCCAGGATTCCAGACCTCAGCACCATCACACCAGGCAGCTCACAACCCCAGGAACTCCAGCTCCAGAGGGGCCCAACACCTCAGGCCTCCGTGGGCACGCGAGCTCATATGCACACACACCACAGACACACACACACACACACACACACACACACACACACACACACACCCCACATGCAATGTAAAATAAAGATAATCTAAGAAAAGACAGAGGAGGATTTTAGGGGAAGAAGAGCAGTCGAGATGTCCCAGGTCCCTCCGTGGGTCCCCTGTTGCTGAATAAAGCAGCCTAGAAGTCTGTGTGTGGTGCACCCGTCAGACTAGCTTGCTGAGATGTTGTGCCTTGACGAAGAAACAGACATCTTCAGGTACCTTGCTACCTCACCTTACTGAGCCCAACAGGGATGACAGAAAATTAGGGGTGCCTATAGCTCAACTGACAGTTGGGGAAAGGCGAGAGGAGTGTTAGATTGCAGCTACTCTCAACCAAGCACCGCAGGCCCCACCCCTGCCTCTTTGCCACGCCCCCAAGACTTCCTGCTTGCTGGTGGGGGTGGGGGCGCAACGATATGCCCTGCCTCTGCTGTGCCCTGTCTCCTTCAGCCAACCTCCTCCCTGCTGCCGGGCACCTGCCTTGGACATCATAGTCTAGGACTTCCCTCATCACCCACAGGCAAGAAGCAACCCTGCAGGGGTCACCAAGTCATCGGCAAGTGCTAGCCTGCCCGGTATCAGTCACTCGGTCACTCCCCTCCTCAATCACCTTGCCACAAAAATGTCCAATATGGCCTCACATTCCTTCCCTTCTGGATGATTCTCTAACCCTGTCCCCAATTCTCCAGTAATTCTGTTCATTTCTTAAAGTCAAGTCTTTAAGACTCAAATTCCGGGCTGGAGAGCTGGCTCAGCGGTTAAGAGAACTGACAGCTCTTCCAGAGGTCATGAGTTCAATTCCCAGCAACCACACGGTGGCTCACAACCATCTGTAATGGGATCCGATGCCCTCTTCTGGTGTGTGTGAAGACAGTGACAGTGTACTGAAAAATAAATAAATCAAAAAAAAAAAAAACTCACCATCTAAAAAGTAGCTGCCACTATTAATCAATATGCAGGAATACCTTCTTCATTTAACCGTCACCACAAACCTGAGAGACATAAGTACCATTTTCTTCATTTATAGATGAGGAAACAGGCACAAAGAGGTTGAGATCCAGGATCAGGACCCAGGTCTCATCACTTAAGTCTGGGTGCAAATAGCAGACATCATCAAAACTGTGCGTGTGTGTCTCATGTTGGAATAGGATAGTCCAGAAGAAAGGGCTATGTGTGTGGTCAAGAGCACAAGGGAGGGACAGAGAAAGCCCCGGGGAGGGAAATTGACAGGAGATAGGGGGATAATAGGGGGGTTGTTTGGGCACCCACATCCCCAAACATTTACATCATCTTTCCCTTAACACACGTTAATCGAGTAGCTGCTGCAAGCTGACCCAGTTCTGGATGAATGAATCAGATGCAGCTTTCCATCTACAAATTTCTAATAGAAAAGACATTTAAAACATGCATGCTGTGCCTGGTGACATGGGCTGTAATTCCAGCTACTCTGGAAGCCGGAGTGTGAAGATCACAGTTCAAGACCAGCCTGGGTAACTTAGGAAGCCCCCGCTTCAAAATAAAAATAGAGGGGGCGTGGGGCTGAGGAGAGACGGCTTAGGGGTTCACAGCACCTGCAGAGTCTCAGTACCCACGGGGCAGGTCACACTCACCTGCAACTCCAGTATTAGGGGACCCAGTGCCCTCTATGGCTTTCATGTGTACCACATAGACATGTAGTGCACTCATATGTGTAGACAAAAAAGTCGTATCAAATAAAAAAAATAACATTTAAGAGGTAGGGGCTGCCTGGGTTTGGTCCCCAGCTCAAAAAAAAAAAAAAAAAAAAAGAAAAAAAAAAAAAAAGAGGAGGGGCTGGAGATGGCTCAGTGGTTAAGAGCAGCTGTCACCCTTGGGGAGGACCCGGGTTTGTTTCCCAGCCCTTACTGGATGACTCTCAACCCCTGTCACTCCAGTCCCAGGGGACCTGGACACCGTCTTCTGGCCTCTGAGGGCTCTGTGCATACATGGTGCTCGTAAAGTCACGCAGGCACGTGGATGTATATGAAAGCGTCTGGAGGCTGGAGAGATGGCTCAGTGGTTCAGGATGCTCGTTGTTCTTGCAGAGGACCTGGGCTTGGTTTCTAGCATTTCCAACTCCAGAGGAGCAAACACTCTCTTCTGGCATCTGTGGGAATTGCATGGATGTGGTGAATAGACCTGTAACCAAAACACCCATATGCATAAGAAATAATTTTAAAAAATAATGAAAAACTGTTTTAAAAGCTAAAGGTGTGGGCACTGGAGAAAAGGCTCTCTGATTAAAGGTCCTGTTGCTTTTCAAGGGAACATTTGGTTGATACATTCCCATAGATAAAAGCTCTAAGTACAAGGCCCTGGATCAGTACTTAGAGCAGTGAAACCAAAGCCCCACAGTCGTACAGGTACAATCTGTGTCCATGGTAAGCACTAGGAAGAAAAGCCCAGCCAGGGGCGAGCTGCATACGTGCTATTGCAGATCATGGCGGGGAAAGGGTGAGCTGTTGCGTGGATAGTCTTGAATGATGATAGTCTCTGGAGTAGGCCACGAGATGCCAGAGACTCTGACTACAGAGGTCAAAGTGGAATTTATGGGGATGTGATTGGCCTTGAGATATATTTAAAAGAAAAAGAGGAGAGAAAGAATCCAAAGACACCAAAGACGGAGCTACCCCGATTCTGTTCTCTCTCATCTCATCTTGTGACACCAAACCTGGATTCCTCACCACACACCTGAGAATGACCTTGAACTTTGAACCTTCGGCCTCGGCGTCCCAAGTGTTGAGGTTACAGGTGTGTGCTATCAGGCCTGGATTGTGACCTGTTAGGGAGCCAACCCAGGGCGTCACGTACACGGGCAATCACAGCTGAGCTGCATCCTGATTCTGGCCTGGTTCTTGACCCATATACCTATGCCGTGTGAGTATGGGGTGTGTGTGTGTGTGTGTGTGTGTGTGTGTGTGTGTGTGTGTGAGAGAGAGAGAGTGAGTGTGTGTGTGTGTGTGTGTGAGTATGGTGTGTGTGTGTGTGTGTGTGTGTGTGTGTGTGTGTGTGTGTGTGTGTTTGTGTGTGGTCTTGGATAATCCCATTGAAGTTTTTAATTTTTTTAGGTTAGCATACAAAGTAACAGGCTATAGCACAGCTTGTTCATATATGTCATATTTTGATCTTATTCACTCCCCTCCCCTTACACTCCCCCTCCCCAGCTGCCCCACTCCCCTACTTCCCCACCTCCATTCTCCTCCCAGTTAGTTCCTGCTTCTGCTTTCCTCTTGCAAATTTCCATTGTCACCTTGTTTCCCACTACACACACACACACACACACACACACACACACACACACACACACACACACACAAACCAGTGAAACCATGTGGTGTCTGTCTCTCTGATACTGGCTTGTTTTACTAGAAGGTGCCATGCAAACTTCCAAAAAAGGGAAGCAACCCACAGTACTACCCAGCAGCGACACCAGTGAGTCACCTTAATAACCAGCTTGGCGCGGGTGCAGTAGTGGCATGTATGCTTTGGCAGTCCCCAACAGCTCTCTAATTGGATTTCAGATCTTCTCAACAAGATAGAAACCATGGTTTTTGGAGGAGAAACTACAGCCACTAATTTACTAAAACCATTATGATCTCTAACGACAACCTGTAAACACTTGTCCTCCTACCCACAGGTAAGTGTGGTGTTCACCCCACCCCATGCCCCATCAACAGAACTTCTCTGTGACAGATGGAGACTGCTAGAGAAAAGCACAACCAATCAAAACCCAGAGTTGTGGAGCCCAGTACCAGCGGAAACATGCAAGACTCTCCTGCCCCTAAGGCTCAGGGAACACTGTAGAAGAAGGCGCAGAGGGCTGGGGAGATGGCTCAGCGGTTAAGAGCACTGACTGCTCTTCCGGAGGTCCTGAGTTCAATTCCCAGAAACCACATGGTGGCTCACAACCATCTGTAATGAGATCTGGTTCCCTCTTCTGGTGTACCTGAAGACTGTAACAGTGTACTTATAAATAATAAATAAGTAAATAAAATTAAAAAAAAAAAGAAGGCATAGAAAGACTAAGAAGCAATGAATGGGAGAGTTTTATGGCTAAAGATGCTCCACTGTAAGGTGGGCGACATCTTGCTACCTGCCGGCCATTTGTCGATGACTCCGGTCCCTGGAAGATAAGTTCCCAGTAACCATGACAAAGTGCCCCATCCAAGTGCCGTGATCATGCACTTGCTACAATATGATGAAATGCTTTAAAAAAAAAAAACAAACAAACTGTAACTTGCTTACCCAGAACCCAAAGATTGTTTTGCGTAGCTGTGATCACTTAGCTTGGCAGGACGTACGTTTTTGCTTGCTTGCGTGGACATTGAAGGTCTTCCCCTTTAAAAGTACTTCCTCATTACCCACCCCCCTTCACGGCGATCTCAAATTTGGCTCGGAGATGGTTCATCCTCCTAGCCGCTAATCAATAAATCTTTTAATTATAATTGCTTTGAGTCTATGGCCCTTTCCCCAGGGGTCACCAAGTCCATACCGTTTGCTGTGAGACTGTGTCTTCTGGTAACATCAGAAGCTGCCGTCATACAGCCTCATCACTACCCGAATGAAAGCTGAACAAGGGCGCCAGTGAACGTATTCAATGGGATGGGGGGAAACCCAGGAGGCCTCAACCCTACACAAAGAACTACAGGCCTCCAAAAAAGCTGGGAGTGCGGGATGTGGTGTCCCCAGGAAGGCACACCAGCTGGATGTCCAGTGCCAAATGGTCAGCCCTGAAAACATACAGATAACATTATACAGACTAAACATTATATTTAGGACTACGTACATACATACATACACACACACACACATACATACGTACATATATACATACAACTAGTGAAAAAAAGAGGCCATGAATTTGGAGACTGGGGAGGAGTTTGTGGTGGTGGGGGGGTTGGAGAAGGTAAAGAGAGAAATGTAATTATAATCTAAAAAAAGAAAGAAAGAGGGGTTGGGGATTTAGCTCAGTGGTACAGCGCTCGCCTAGGAAGCGCAAGGCCCTGGGTTCGGTCCCCAGCTCGGAAAAAAAGAACCAAAAAAAAAAAAAAGGAAGGAAGGAAGAAAGAAAGAGAAAGAAAGAGAAAGAAAGGAAGGGGGAGGGAGGAAGGGAGGAAGAGAGAGAGAGAGAGAGAGGAAAACTGTGAAGGGGGAAACCCACCAGCTCACCTATGAAGAAAGGCAAAAGCATCAGCATTCCTTCAAGCCAAGAAAGCATGGAATGGAATTTTTCCATCACTGAAAGTACTAACTGCCAGCCAAGACTGCCAGATCCCGCAAAGCTACCAGTGATCAGGACGTTTCAAGACAAGCACTGTTGGAAGTCGCTCGCCACCACCTCACCAGAACAGCAGAAGACGCGTAATAAACCACCACAGAAACCGGAAGACAAGATCAGGACAATGTAACTTACAAATAAATGATCAAGTTTCGCTATAGAGACTATTTTCCAGCTGAGTATGATGGTTCACACCCTTAATCCCAGAACTTGGGAGGCTGAGGCAGAGGATCAAGGTTAGTCTGGACAGTGCAGAGACACTGTCTCAAAAATAAAACTAGAAACTACCTTCCAGAGGACAGGTAAAGTAAGACATTGCTGTGTAAGGGAGGAGAGGGGTGCAGTCATTGCTGGGTAAGGAGGTGAGGGGGTGCAGTGTGCCCACAATCAACACAGTCTTCGCTTCCCCATTCTCGCTCTTGTCTCTGTTGGATAATCCACTGAGGGAGAAGCACGTGTCGGGGAGATCACAGAGAAGGCCCTGGACCACTCTTCCTGGGACCTTCTTTTGGGGAGACCTTCATGTGCTGAGATTTCCCCCTTCTTTCTGAGATGAAGGCAGGGTGCAGAGAAGGGCCCAGCACACATCCCAGGGCAGCCCAAAAACTAAGATTTAATGATGATTGTCAACACATGAGTTCATTAGACATGGTCCCTGAGGCCTTGTTTTGGCGGAGAAGGAGAATTAAGCTTCTGTTTTAAAAGGTCACTTTTAGCAGGGTGTGGTACAACAAGCCTTTAGTCCCAGTGCTCGGGAGGAAGTCAGGCAGACCCCTGAGTTCGAGGACAGATGGGCCTACAGAGAGGAGGTCCAGGACAACCAGGGCTACAGAGAGAAACCCTGTCTTGGAAAAACAAAACAAACAACAACAGAAGGTCACTTTGAACCAGCCCAGGAAGCAAATGGCAACGGTCACATCAGCCGCGTCTTCTGTGTCTTTGGCAACAGACATTCTGAGCCATGATTAACACAGATCTAGGACTACTGCACTAGTCTCCCCAGCAGCTACAAGTAAGTGTACCGGAGAACCAAGGAGCAAGCTCCATGTCCTTTGAGGAAATCTGACCCTTTCTGTAAGACCGTGAAAGTCATCCTGGTTCCCGGTTGAGCTAGGGCTCGAAACTCCGGTGACCCTAGGTGTTTCATCTGACTCCCAGGAAACCAATGGGTCACTAGTCCTCCATAGATTTGTGGCCATCAGTCACATAAGCGCAACACCCCAAGCCTCTCCACAGGTAGAGGCTGTGACCACAGGTCACATAGGCTCAAGACAGATCTCCATTACAATGAGGGACCTAAAGGCCTGGAGGCTTAGCCAATGAACTTTCCTTCCCAGACACTCCTCCCTGCAAAAGGTATTTAATCCCAGGCCCACTCTGAGAAGTGGGATACAGTTTACTCATCCACTTTCTGCCGTAACAATAAATATCTAAAACCCATGGACTGTCTCTGCTGTGGGGAGTCACAGAGAAGACTTTGCCAAGGGCCGCCATCTAATCTCCCATAGAAGGCCTCTCTGCGCTCCCAGCCATGGCTGACACCGCAACCAAGCCAAGGACCATCCCCGAGGTACTTGCTGGAGCTCCCCTCTTTTCCCCCTCGGCCCAGGGCTAGATCCAGCCCGTGGGCCCCCCATTCCATTCTCAGCTCTTCCGTGACATCCCAGCGACACCTGGATGCCCAAGAGCCTGAGAACCCGACTGCCCCGGCCTCTTTGCAGGCTCGGGGACTCCCAGGCCAGCTCTAGCTGTATCCCATGCCTCAGACTGTGCTTCCCCACCTCCGGAGCAGTGTTCCAGGGCTGCCCTACAGCCTGACACCTGCCAGGTGATGGTGTGTGGTAAGCGCCGGTCAAACTTCCAGAGTTCTGCTTCCCTGAGCAGCTGAGCCCTGTGGCGGAGCAGAGGTGGGATCCACATAACCCTACACCTTTCCAGGGAACACAAACCAGTCAAAGCTGTTGTTAAGCCTTTTCTGCCTAGGGAGTTATCGTCACCAGCTCCGGGACTGTGGTTAGAAGAGGGCCGGTCTCCGCTCCAACTATTTTTCACTCGTGTGTTGTTTGCAAATCAGAGTAAAGACAGTTAAAAACAGCAAGGGCATTGGCTTTGGGATATTATTTTTATTTATTACTTTACTTTTGTATACACACACACACACACACACACACACACACACACACACACACACACACACACCATGATGGGCAGGTCCTCGGGAGTTCTTGTCTTCCACCCCGTTGGCAGGCTGTCTCGTGTTTCTGCTGCTGTACAGTGTACCAGGTTCACTAGACAAGCTTCCGGATGATTCTTCCAAGAGCTTCCGGATGATTCTTCTACGAGCTTCCGGATGATTCTTCTACGAGCTTCCGGATGATTCTTCTGTCTCCATCTCTCGTCTCGCTAAGGGCGTGCTGTTGTTATAGATGCATACCACCACATCCAGCTTGAAAAAAATTTTTTTAAATACCGCACACACCTCTCTGTGTGTGGGTGTGGTGTATGTTGCCCGCAGGAGAAAGTCAGAGGACAGCTCGAAGTTCTCTCCTACGGTTTGTGTCCTGGGCATGGAGTTCAGCTCCTCACGCTGCCTTTACCAGCAAAATCATCTCTCTAGCCCCACATTTGGCATTACTTGGGCGCTCTGGGGATCACATTCAGGACATCAGGCTTCTGCAGCAAGCACTTTTACCCACTGAGCCATCGCTCGGCCCACAAATATATATATATATTTCTTTTTTTTCCCTAAAATTCAGACTAGGCTATGGGATGGCTCAGCTGGGGTAAAGTGCTTGCCTTGCAAGATGAGGATTTTAGTTGGATCTTCATAACCCAGATAAAAATGCTGGGCATGGTGCCATGGGTATGTGGACTGGGGAGATGATGGAGACAGGAGGGGTCCTGGGGCTCGCTGGCCATTCAGTCTACAGTCTAGCCTAATGGGGGAGCTCAGCCAGTGAGCAACTGTCTCAAAGGAAGTGAAGCGTATTCCAGAGGACGACACCAGAGGTTGTCCTCTGCCCCCCCACACACACAGAGAGACAGACAGACAGACAGACAGACAGACAGAGACAGACACACACAGACAGACAGAGACAGACACACACAGAGACAGACAGACAGACACACACAGACACACAGACACACACTTGCATCTACATTCATGGTACAGGCATGCACCTGCATGGAATACACATATATGACAATAACATCAACTACAACAAAAAGAAAAAAAAGAAGGAGAAGGAGGAGGAGAACAGGGAAGGGGGAGGGGGAGGAGAGAGGAGGGAGGAGGGAAGATGAGGAGAAGGAGGAGAAGGAGGAAGAAGAAGAAGAAGAAGAAGAAGAAGAAGAAGAAGAAGAAGAAGAAGAAGAAGAAGAAGATGATGATGATGATTTCATGGGGTGATGGGGGCACAGGCCTTCAGTCCCAGCGCTCTGGAAATAGAGGCAGGCAGGTCTCTGAGTTTGACCGACCTAACCTACAAAGTTAGTTCCAGGACAGCTAGTGCTACATAGAGAAACCATGTCTCCAGAGAGAGAGAGAGAGAGAGAGAGAGAGAGAGAGAGAGAGAGAGAGAGAGAGAGAGAGAGAGAAAGACAGAGAGAAAGACAGAGAGAGAGAGAGAGAAGAAAAATTCTGAAATTTAGACAAATATCAAAGAAGAGCTAGGTTCTTTACTACTCACATATTCATATTATGTATACACATATAACAATACTTATGATGGTTTGCATATGTTTGGCCCAGGCAGTGGCACTATTAGAAGGTATGGCCTGTTGGAGGAAGTGTGTCACTGTGGGGTAGGCTTGGAGACCCTCCTCCTAGCTGCCTGGGGATGCTCAGTCTGTTCCTGGCTTCCTTCGGGTGAAGATGTAGAACTCAGCTCCTCCTGCACCATGCCTGCCCGGATGCTGCCATGCTTGAACTTCTCAGTCACATCCCAACCCTCAAACCAGCCATGGTTTGCTTTCTCTGCTGCATGACTTCTCCTGGAGGTATGTGATAAGGCCCCTCAAACAGACCAAAACGCAGATTCGTTAGGAGTGTAGCTCTTTGAGTTTACTGAACCTGTTTCCCTCTCCATGAGTGCAGGTTACTTACAGGAACATGTGTAAGGCTCAAAGTGAGTCTTGACTACCAGGAGACCTCCCCCGCCCAAGTGAGATACGAGAGTGGAATTTGATGCAAACGCAAGATGTTTATTTTCCGGTGTGTCCGGGTCGACCTTCAACCAGTCCCTCGTGGCGAGTGACTAGACGGTGACCCCGAATTACTGTAACAAGCAGTGTTTATACTTTTTAGGGGTGCAGGTTACATCAGCAAGGTTACAGCTGAAACTTATTGGCTAAGCATATTGACCTTTGAATCTATTGAATCTTTGAATCTAGCAAGCATAGGACATGCATTCGAACTCTATCTGGGACCAGAGGGTCAGGTGATTATGTCAGTATATTCTTCGGATTTTCAAGAGTGTCCCTGCTCCTCCAGAGAACTGTGGGTGGAGAGTGGAACTTGGCCTAGCCTTGACCCGAGGCAGGAAGCTGGTACTTGGCCTAATCTTGACTTGAGGTGGTGGGTGTAAAGCTGGTGAAAGCCCTTAGGGTCCTTCACAGGAACTCCATAACCTCCCTACTTTCTACCAGGCCAAGCCTCCTAATAGCTTTTACACTTCAGTAAGAACTAGGGTCCTTCACAGGGGTCACAGGATGACTGAGAAGAGCCACCTCAGTGGGTGATGGTCTTTAAGAAACTACAGATGGTTTTTTTCCCCTCTGTGTAACAAGTACCACATGACAGCTGAGACAGAATTACAGACAGCTAGGGAACAGGACTAGGGTGTGGGGGAGGGGAACACAGGAGGGAGGGAGTGGCTGCAATCTCAAAAGTCTAAGGACTGATGCCTCCCACCGCCTCCTATGAGGGTCTATCAACAGACCCTGTCTTGTGAAGGTCAAGTGAAGGTCACTGCCTCTCAAAGATGGTAACAGCTGAGCTATGCTCAGAAGCCATTTCTTGACGGCCTCTTACCATGTATCATGTAAGAGGTCCTTTATTTTTAGCCCTCAGCTTCAGGAGGTGGGGCTCTTGGCATCTGCAGTGTTGCTCACGTCCATTTGGAGCCTTGACTGAAGCATGAGAGTCAACATTCTTATCTGGCTGTGTGTGCACAGATATTAAAACAGCGCAGGGAGTAACAGAGGGAAGGCCGTGGTAATACTACAGTGGCGGGTGGCTTTCATCCACTTACCGCAGTCTTTTATGGCCGTGAAAGGTAAGGGGAACAGGCCAGGGGGCGAGGTGGCAGATGACTTTATCCCACACTCAGTAGGTCCTGGCCGGTGGCTCTCTGTGAGTTTGAGGCCAGCCTGATCTATATTTCCAGTTCCAGGTCAGTCAGAGCCACATAGTGAGACCTTGCTTCAAAATCAAGAAGCAAAAACCCACCAAACAAACAAACCAACCAAGAAACAAGGAAGAGAAGGAGGAAAGAAAAAGAAAAGGAGACTGTAATTCCTGTATATTCCGTGTCCTGAACCGTCTTAGGAAGGACGGGCTTATCTTCAAATATGAGTGGAGAAAGTTGTAAGTGTCCATCAGTGGATCCATGGGTATGCATGCCTATAGTGGACTATTACTCAAGTTCTTAAAAAGAAAAGCATCTGGCCATATAGCACAACATGGATGGAAGCGGAGGCCATTTTACAAAACAAGACCATCCTAGCTGGGGGCGGCGGTTCACACCTGTGTTCCCAGCACTCACGAGGCTGAGGCAGGATGTGTACCTAAATTCAAGGTCAGCTGGGCTGATGCATGAGATCCTGCTTCCAAAAACAAAACAACACTAAAACAGTAATAAGTAAATAAAACAAATCATTTAAAACAAGGCCGCGTGGGCGTGCGCGTGCGCGTGGGTGTGGGCGTGCGCGTGCGCGTGGGCGTGCGCACTGTTCGCTGGAGAGAGAGATGGCTCCGTACTTGGCTGCTCTTCAAAGGACACAGACATGATTTCCAGCACCCGTTTAGCAGCTTCCAATCTTCTGTAACTGCACTTTGAAGGTATCTGACGCCTCTTCTGGTCTCCTAGGGCCAGCCATGGTACACGGGCAGAGACATACAGGCCAGCAAAACACTCCCGCTCGCAAAACAATAGTAGATCTAGGATAAAACGAGGCAATCCTTGGAGGACAAATGAAGGGTAAGGAGAAGAGGCCAGGCATGACTTTGCATACGCGAGGTATCTGAAACCGAGTCATGAAATGACCGTTCCCAGAGGCTCGATGAAGGAGGAGATAGGAAGAGGTAACCCACAGGAAGGAAGACAGGCAGGCGCCTTATTCAAATTCATTGGCCGGCTAATCAGTGAGGTACAGGGTCAGTGAGAGAACCCGTCTCAAAACATAAGCCAGAGGGCTACTGAGGAAGATATTGGTGTCACCTCCACCCTGCACACACCTTATACCCTACACAGACACATAGCTACATATACCACACGCACAGGGGTGGGAGAGAGGAGGGGGAGGGGGAGGAGGAAGGGGAAGGGAAGGGGAGGAGAGAGAGAGGCTTGCCCATTAGCAGACACTTTCCAAGCTTTCCTCGATCCCAAGCTCTCTGGCAACTCCTGCTAGACCTCCCTGACACTCTCTGCACAGGGGCCGGGGTGATGAAAAATTCCTATACTAAAAAGCGCTGCTCTTCACTGAATGCATTTAACACAGTTGAATTGTACACTTTAACGTGGCCGAAATGGTTAATTTTATGTTGTGGACGTTTTACCCTAATAAAATTTAACACCCTAAACTCGGGGGCCGGAGAGATGATTTGGTGATGAAAAGCGATGGCTGCTCTTCCAGAGGACCCAGGTTCGATTCTCAGCATCCACAGGGTGGCCCGCAACAAATTGAAACTCCAGTCTTAGATAGGCTAATTTAAGCTAAAACAAGATTGGCTGATTTTTTTTTTCAAAATCAAGGAATAATTTGATTATACCTTGGTGTAACAAAACCTATGGAGTAAGAAACGATTTGGGGGCTGGAGAGATGGCTCAGCGGTTAAGAGCACTGACTGCTCTTCCAGAGGTCCTGAGTTCAAATCCCAGCAACCACATGGTGGCTCACAACCATCTGTAATGGGATCTGACGCCCTCTTCTGGTGCGTCTGAAGACAGCTACAGTGTACACACATATAATCTTAAAAAAAAAAAAAGAAAGAAAAAGATTTGGCTATAATTATGAGTGTCTGGTTGGATTTTTTTTTAGATTTATTTATTTTATATACATGAGTACACTGCAGCTGTCTTCAGACACACAGAAGAAAGCATCAGATCCCATTAGAGATGGTTGTGAGCCACCATGTGGTTGCTGGGAATTGAACTCAGGACCTCTAGATAAGCAGTCAGTGCTCTAACCACTGAACCATCTCCCCAGCCTGTCTGGTTGGATTTTTAACAGACATATCTGGCTATCTCCCTGAGGTGTATGCTGTGGTGAGACTAGCCCATCTCCCTATTTTTGCTGATGTACAGATGAGGAAAAGAGAGGAAGCCCCAGCTTTTCCACACCCCTGAAATGCCTCATTTCGAAGCACTAGGCTACATAGCCTGATCTAAGAAGAAATCGCTTCTGAGGCAGCTGGGCCTCTCTTCCAGTCTTACTCCAGCAGGCAGGTTAGAGCACCAGCTCCTCCAGCACCTGACAGGAGCTGAAGACGGTAGCATCCAAGAAGTTCAGCCGATTCTAGAATCGGTTGGTTGGCTGTGTCTGTCACAGCTGTTCTAAACATCGTGGTATTCCCAAGTGAGGAGACATGGCCTGCTTTGGAGTACTTTAAAAAAAAAAAAAAAAAAAAAAGACTCAAGAATATAGCACTCACCCGAGCATGGTGGCACAGGCCTTTAATCCCAGCACCGCGGAGGCAGAGAGAGGTTATTTCTGTGAGTTCGAAGCCAACCTCTTCTACACAGAGTTCCAGGACAGTCAGAGCTACACAGTGAGACTGTCTCAAAAAAAACAAACACACACACATACAAACAAGCCCAGTGCAAAGCCCCGAGCTTTCGGATGTGGTTTGTGATCTCAGCTGCATATTAAAGTCGTAAGGAGAGTCAGATGTTGGGTGTGAAGCTGGTGCATCTGGCTTCTTTCTGTTCAGTAGGTGTCTCCAGTGTTGCCTGCGCGAAGAAGCTTGGTGCGAGGCTGGAAACACTGCCCATCTGTCAGCGGCGAAGAATAAATGACGCTGCAAGCGAAGAGGCCTGCTCACGCTGCAAATCCTACTCAGGTTGTTACCAAAGCTCTGGACGAGCAACGAAGATGGAAAAAACATACCATCGCCTGCTTACAGTGTCCTCGGTCCTGCAGTTCAACCATTCAGTTCACGGGAGCTTGCCGCAATGATCGTTTTTGGACGGTAGGAGGCGATGTTGCCCACAACATTCTACACTCGCTTTCTCCAAGGGGTGGCCAGGCTTCTACCTTAATCCACAGCTGAGAAGCTACTATTTGGAGGGGGAGGGGGAGGGGAGAGAGAGAGAGAGAAGAGAGAGAGAGAGAGAGAGAGAGAGAGAGAGAGAGAGAGAGAGAGAGAGAAATGCAAGCATGCACTAATCCCAGATCCCGGTTTTTAAGAGGAACTGTGAAAGAGACAGCTTTTGTTCACTGGCTGATCTCAGTGGTCTGTCTGTCTGTCTGTCTGTCTGTCTGTCTGTCTGTCTGTCTTTCTTTCTTTCTTTCTTTCTTTCTTTCTTTCTTTCTTTCTTTCTTTCTTTCTTTTTTTTCCTCCCCTTTCCTGGCATCAGACGGTTTTCCATTTGCTTCCTCTTCAGTGACGCTGTGGCAGCCTCCGCTGTGGAAATAACTATCAAATCAGACTGACGGGGGGGGGCACCTGTGACCACCCCTGGATAGCCGAGCCTAGAACACGATTTCTTCTGGCCAGGCCTTCCTGCTGCATGTGGCTTCCCTCGCTGCCCCTTCCAGACTGAGCAAGCCGGGTTGTCTGAGTGAGACCCTTTCCCAGCCCCAGTGTCTGCTTTTGTACTGGGCTCAAAGGTTAAGATTTCATTCCATGGGAATTCTCTGTTGCTGTACACCCAAACCCTCTAAAAATTAGACACCCTGGTGCCACTGAAAGGCAGCAGGTCAGACACCAAGTATCTAGAGAAACAAATTAAGTCGGCAAAGAGAAAGCCCTTGGCAGACATGGCTTTTAATTAAGCCTTGCTCTGCCTAACTGGAGTGTGTTCCCCTAAGTTAACCCTGATACACTTATATGCTCAAGGAAGTTAGAAGGCACTCGAGTTTGAGCATAGACATCTGTAACGGCAAGGTTTCAGAAAGATGACCAACCGCACCCAGCCCTTTCCACAGGGGAGAACTTATTCCTAGTTTTTCCTTCTGGACAGTGAAAAATCAGCTGTCATCAGGTACATTGGAAAGCCATGGCACGTCAGGCAAGAGGATACAAGAGAAGACATCTGGAGGGAACAACACTTGACTACCCCCTCACCGGGCCCCAACCCCCAAGGAGACTTTAATCTCCATCTGGCATGTGGACAACCCCGTGGCTTCTCCGGGGTGCTCTCTCTTCTTTTCTTACCTTTCTTGAAGTGACTCCATCCTAGCCCTGTGCTGCCTCGTAGAGCAAACATCAGGGAACATTTGGGGAGCCTGGAATACAGAGCTCAGATGGACTCACGCATTTTCCAGGAGCTGGGAGCCGAAAGCAGCTGGTCTGGGTTTTAATGAGGCGTTTAGGCCACTGCATCCCGCACGACTAAGGCCAGCTTAGTTATCCTCTGACATCTTCAGACGTGCTGTAGCACTTCAGAGCCTGCATACGAAAGAGCACACACGGTGATAGCAGCATGGCGGCGGCGGCGGCAGCAATGACAACTAGGATGACAACTGTCAAGAAAATAGTGCCAAAAGCTGGATCACAAGCTGAGGTGATGGTACATACACATCTGTAATCCCAGATCCTTCGGGAGCTAAGACGGGAGGATTCTGGCCTCAGCGACAGCACAGTTTTTAATCTCGATTTTTCAAAAAAGAAAGACCGTGCAGCCTTTGTCCTAACTTGTGATTTATATCATAAGATACTGATTTTGGTTTTCTTTTTCTTTTTTTTTTTAAAGATTTATTTATTATATATAAGTACACTGTAGCTGTCTTCAGATACACCAGAAGAGAGTATCAGATCTCATTACAGATGGTTGTGAGCCACCATGTGGTTGCTGGGATTTGAACTCAGGACCTCTAGATGAGCAGTCAGTGCTCTAACCACTGAGCCATCTCTCCAGCCCTGATTTTGATTTTCTTGTGTGATATGTTTAAATCGTTTTCTAGTAATATTTATCTAACTTTTTATAGTTCCTTGATTACCTTGTGTGGCTCAGAAAAAAAAATTCTTCTGTAACTTCAATATTTGAAAAGCATCTTTTAAATGGCTGCAGGTGTAGCTGATCATTTTGGCAAAATTAAAATATGCTTTCTTTTATCCTGGATTAGATCCGGCACCGTCGTGCCCCAAGACATCTATTAAATATCTTCATCTCGGTCAGCAAAGTGTCTCACCCACTCTGCTCCGTCCCATATAACACTGCCGATGGCTACTCTCTGAGCCTGGCAACACTCTCTTACCCCTCTAGTTCCCAAGGCAGGTTGCCACCATGCCAGACATACACATCCCAATTCCATGGCGGCCCAGTGTCTCCAGCCACCACACACTCTCTTGAATTCAATTAAATCGCCATATGAAAGAACACACAACCCAATAACCTCTGATCCAATTGATAATATATAATTGCCCACCTAGACATACAAAACCCTGTATACGTCCATCCCTTAAGAATATTCATAACAACCTGTAAACGTGCAGAGAGGAATCTTAACACCCTCCTCCATGTTCTCTCAGCTCCTCTCTCTCCAGTCTCCTCCTCCTCTCTATAACTTTTCTCCTGCCCATCCTTCCTTCTTGTCCAATGACAGGCCTCGTTCTATCTTGTACCTGCCTCACCTCCATAATGACATCATCCTACAGCTGACGAGTAGAGTGAATGAGTTGTAAGTGTGAGGCCCCGATGGAGGTCCCCCACCAAGACAGAAACAAGAAACTTTGTTTTGTTTGTTTGTTTTCAAACATTGTAATGGTTCCATTATAATTAAATATTTGATGCATTTGGAATATAATTGGGTCTAAAGTATTCTTGTTCTAAGGTTTTCTCCTTTAGGGAACTCCCCAAACCCTTAGAGTTCTTATTTTTCTTTATACATATACTCTGGGGGGAAGGGAAATTAAAAGTCAGGTGTGGCTGCATTTCACTGTAGCCTTGGTACACAAGAGGCTAAGGCAGAAAGATTTTTTTTATTTTGTACCTAGATCTCTCTAGCCATTGATTTAAAAAAAAATTTTATTTATTTTATAAATGTGAGTACACTGTAGCTGTCTTCAGACGCACCAGAAGAGAGCATCAGATCCTATTACAGATGGTTGTGAGCCACCATGTGGTTGCTGGGATTTGAACTCAGGACCTCTGGAAGAGCAGTCAGTGCTCTAACCCCTGAGACATCTGTCCAGCCCCAGGAAGATTCTTAAATTGAAGGCTAACTTGAGCTAGCAACCTGAGTCCATATCTAAAAAGTAAATAAAATAAAATAAATAAAATTGGCTGGCAGTGGTAGCATATACCTTTAATCCCAGCACTCAGGAGGCAGAAGAGGCAGGCAGATCTCAGTGAGTTTGAGCCCAGCCTGGTCTACACAGGACAGCCAGGCCACACAAAGAAACCCTGTCAAAACAAACAAAAAAAACAACAAACAAACAAACAAAAAATTAATAAAATAAACTTGGAATTCAACACAATTCTTTCTCCGTGTTTATTAAAATCTGAGATGAGAGGTGGCTCAGTGGCTTTATGGTCCTGCAAAAGATCCAAGTTGGATTCCCAGCACCCACTTCTGGTGGTGACAACCACCTAAAACTCCAGCTCCAGGGAGATCTGATGGTTCAAGCCTCCATGGGCACCTTCATTCATGGGCACATACCCCTCACCCCATATACAAAAATAAAAATAAAAATCTTTTTTAAATCGATTTAAAAATAAATAAAATATTTAATTTTAAAGAATCTGTCATTTCAAGCTGGAGCGATGGCTCAGTGGTTAAGACTGCTCTTCCAGAGGTCCTGAGTTCAAATCCCAGCAACCACATGGTGGCTCACAACCATCTGTAATGAGATCTGATGCCCTCTTCTGGTGTGTCTGAAAAGAACAACAATGTACTCATATATATGATATATATATATACACACACACACACACACACACACACACACACACACACACACACACACATATATATATATATATATATATATATATATATATATATATATATATATATATAATCTCCCATTTCACAGGCATTGGCACACGTGGGAGAGAGAGGCGAGGAGAAGTTTGAGAGTTCCAGGTCAACCAGGACTATAAAGTGAGACCATGTTTCAAACAAAACAAAACAAAAAACTACCCTTCTTTCCTCCATTGAAACTCCAGTTTTAATCTAAAAACAGATGGTTTTGCGAATATTTGGGGAAAGGAAAATCACCTGTGGGTTCTCCGTATTCCGGTTGATTCCTAAGTTCAACCAGGTGCCAGCATTTATGTTTCAATTCTTTCCTGCTTCTCAATGTGCCTCATACTCGACTACTCTCATTCCTTGTGTGCCCACCCTAGTTTCTTTATAACATTGGAAGCTCTGTGAGGAAGACGGATGCCTGTTGCGGTAAAAACAACAACAAGAACAACAAGAACAAGAACAAGAACAACAACAACAACAACAACAACAACAACAAACCGGTTCCCGCGTGTTCGGCTCCCCGGCTCTCTCCAGTGCTCTCTCTGACCCAGGCAGTTGCTCTCTTCCATAGTTCCGGCTCTGTCGGGCCATAGGAAGTGGCACTAATTTATCTCAGCGGCTCCATGCTGGCCCGCAAGGTACTCTCTGACCCGGGCAGTCTGTTAGCCGTCCCAGCGTGGCACCTTGCCATGCTGCTTTCAAGTGTTAGTTCCAGCGCCCTTGGGGCCACGTGACATTGCGTGGTATCTATCTCAGTGGCTCCACGCCGCCGCAAGTACTCTCTAACCCGGGTGGTCTGTAGGCTGTTCTAACATGGCATCTTGCCACACCGGTCTCTAGTGTTAGTTCTGGCACCCGTGGGGCCAAGTGGAACTAACCATAATTTATCTCTGGTTAGTGTCTCTCTCGGCGGTTCTCTGCTAGCCGCGAACCCTATGGTTCCAACTACCGGGTAAAATCAGGGCTCGAGAAGTCCAGCATGGGCTGGCCTATCACAGCTCCCTGCCATGGACTCTGCTCACGTTCACAACAATCAGTGAAATCATGACTCAATCAATAAACTGTAATTTATTAATCAGATTTATATGTTAAATTCTCAATCCACAATACATCCTCACAGTGAACTCACAACCAATTGATAAGGATATGAACCGCCCACCTAGATAAGATAAATTTGTCTACAGAAATCCATCCCAACTACCTTGGCAATCCAACACCATCTGGATCTGCGTCATCCTTCTCCATCTCCATCTCGATGCTCCTCTCCTTCCCCTTCTCTCCTGCCTTACAAAAGCTTTGTCCCCGACTTATTTTTTTTTTTTTTTACTGTCCAACCATGACCTTGACCTAACTTGTGCTAGCCCTCACCTACATATAGGCACCAACCTACAGATGCTTTTGAATTCCAAAAACTCAGTGAACTTCTGTAAAGCTTGGGCATTCTCATAACACAAATGACCCAAGTATGTGTTTGTTTGTTTTTAAACCTCACAGGCTTACACCTGGTTCTTACACTGTGGCGGCGAGGGCGCCCTCATTAAAAAGTTGTAAATTTTATTTCAATTTATTTTTAATGGTAGTAAGCATGTATGGAGAGTGGTGATGGGTGCACAGCGATTGTGTTTTTGTTATGTTTATAATCTGTAGCATCCCCAATCTCCTGTTTTTGAACTGTTACATATGTTTGGTGGGTTTAATATGCTTGGCCCAGGGAGTGGCACTTTTAGGAGTGGGTGTGACCTTTTGGAGTGGGTGTGGCCTTGTTGGAGGAAGTGTGTCACTGTAGGGGTGGGTTTGAAGACCATCTCGTCCTATTCGCCTGGAAACCAGTCCTCTACTGTTTGCCTTCAGGACAAGATGAGAATTCTCAACTCCTCCTGCACCATGCCTGCCTGGATGCTGCCATGCTCCTGCCTTGATGATAACGGACTGTATCTCTGAACCAGTAAGCCAGCCCCAATTAAATGTCCTTTATAAGAATTGCCTTGGTCATGGTGTCTGTTCACAACACACCATGTCTATAAGACAGACAATAGGGACCTTTTTATATGTATAATTCAATGTCATTAACTATGTATCGGTACCTTTTGTTTGTGACCAAAATATTTAACAGGAACAACTTAAGAGAGTAGGCATCATCTTGGCTCAGGGCTTCCAGAGGGTTTCAGCTGCTCAAGGAAGGAAAGGCATGCGGCAGGAACGGGGTGGCAAGAATGTGATATTAGGAGTGATGGTTTTGTACAATGTGTCAAGATGTGTTTCTGTTGTCCTCGCCTGCCTTATAGCAAGAATCAGAATGGTACGGCGGGACTTCTGGACAGAGAAGGAAATGGGGCTGGGGTCGGGGTGTGATTCAGACGGCAGGATTCAGAGGAAGTCCGGCATGTGAACATGGGGAGAGGCAACTAACCAGCCTTGTGGCAGAACTTAGATTATAAACAGGATAATTGTGATACAAGCTAGTGGGAAACAATGCCTAGTCATGGCCTAGGCATTCATTAGTAAATATCATAAGTCTCCCTGTTGTTATTCAGTGCAAAGGCAGACAGAAAGGCTCACCTCCACAGTGTGAGTAGGCAGCCAGTCTGAAGCAGAGGGTGGCCAGAGAGTGGCAGGGCTATTTATTCTCAAAGGCCTACTCTCCAGGGACCTACTTTTAAGTTAGGCTCCACCACCTAAACCCTCCACAGCTTTCAAAATAGTCTCAAGGCTGAGGACCAAGCGCCGAAAACACTGTCTGTGGGAGCATTCCACATCAAAACCACGATAACGGGCGCCCATGCGCCATGTGGCTGTTTATACCTCCCACTTTCAGAACCCGTTTCTTCTTGCCAAACCGAAGGCAACCGGACATAGTGTCTCACACCTATAGTCCCAGCGTTTGGGAGGTGGAGGAAGATTAGAAGTTTAAAATGGTGTAATTAGCTATGTGCAGAGTTGAGGCCAGCCTGGGCTACAGAAGCCCGTGCCACAAACAAAGAAAATCTGAGGTTGCACCCATTAAATGGCTCCCTATTCTCTATCTTCTTATCCCCTGACAACTAATAGTCTTATTTTGTCTTATTTATTTTAGTTGTTTAAGACTGGGTCTTGTTACACAGCCGTGTTGGTCTTGAGTTCTTCTTGCTTCAGCCTCCACCACGCCTGTGTCTACTATTTACATTTTTGTGGCTGCCAACCGTACTGCCCTCCACAGAGCTGAGCCATTTTCTAATCCCACCATCAGCCTTCAAGGTTCTAATTTCTCCCTGGCTTCTCCCGTCTTTTGTGTTGCTATTTATCAGGGAAAGATACATGTAATGTATTTCCTACCTGTAGGGGGCAGTATTTTAACACTCTGCACCATTAAAAGATTTTTTTTTTTTAGACATGCACAGTTATAAAATGCTTTATTACTAAAAAATGCCAAGTACACACAAAGGTAGGAGTGTCACAAGGGACCCCACGGCCCCCAGTGACCACTTCAACCTTTTTGCTATTCTAACCAGACTTGTTTCATTAACTTACTTTCCCTTCCATTCATCGGGTTATTTGAAGCAAACCTCCAACTTCTACCAGACTAAACCAGAAACAGTCATGACATCGCCTGTAAAGTGCCTAAGACAATCTGGCGGCATTCTGATGAATAAAAGGACAGATAAGAGGCAAACAAAAAGCAAATGCCACGCTACGAAGACGAAAGCCACCGAACGCTATACACTCAATTGGTGACCCTGGAGGGTTTTTTAATAGAGAGAGCGTACTCGGATCATAGAAAATGTGTCGCTTCGATTTCTTTAGGTGATCGCTAAGCCAGAGACGCGGCAGAATGAAAAATGACTGCAGAGACGACACACATTCGGGGTTAAAGGGAGAAGAGCAGGTTAGAAGTTTCTGCAGAGTGAGCAACTGGATAGAGAGAGAGAGAACGGGAACAAGCCAGGCGAGTGGAAAATTACTGACTTGTTAGAACAAAGCCGTGACAGCTGCTGGCTCTAAAATTAGGAACAGAGGCGAGTTTTCAGAGCACCCCCCAAAACAACTCACAAAGGCTCGGTTCACCCAGCACCTTTCAGGGTGACGTTAACTCTCAGAGTGTGCAGCGAGCTCCCCGAGCTCCCTGGGGGTCTGTCTGTACCTCACTCGTCACTGCCTGCTGAGGGCAGGCAGGGCTGGACCTTTCTGAAGGGGCTGCTCACTGAAAGTCAAGAGCAAGACGATTCTGTCTCTAGAGTTGTTGGCGTTTTCTGTGTGGCTTTCCTGTGGCCTTTGTTTCCACAGGCAATCCAAAAAGCCATAGCTGTTTCTGGTCACTGTCCAAAGTGGGAAGTACTATGGTGGCCAACCACAGTACCCTGATCGGCCCCGCAAAGACCATGAACTTTCAAGCAGCCAGGTGGATTTTTTCTTCAACTATCTGACTGAGAAATTTAGCCAGACACAGGAAGAGAGTGGAAAAGAGAAAACTAAGAAAGAAACCCTACATGATTTTTTGTACCTAGGGCACATTTGTCTTTAGGAAGAATAGAAGGTGATTGAAGGAGCCTATCAGTACCTTGGTACGCAGTAATTAGCATCCTCAACTACATCGCTAGGCATCAAGTCAAACTCTGGGATTCATTCGGTCACTGACTAGCTCATAGCTCTCGATTCCTTCAAAGTTAGAGGTTTTTAAACGATGTCTCAAAGTCCTGCTTCACCCCCTCATCTAGACAGCCTCTTACCTTCCAATGGGTTTGCGTCCTGCAAATCTATTGTGAGTTGAATATGTTTTTAGTTTGCCACTCCCACTGGACACCACAGTAAAGTGGTGTTGCAGCATATCGGTGGACTGGGAACCGTCCGTCCCTCCCTGTCAAGGGCTAGCATTGCAAGAGAATGCCGTTGTCCCAGGAGACAATTTAAATTCAAAATACAGTTCCCAGTAAATATATAACACTCATAAAATTGTGAAGTTAAAAAACGTTTAAGGGGGCTGGAGAGATGGCTCAGAGGTTAAGAGCACTGACTGCTCTTCCAGAGGTCCTGAGTTCAATTCCCAGCAACCACAAGGTGGCTCACAACCATCTGTAATGAGATCTGATGCCCTCTTCTGGTGTGTCTGATGACAGCTACAGTGTACTTATATATAATAAATAAATAAATAAATCTTTAAAAAAACAAAAAAACGTTTAAGTGGTCTGAGTGTGGTTCTCGCTATCAACACTTAAAAATGGAGGCAGGGAGGACACAAACTCAAGTTCAGCCACCTAGCAAGCTCCAGGCCAGCCTGGGCTTCAGAGTGGGACCCAGAATGGGACCCTGTCTCAGAAATTCCCCAAACCTCCCAAATCATTCAGGAAACAGGAATTTTGAGTGTTTATACCTAGACTGTTAGCTTCGAAGCAGACAGAATTATCCTGGCACTGTAGAGTTCTCATTAACGGTTATATGGTAACCCTGATATGGAGATAGCTGTTGCAAGAAAAATAGAAAAACTAATTTGTGGGTTTCATCCACTTTCCAAACTACCCAGGAGCCAGGAAGCTGAAAGGGCTCTTTGCTAACTGAAAGGAGTCACAACCGGAAGCTGGAAGACTGTGATCTGTGCTTTGGGCTGTAAAAATGACAAAGAGGGAGAAGGTTTTAGAAGCACCGCGGAAGGGTGGGCTTTGTAATTACCAAGCAGGAGGGGATGGTTAGGAAGTGATTTTGGGGGTGGTGAATGAAAGCAGTTAGAACTCCCAAGTCTCTCTTCAGGGAGACAATGTGCTTGACAGTCCCAGTCAACGGGTTACTAACGGTTCATTCATTCCTTGATTGGAAAACTGTGGTTCGAGCAGACCAGGGAAGGCTCACACCTATGTGTACGAGGACCTTTCAACCCTGATGCTATGAAGACCTGGATCCAGATGATAGAAAGTTTCTCAACACCCCACATCCCCTTCCCCCTAGACCACAGGGGCACCAACCAGCTTCTCAGTCGAGACACCCAGAAATGTCTACCCACGTTTTTACATGACCTCTGTGAGGGCTACATGACCGGATGGAGAAACAGCTGTGTGCCTATTCGGCCACCAAAGCAGGCCTGGCACCCCTCAAAGCAGCTGGTTACATGAAGCAGAACTTGGGACACCATCCGGGACAGATATTACCAAGATTGATGAATAGAGCGTCTACTGTGGCTTATTTGGGGAATTTCAAAAATCGAAATGTAAGCTCGTCAGTCTTCGGTGGCCTAATGCTACTACGACAGATTCAGAGCTTTGCAGACTGTAAGCAGTGTCGGCTGAGTAAAGGCTTTCTTCAAACTGTATGACAGTATAAATGACAACTGTCAAACAATCTCACAGGACTGCACTTGAAAAGCCAAACTGCTATAGACAGAAAGCAGGATGGCGCTGCTGGGAATTACAGGCAGAAACCGAGAGGTTGTTAATTAGTGGATAGGGCGTCTGTTTCATAATATGGAAAGTGTGGTGGGCTGTTCTCACAACTGTATAATGTCCTGAACACGGCTGAGCTGTACAATTAAAATGGCTAAGATGCTAAGTTTTGTGGCACATGTATTTCTGCACACTTTCTTTTTTTTTTTCTTCTTTTTTTTGGTTCTTTTTTTCGGAGCTGGGGATCGAACCCAGGGCCTTGCGCTTCCTAGGCAAGCGCTCTACCACACCCCTTCTGCATACTTTCTTAAAACGATGTAGTGAGTTCACTCCTTCGGTAGTGGGGTGTGGCGAACAGTTCCAGATATTTATCCATCCAGGCTGATAACCCCAGAGAAGGGCTCTGACCAGCCTGGCTTTATACCAATCTCTTATTTACAGTACTCAGAAGAGACCAGGATGGAGGCGCTATGATTTCCAAAGGCTGTGGGAGAGCGGGAAAGGGCAAATCCACACATCTGATCTGATTGGGATATGGACCCTACAATGCCAGCTTCTCGTTCAAATCACCTGTGGTGCGGACAGAGAAGTATAATCCAGAAAAATGGAGGAGAGGGACTGGCACCGGAGTCAGACAAACAAAACCATGGCGGGAGCCCAGCAACCCAGCACCTTGTCTTCGTCATCGCGGTCACCAAGTTGGAATGGAGTTGGCCGTGCCCACCCAGGGCTTAGCAAACCGTATGCACAGTCATCACGAAGCTCTCTGGCTTGCAAAGGCAAGCCCGCGATTGAGAAAAGTCAAACGGATCTGAGTAGGAGCCTGCACTTCATGAACAGGGAAAGGGCCCCGGGCTGGCACTTTCAGGCTTTGTTCATCGCCCCGTTAACGATGGCGGCGTTAGACATTACAATGCCACGGGCAGAGTCACACCCCCCATGGGCTTGGCAACTAAGGAGCCAGACGGAGTTCACAGCACAGTGTGGCCATTTTACAGAGCCGTCGCACCTCTGGAGTCTCCAGCGCCTTGAGAATATGAACAAAGGTGGCAAGTTTAACGTCTGTAGCTGGTTAGAGGAACAAAGTCATAGGTAAGTTCTCTCTCTCTCTCTCTCTCTCTCTCTCTCTCTCTCTCTCTCTCTCTCTCTCTCTCTCTCTCTCTCTCTCTCTCTCGCTCTCTTGCTCTCTCTCTGTTCCCCCCTCTTTCTTTGTCTGTGTGTGTGTGTGTCTGTCTGTCTCTCTCCTCCCCTCTCTCATTTTTTTGAGACAGAGTCTCATTATATGGCCTAGGATGGCCTCAAACTCACGATTCTCCTGCTCGGCCTCTTGAATACTAGGTTTTGTAGGAGAGTACCAATACAACAATGGCCTTTTGAGTGCCTGGACCTGGGCGCATGCGCACACGCGCCTATGGTAGCCACAGGTCACCCCGGGTATGTTTTTCAGGAGCCATCCACCTTGGTTTTAAATACAGGGTCTCCCACTTGGCCTGGAACTTGCCAATTCGACTTGGTCGCCTGGCCAGGGAGAATCACTGTGCCTTTACCTCCCCAGCGCTGGGGTTACGAGCGCAGGCCACCGATACGTGGCTTTTTACATGAATACTGGGATTAAACTCAGGTCCTCTTGGGGGCACGTACTCCACTGACTGAGCTAGCTCCCTGCCCAGACTGCCAGCCACGCCTGCTTTTTTTTCTTTCTCTCTTTCTTTTCTTTCTTTTTTTTTTTTTTTTTTTTTTTTCTTTTTTTTAATATAAGGGTTCTCATGAAGGCATCTCCAAGTAGGACAGTCAGACTCGGCCCGGCCCCTACAGCTGCCAGACGGCACAGAAACAACCATGGCTGAGCATGATGAAGTACGAAAGCAACTGGTCCCTGACGTGAGAGATTCTGTCGTCTCCTGTGGTGGATTTTCTCCTTCCCCAGAGCTACTGGCTCCTCTCTGTCTTCGTCTTTGCTGCAGTCGCCTCCTACCCTACCTTCCCTACGAGCCTGTTTTCCATCACGTGTCTTTTTCTCCCTCTCGCTACTGTTTATTTGAGCAGTCAGCGGCCGATGGCTTTCAGCTTCTCTTTTGCTGTTGGTGGCCTGGAACTTTCCTGCTATGTTCCCAAGAGACCCTGACGGGGCTTCCTGATCGACCCTGCTACAGGGGGCGTTTTCAGTGGTTCCTTCTCAGCCTTCTGATCCTCCGCGCGAGAGCTGATCTCTACTCAGCTCTTCCTCATAATTTAGGCACCAGCAGACCTAGGGCGAGATCTTATGGTGCAGAAAGAGGCCGCCTATGGCTACTGCCCGTGCATGACCAGGGCCAGTAAGCTCTCTTGAGGGATCAGCAGATGTGGAAGTGATAAGGTTGCTTGAACCCATGAAAAAAGTTCTTATCCCTAAGACATCGGTGCTGTGCTGTAGCCACTGTATTGGCCGCTTCAGGGACACATATGGGAGAAAGTAAGTCCTTGTCTCCATGAGCACACTATGAGCTAGGGAAACATTGAGTTCTACAGTTCTATACAGTGACAAGGAGGTTGGAAAGCAAAGATCCGAAGGGCATGGAAAAATGGCCATAGACTAAAGAAAGCTTTAGATGGTTTGCATGTGGTGCCGCGCAAGGCTCATTCAAGTAAAAATAAGTTTTGTTTTATTTCAAGAAAGTATTAGATGGGGCAGAGCAAGATTAGAGAGGACTTGAAAAGCGTTGTCTTTCCTGTGGACACCAGAGGGCTGGAAGCAGCGACATCGTAGGAGAACACTGATCACCACTTTTCCTGGGAGGATTTAAAGGTGTGCAGCTTTCTGGTAAAGATCAAAGGAGCCACCACGGAGAAGGCCGAATGGGAGCAGAACCCCTGTCAGTATGTGGAGGTGGGGGCGGTGCTGGACAGAGACCTAAGAGGCATAAAGGCATTTTACAGAGTAAGCCCCTCCCCCGCCAAAAAGCCATTTGTTCCTGGGTGTGGCTTCCCAGTAGCTCTGGCTGTCTTCGTGGCCCTGCCCCCGGCTCTGGCCGCTTTCTCTCCAGAGCCCCTTTTCACCCACTGCCTCGTCAGATGAAGGCACAGACACCAGCTCCGAGACCACCAAGGACTTGAAGGAGAAGATGGTGTGGAGGGGGCAGAGAATGGAAGAGATGCCCTTGACAATGGGCATGAGGGAAATGGGGATCAGGAGGCCGGGGTGAGGCAGATGAGGAAGAGGATAGAGAGGAGGATGAGGCTGAGGTAGCCACAGGCCAGCAGGCAGCTGAAGATGGTGAGGATGATCATGCTGATACTGGGAAACAGGAGATGTATGAGGACGACTGGACAGCAAAGAAAAGGTTAAACCTAAGAGGCTGCCATGGCCTCTTCACCTCCACTTCCCAGCTCAGCATCTCAGTACATTCACCTGTGGGTAGACAGGCTGCCTACAGGGGCAGTCCCACAGGACACACACACACACACACACACACCCTATACACACACACATATACACGTATACACACATATACAGTTATATATACATATGCACACACACATATACACACATGCCCTATACACGCACATACATGCATACATATACACACATACACATATAGACATACATATGCACACATACACATATATATACACACATACACACACTACACACACATATATACACGTATACACACATATACAGTTATACATACATATGCACACACACACACACCCTATACACACACATACATACATACCTATACACACATACACAGATATACATACATATGCACACATACACATACACATATATATATACACACATACACACACTACACACACATACACATATACACATACACATTCATACAGACACATGTACACACACATACACACATACACATGCATACAGACACATATACACATATATACATATACACATACACACACATACACATACACACATACACACATAACACTCATACACACATATACACATATACAGACACATACACACATAACACACATACACACATACACACACATATACACATATACAGACACATACACACATAACACACATACACACATACACACATACACACATACACACTCCACCACTGCACCAAAACCACAATGTGGATTTTGAGCAGGAGAGGGGAAAAGAGCCCAAACCCAGAAGGTCCTACATTTCTTCTCTAAAGCACTTAAAAGAGGAAGCTAATTTTTTGATTCATATTTTATATTGTTGTAATATTGTTAGAGTTGGGCCATCTTTTTTTTTTTTTTTTTAATTTTTTTTTTTGGAGCTGGGGACCAACCCAGGGCCTCACGCTTCCTAGGCAGGGCTCTACCACTGAGCTAAATTTCAACCCCGAGTTGGGCCATCTTTTTAACAGTGACCAAGCTAGCCCTCAGAGTGTTCTCTGATAATGTTGATTTACAGGGTCATATGACCATGCTCAGTATAATTCAAGGGAGAAATAAAAGTCAAAAACTTTAAAAAGGAAAACCAACAAGCCAAATCTTATTGTACTTATTCTAATAACTTCTTAATAAAAATTTTATTTGTAATTATGTGTGTGCATCCATGCACACATACATGTAGGTATGTGCACATGTGCACATGAATACAGATGCCTGCCTAGGTCAAAGGTGTAGGAGTCCCTGGAACTGGAGTTTACAGGTTGGGAGCCTCCTGATGTGGGTGCCAGGAAACTCAACTCAGGTCCTCAGAAAGAGCAGCATATCCTCTTAACTACTGAGCCTAACTCCAGCTCCTAGAAACGGTGCACTTAAGCATTTGTGGGGTGCCTGTGTCTGTCTGTGTCTGTGTCTGTGTCTGTGTCTGTGTCTGTGTCTGTCTGCTTTACTGGAAGAAGCTGGTTTGTATAAGATGGGTTAAAAAGCCAAAGTTGAAAGATTTCTCTTTTTTTTTTTTCATCTATAAAGTTGCTGTTTACTTTGGGTTTTGTTTTGTTTTGTTTTGTTTTGTTTTGTTTTTGGCCTGTTTGACATATTCCTGAAACAATATCCAACAGTCAACCATAATATTATTTTGCTGAATTGTTCTAACAAAAGATAATTTATCTCATTAGAACATTTCTTTTTTATGACAAAACTGAAAGGAACTCCCATGTGCTCCCAACCTTACGTATACACAGTGGTTATTGAAATCCCAGGCTCAGTAACCTGTTTCTTCCAGGCCATGATGATACTACACTAACACATCCTTGTTGTCTGGTGTCCACTGTTGTCAGCAAGATCCACTCGGATGCCGTGCAACCCGTGGTTTCTTTCTTTCTTTTTTTGGAGCTGAGGACCAAACCCAGGGCCTTGCGCTTCCTAGGCAAGCGCTCTACCACTGAGCTAAATCCCCAACCCCTCCATTTTTTACTAATATCTTTCCAGAAGGATCCTGTACAAACACAGGCATATTTATAGATATACAGCCACCATTTTTCATTGTTTCATACCTTTGCTTTTTAATTAATTAATCTTTGAGAAAAGCATTCTTGGTTCACATTCAGTTACAAGAAATAGCACAGATTTTGTTCTACTCCTGAAATCTATCCCTTTTTAATCTTATTTTTGAAACAGGTCTCACTAAGTTTCTCTGAAAGACTTTAAATTTTCCATACTCCTGCCTCAGCCTCCTGAGTAGCTAGGCTTGCATGCCTGCTCCATCAGGTGCAGTATAGCAGCTTACAGAGCTTTATAGAGTACCATAGGCAGAATATCAACCCCGATAATGATTCATCCACCTTGTGAGAAGCATGTACCTATTCATCGTCCTACTCGTGTATACTCAGGGAGCTGTCTGTCTGAAGTTATCTTCAATAGCACTTATAAAATGCCTATGAATGAGAGCATAGATGATCACTTTGGGAGGGTGAACTGTTGAGTCCCAGGGGGTGTGGTGGCTTTGGGGGATTCTGTTGGTAGGTTTCCACAACGGTTCACCACCACCTGCTCGTACCAGTCCTGTGGAGGAGTTCCACTTGCTTCACAGCTGTGCCAGCCTGTCTGCCCTCCTCCTCTTAATCCTTTAGTCATCCTGGTGGATAGAACTCCCTTTCCCCTTTCAGTGCATGGTAGTCAAGTCCAATCCCCACACATACAATGCAAGTGCCATACCCCTGACTACTTCCCCAGTCCAGTATTCTGACCTTAGTTGCACGATGGTGATGATGTTGAAGATGGTTTTATTTTCCCTGACTTTTTTTATTCTATGCTTTTTACTGTGAACACTTTCACATATCAAATGTTGAGAGGATTATACAGTGAGCTTCCATCTGCCCAGAACTAGATGCCAACCATTGACAATCTTTTGCAGTATCCTCTCTTATCTTCTCTTTCCCCACCATGATTGTTCAGTTGACCACTCTTAAAGTAACTCTCCATCATAAGGACACTTGATTCATAATTAACCCAGGAGGTTCTCCTAGAAAGAGGCACTGTTCTCCGTAGCTACAAAGTCATGAGGACATCTAACACAATCGGCAATACATTCCTTAATATGTCATGTTCAAATCTCCCGATGTCTGCAAATTGTTGATAACCGATATTTTTTTTTCTTGAGCTAGAAGCAAAGAGGGCTGGTTCATTGTATTTGATTGTTGTCCCTCTTTAAGCAGACCGCACCACCGCCACTCCTCAGAACACTGAGTTTCTGAAGGGCAAACCCCTGCCCAGTTGTCTATAGAAAAGATTTTTATTTTGAGACAATGTCTTATGCTGTAGTTCAGATGATCCTCAAACTCAGACTTGCAATCTGTCTGCCTTAATGTGCGGTACCACCCAGCTTGATTTTGGAATCTTAAAATACATATCTTCTAGAGCTTTGGTGGCTTAAAATAGCCAACACTTATTTCCACTAATAATCCATTTCATAATTTGTGGATCACGACTTCCGGGACCAGGTGAGCCCTTCTTTTTCCATGACGTCGGAAGTCATCGGTGGGCATTGTCAGGAGGGTGCGTATGGAGGGTGCACAGTAGCATCACTCTCCTGCCCGACCCCCGGGTTGAGATGGTAAGACGTGTGGAACCAGATGGCTCTGCTCATTGGAATGTCTCTCAGGCATCCCCAGCATGAGCCCTCTTACCCGCTCGCTCCCAGCTCTGGGGGGGAACCTGTTGGGGACAGGACAGTTATCTTGGCCTGAGACTCCACATCACCTCCAACAGTATCCATGTTCTAAGGTGGCCCAAACTCATCCCAGTGCAAATGATAGCAGCTGTGTTTCTAAAACCTCTGTGTTCGCCAGCCGGCCACAGGGGGTCTGTCACTCCTGAGCGAAAATCATACCCTGTTAGTTGAAGAGATGGATTAGCAGTTAGGAGCATTTGCTGCTCTTGCAGAGGACACAGGTTTAGTATCTAACACCAATGTGTCTTTAGTTCTAAGGGACCTCGGACAACCTTCTTCTGACCTTCTCCGGTACCAGGCATGCATGTGGCATGCATACAAAACACACAGTCATACACACAAAATATCAAGAAATCGTTTGAAAATTCACATCGTCTTTCACAGCTCCCTGCTGTATTTTAGATAAGGGACTTGCAAAGGTCCATCTGGTGAACATTTAGTCTCTCTGCCTGTGGCACTACTGCGAGCTACTGCAGCCTATAAGAGGTAGGGTCTATCAAGGCCTCTTTCGTTTACCGGTGTATGCCCAACCCAGACAACAATTTCCTTTGATGGATTTCTTAATGATGTCTCAAGGAGAGAGGGAGACCAAAGCCCCTGCTCTCCCTCTTGTCCATGGCTTGACCACGGAGGCAGCAGCCTTGTCTCGCTAAGGTCTGCTGCCCTGACGTGATGCTACCATGGCTCAAAGTAGCAAAGTCAACTTGCCATAGGCAAATCTCGAAAGTGTAAGCCACAATAAACCTTCTGTCTCTGCAAACTGATTATCTCTGGCATTTAAAACACAATAATGGGAAGCCGATTCACACACAAGTCCCCAGTATCAAGCGTAGGCTTTGGGACAGTCCTTTCTTTCCTGGGTCCCCTGTGAAGCCGCCATGTGACCACACCCTCAGGAGTCTCAGAAGAGATATCAGATAATCAGTTAGGATTATCGCCCCACCCCTACTCCCACCTACTAGGGATGGAGTTTATTGGTTGGTTTGTGGTAGACAAGCTCTCTACTGCCGAGTTATAGCCTTAGCCCTTGATATGAGGAAGGATCCTACTGCATTGCCCTAACTGGCTTTGAACTTGTTATCCCCCTGCCTCCACTTCCCGGCGCTGGAAGAACAGACATGCACCACCATTCCCACATCCTTCGGGGTCTTGGAGATTTTGCAGATCTGCACCAACTGTGGAAGAGGGTGCTGACTTCTCTCAGAAGTCTTGATTGGAACACTGGGGGCAGGAGTGCTGGAAGCTTATAGAACTGACTTAATTGGCAGCCAGCCTGTGTCCTTAGGGGAATGACTCACAGATGGGAGAGGACCACATAGAGACCAAAGCGAAGATAGGTCCTCAGGAGCATCTTTGTGGCTCAGCCAACCATGCCCTCAGCCCAACTGTAACTGCAACTGTAGTCCTCAAGTTATCTAAGGCAGTTGGTATTGGATTCTCCTGTTATGTAAAAGCTTTGGAGACCTAGTGAAACAGCTCAGTCAGTGATGTGCTCCCTGAGCACTCATGAGGGCCAACATGAAAGGACGCTTGCTGAAGGAGTATAATTATGACCCCACAGACAGCGGGAGACAGCCACTGAGCATTGGCTTGCTCCACCTCCCTATTCTTTGCTATCGACATGCGTGTATTGGTTTGCTTTACAGAGCTTGTTTGAGCTCACCTTGTGCTAATGGCACCATTGAGAGAAACTTGCCAGGGAACTGCTCATTAGGTTCCTATGGCACTTTGCCGCTTCAATGGCCTCCTCAGGCTGTGTGGTGAGCCTGACAGTTCCTTCAGGATTGAACTGCAGCTGCTGGTTTGTGCCTGCCGTCTGCCTGCCTCGAAGACAAGGTCTGCACCTGCTGCGTTGTATTTGGTGTTTGCTATGGGACAGGACTTCTGTCAAAGAAGATCGAGCTCACCCCCAAAGAACTATTGCTAACAGGTCCACTTCCCCCACATCCTAATATCTTTTCTCTTCCACTATCTCTATTGAGTGGTGGGCTAGAGAAGAGGTTGAACCCTTATTAAAAGTAGGTTGCAAAAAATTTATGCCTACAGAAGTGCTTCCTCCCAAACCTTCATAGTCTCAGCTTTCCTCTAGGTTGATCCTTGGCTCTAGAATGACCCTTCCTCATATTTGGGGACCCGCTACAAAAATCCTACTTTTATTATAACGCCCTCCTCTAGTTGTCTTTCTCTAAAACATGTGTTCTTCTTCTTCTTCTTCTTCTTCTTCTTCTTCTTCTTCTTCTTCTTCTTCTTCTTCTTCTTCTTCTTCTTCTTCTTCTTCTTCTTCTTCTTCTTCTTCTTCTTCTTCTTCTTCTTCTTTTCTTCTTCTTCTTCTTCTTCTTCTTCTTCTTCTTCTTCTTCTTCTTCTTCTTCTTCTTCTTCTTCTTCTTCTCCTCCTCTTCTTCTTCTTCTTCTTCTTCTTTTTTTCTTTTTTTTTTGAGCTGGGGACCAAACTTAGGGCCTTGGCAAGCACTCTACCACTGAGCCAAATCCCCCAACCCCTGTTGTCGTTGTTTGGTTTGGTTTTTAGACACAGGGTCTCTTTGTGTAGCCTTGACTCTTCTAGAACTTGCTCTTTAGACCAGGTTGGCCTCAAACTCACATGCCTCTGCCTCCTGAATGCTGGGACTAAAGGCATGTGCCACTACCACCACATTTAGGCCTCGCTAAAATGTTTTAAATGTTGTTTATTTATTTTGCGCACGTGTGCATGCGTACGTGCGATCATGTGTGCCTGCATGTGTGTGTGTGTGTATATGCATGTGTGTGTGTGTGCGCATGAGTGTACACACACATACACACATGGGCCATAATGCACATCTGCAGGTCTAAGGACACCTTGCAGGAGTTGGTTCTCCCGAGTGGGATCCCAAGGCTGAACTCGGTTTGTGAGCCATGATGATGAGTGCCTTTACCCGCTGAGCCATCTCACCAGCTGTCTAGGTTAGAATTCACGTTCCCTTCCGAGCCTCCACATCATTTTGGGCTTCACTGTCATTGCCGTGACCACCGAGAGTTACTCTATCACTCTGGGTACTGACAGTTTCTTAACAGTGCAGAACTGCCACACCCATCCTCCTGCCCACATTGCAGCCCCGGGGCATGCTAACAAGCAACTGAACATCTTGATGAGCAAAGGCAGTCTTCCCCCACCTTCTTTTCAAACAAACAAATCTGCTTATCCTTTAAGAAAGTTCTGGCCATCCCACAGAAATACACAACAAGATGGAGTTTACGAATGATTAAGAAAGGCATTTTTTTCTTTCTTTTCTGTGAAACTACAAATACAGGAAAGGAAAAGTTGGCTTAACGAGTGCCTCCAGTGTAGCGACTGCCTCTGTCAAATGGACGGGGGTGACACACAATCTCTCTGAATAAATAAGACGGGTTTCCAGTTTCATTAGTACTGCTGAGGACTGTGGGAAGGATCTAAAATCAGCGCTACCCACATGGAAGGTCGAATCATGCCCGTCAATTTATTTTGATCTCGTGGAAGGCGTTTTAGAGCGGGGCTGAAGAAATAGCTCAACCAAAAGAACATTCACATTATGTAAAGATGAGCCCCGCTGATTTTAATCCATTAACCTTACATAATAGGATCTCAAACATAGCACTGTAATTTCACGATACAAAAAAAAAACCACCTTAATACAGTAATTCGTCCTTATAGGTGGTAAATCCTATCTGATAATTTGCAGGGGGAAAAGTTGAATAGTAACTTCTCACCTTCAAATACTCTGGGAAACCTGAGCTGGAGAGAAGAGTGGCTGAGTCCAGAGGAGTGACGGTCACAAATGTAGCGACTGTTTAACAAGCACTCGGTGAGTGCCTGGCGTTTGCCAGATGTCGTCTTCGGTGGCATTGAGGAGACGAGGGTGAACAGACACAGTTAACAGTCGGGTTTTAAGCGCTTTCTAAGGGCCTAATCCTGAGAGCAGAGCTCCGTGCAAATTGGCTCATTTGTTCTGTCCTTACCGCAGTTCTCCTGGCTACATCATTAACTCCGTCTTACAGACATGGATGGATGTTCCTGAGTATCCGCTTCCTGGCTTCCTGGCGGTCACAAAGGTGTTTTAAGTGGTGGAGGTTAGGCACCGGCTGGCACTGATGGATTCAGAAGCTGCACAGCAGTTGGGTGGAAATGGATGCTGGAAATGTCTCATCAGAGAGAGAGAGAGAGAGCATTCTCACATGTAGTCACCAGTGGCTGAAGTACTCTGTTCTCACAGCTATGGTTACTTCTAACCAACGTTCAGCATGGTTACATCTAAGTTTCAACTGGGTAGAAATTAGCCAAGCTCAATCAGTGGACTTTTTTTTATGGCTCCAGCGTGGGTCTAGAGAAACACTTGAGACTTAGTGGGAAAACATTTTTTAGCCCCTGATTTCAGTATTTTCAGAGTTTCCCTGCTGTAAAAGCTACTACTATTAAACACCTAAAACACACTTGGCTGTATGAATACGGGGGTGGGGTTAGACTAAAAAGCCTCCCTGCCTTACCCCTGTGGAGCTGACACTCTGGGAAAAGTGATGGATTAAAAGTACTATAAATATAGATAATATAGAGTATATTGAGAGTGACGGGGGCTGAAGGGATTGAAGAAGGTATCATTCCATTTTGTGTGTTGTACCAGAATAGCACGGACTTGGGAAATTTGTACGGAACAGAAATTTGTTCTTTCACAGCTCTGATCCCGTGGGGATCCAGTTTAAGCTCCCAGGGTCTGATGAGAGCCTTCTAGCTATGTTCTCACAGGAAGAAGGCAGAAGAGAAGGAAGCCATGCCCACAGTCGTGTTTATTCACTCATGAAGCTAATCATGGGGACAGGGCTCTTGTGACTACACACCTCCCAACACTGTTAAATTAGAGATTAAGTTCCAACCTTTGCCTTTCAGGGCCACATTTAAACTGTAGCAGGTGAATATCAAGTACGATTAGAAAGGAATTAGAATTGTAGATAGAGCCAGGGAGAAAAAAAAAAACTGCAGAAGAAATTGATCTGGTGGGAATGCAAGAGAAAGGCAGTCCTTAAAGGGAAACAGATGACAGTGGCAAAGCCCTAAGAAGTGAGTGTGCCTGCCGTCTCCAAAGAACGAAGCAGAGGTTATGGACAGAGCAAGATGACACAGGCAGCTAAGGTGAAAATCCACTTGAGAACCATCCTAGTTAGGGCTTCACTGCTGTGAAGAGACACCATGACCAAGGCAAGTCTTATAAAAGGCAGCATTTAATTGGGGCCGGCTTTCAGGTTCAGAGGTTCAGACCATTATCATCAAGGCGGGAGCATGGCAGCATCCAGGCAGGCATGGTGCAGGAGGAGCTAAGAGTTCTACATCTTCATCTGAAGGCTGCTAGGATGATGGTCTTAAAGACCACGCCCACAGTGACACACCTACCCCAACAAGGCCACACCTCCAAATAGTGCCACTCCCTGGGCCAAGCATATTCAAACCACGTCAAGAACTAATCCGGGCTTTGGACTAAGCTTGTGCTCAGACACTCAACCTGCAGCCTGAAGTCCACACCGACAGCTACAAATGTGGCCCAGCCGACCTCGCAAACTTACTTAAAACTTTAGGAGGTTCTTTGCTGTTATTTCTTTTTTGAGAGTCAAACTGTAAGCTCCTGGGTGTCGATGGCATAGCTAACCATGTCATTTTGCAGTGTCACGGGTTGAACACACCTGCTGGAGTGATCAGACGTGATCAGACACTAGAACTCCTGTGAAGGCAAGGGCAACTTTTGTGGATGGGCCAGTGACTGGGAATCAAAGCCAGGAGCAGGGGGAGTCGGCAATGGAGACCCTGCCAGACTCTAACGTCAGAGCCCAGAGCATTTCTCTTTCTTTCCTGACCCCGTAGATCCTCCACACTCACTTTCATTACAACCTCCCACTCAAGGAATTAAGCAAGCTCTAGCATTCAAAAGATCTGGCTGGTCAGAGTGTGGAAATGAGCATCTCTAATCCCAGCACTCTGAAGGCTGAGGCAGGAAGATCATGAGTTCATCAGCTTTGGATACCTAGAGAGAAACCTGTCTCAAAATAATAATAATAATAATAATAATAATAATAATAATAATAGTAAGTAGTATAATAATAATGATGATGATGATAATGATAATAATAATATAGAAACAAGACACAAATAAGCAAATTTAAGGCCATGGATGTGGCTCAATGGTAGAGTTCTTGCCTAGCATACATGAAGTCCTGAGTTCAATACTCAGCAAGGGACACACACACACACACACACACACACACACACACACACACCAGGAAGACATGGCACCCTGAAAATCGCTTGTGACAGTGCATCTCTAAAGGCTGTGGCTTCTGCAGTTAGGCCATGACAGGCTCTGCAGCTCCTGTCTCGTTCACTGTGATCTTAAGCATTGCTTCCTTAAGACTCTGCAATTCTAAAATGATTCCACAGGAAACACGAGTCTATTTTCAGGGATCCAGCAGACACATGTCAGAAGGCGACTCTGAAATTCAGTGTCACTGATACAGCGTGGGTGTTATAAGTAGATTGAAATTCTTTCAGCACAGTTCTAGTCGATCTATCGATTAGCTAGCCTGAGAGCGTTCTTGGCCCTTAGGATGTAACCATAAACAGATACACATTCAATAAGCCATGTGCCACTCTGACCAAGGATTGAGTGTTTTAGCATCAAACTCAAACTCGTACTCATTTCACTTTTCTAGCTTATTCATGAGTTTAGTAGCATCTACTTATTCATTTATTTATTTAAAATATAGAAGTACACTGTCGCTGTCTTCAGACACACCAGAAGAGGGCCTCAGATCCCATTACAGAAGGTTGTGAGCCGCCATGTGGTTCCTGGGACTTGAACTCAGGACCTCTGGAAGAGCAGTCGGTGCTCTTGACCACTGAGCCATCTCTCCAGCCCCTTGTTTAGTAGCTTAAGAAGAAGAAAGGCTAAATGGAGTAACAACAGTACATGAGTAGCGGGGAGCTTCAGCGGCAGCCGAGATATTAAGCGCGGAAAAACAAGAGCATTTGATTTCCTCTCGAGCTCTTTGGTATTAACATGGTGTTTGCATTTGGAGCCAATATTCTGATCCCTGCACAAAAGTGATACTTTTTTTTTTGTCATGTTAACTCATTAAGACTTTTAATTATCCCTATGCAAAAGTAGCTTACTGTCCTCATCAGTGAATGACCTCTCAGCTGAATTAATATTTCTATCTTAAACTATATCTACTATCATGTATCCATTTCAGCAGAAAAGCATATATTATCACTATCGGTTATGTTTACTTAATTTTTATTTATTTATTTATTTTTTTTAACTTTTCTATTTTTCGGAGCTGGGGACCGAACCCAGGGCCTTGCTCTTGATAGGCAAGCACTCTACCACTGAGCTAAATCCCCAACCCAACTTAATTTTTAAAGTTACATTCATTGTTTGTGTGCAGCATGTGTGTATGTGTGTACACATGTGTACATGCGCGTGTGTGCATATGTCCAATGCAGAGTCTCCTCTGCATGGTGACAGAGAATTGAACCACAAAAAGATAAGAATGAAAATATGGTGCAGATTGACTTCATCAGCCTGGATCAAACTCTGGGGAAGTAGATAGTTCATTGTTAGTATATTTTAAACATAGTATACTTTAGGAAAAGGTCTCCAGTCAGTCCCAATCCAGGTGCACAATACATTTAAGGTGTGACCACACAGAAACTCCTTTACACAGTACACGCGACCGTGAGGGTGAGTTCTATAGCTGAAAGGCTTAGATGCTAGTGTGGTCTCTGGTGATAGATATCATAGAGGTCAGCAGGTCATGATGGACATATGACATCTCACTTAAGGATGGGTAATGCTCTAGGGAGGGAAGAGTCTGGGATAATCATTCTGGGGAGTTTGGGTGAGGTCTGCCTCCATAGCCAGAGGTGGGGGAGGACTGCCTCTACAGACAGCATAAAGGTCACCAGGTCATTAACAAAATCCACTCTCAGCTTTCTGGACCGAATGCAGGTGTTGATTGTTGTCTCCTCCATTGAGGATACTCCCCTGCCTGATGAACATTCCTGGTTCCCTTAGTGCTTCTCTGTGAGTACAAGGAGCCCTGTGCTTCCAATACCACGGTGAGGTTTGTGTGCAGGAAAACATTGGCTCTGTGTACACGTTAGATAAAGGAACTGGTTTGAGACATAGTGGTGGAATGACTGGTTTCAGTTATTTATAGGTATGCTCACAGGTACCTTGTTTGCTCGCTATCTCTAGAAATGAGCTAACTGGGGGAGTGAGGTGGATTTGTCTCCATGTCTCCAAGGGCCAAGACATCAATGCGTCATAAGATACCGGCGAGATGGCAGCAGCGTCCCAAGCTGATGAAGCACACCCAGCAGACCTGACAATGGTTGGAGTGTGTAGCAGCTACTGAGGGAAATAACTGTGATCTTGTTGTGTACAAGAAACATGGATGTTGTTTAAAAATATAAAAATAATAAAAGTAACGGTCCCTAGCTCTGATGAGATATCTGCTAGATATCTTGGCCCAGCCCAGACCAAACCCTCACATAAAAGAACACACAACACAATGGATCCAATTGATAAGATATAATTGCCCACTTAAACATACAAAGCCTGGTACTATCCATCCCTTCAGAACATTAATAACAACCTGTATATACACAGAGCAGAATTTTAACATCACCTGCCATTTTTCCTGCCACGGCTTCTCAGCCCCTCTCCTCCGCCCTGTCTCCTCCTCTCTCCCCTTGTCTCCTCCTCTTCCTTCAAACTTCTCTCCTGCCCATCCTTCCTTCTCCTCCAATGACAGGCCTCCTTCTGTCCTGTACCTGCCTCACCTGTGACATCATCCTACACATGGAGTGATGCCAAGGATGGCAATTACATTCATACAATGTTTATGGAGACCAGCACAGAAAAAAAAAGGGGGGCGTGGGGGATGAATGTAAATTTCCCTGCTTTTTATTACCACTGCTAATGAGAATTGTACTATTTTCAATATGGCGGGCACGATGATGTATACCTTTAATCTTAGTACTTGGAAGCCTGAGGCAGAAGACTCCCAAGTTTAGTGCCGGCCTAGGCTGCATAACAAGACATTGTCTCAAAAACATGGTAGGATATTATATGGAGGGTGGACAAGTATTACTTTATAGTCCTTTATAGGGCTGAAGGAAACAATTCTAACCCTGCCATCTCTAATGTGCTTTTCCTTAATCACAGATATCCCTTGACCTGTAGCAGGGTGACGTCTCGATAAGGCCGGCATAAACGGAAAGAGTAAGTAATAATACTTTTGATCCCTTACTCTACGAAATATCAGAACCTAGCCCAGTCTGCCTCAGATGTCCTTTACAACACATTAGCGTATGGTTGGGGACGTCATCTAACAGAAGGCCTATTTTTATAATAAAATATTAAACATCTCATGTTATTTATTAAATACTGCATTGAAAATAACAGGATGGTTATACAAATTGGCTTTCGTAGCATTGTAAAGTAAAAGGTTGCGAGTGGAACCATTGTGAGTGAGGTAGTTGCCAACAGTTACAGCCCATGCGTAGCTCACATTCTGGGTTTGCGCCTGACCCCTCCCATGTCAACAAGCACATGAATCAGAATTGCTTTAAGGATGAGGCCTTTCCATATAACCCAGTCTTGCTTCAAACCTGAGAGCCTGTTGCCTCAACTTCCCCAGTTCTGGGGTTTCTAGGTATGTGCCACCATTGTTGGGAGTCTTTAAAGTAGATGTCTGGAATAAAATGTCTTAAACTGACTAGCGATAGTTGTTAAAAAAGAAGAGGGAAAGAAGTAAAGAAAGGGGTGTAAATACTTCAAGCATTCACTTAATGCAAGTGTTTTTGGCAAGGAAAAGCAAGTGGCTGTTGCTTAGCATATGTAAATTTCTAGTCCATATTTAGAAGGCTATTGCTTAAATGTAGTGAATTATGTAAATACATTAACAAATTATTTCATTCAAAACTAAAAAAGAACGCGGAAGATGAAAGCCATGCTCGCCCCCTTTCCTGTGTGGCTCACAAACTCCACTACTTCAGGAATGCCCTGAGGTAAATTCTGTAGCAAAATCTCGCAACAATCTGCCTCAACTTGTATTCGTGTGTGAGTTGGGCCACCAAATCTAGCACCAAGCCACCATGTTCTTTCCTTGTTCTCGGGGTACTCTACCCTTGATAACGTTTAATATAGGAACTCCCACTTGTAGAGTGGCTGTCAAAATTCTAGGCTAGTCTTATTTCTTCCTTCAGGGACGCCACACGCGGACTTGGCCAGTTGACAGTAGGGCAAGCTGGTTGGCCCTCAACTTAAAGACTTTGCCAGACATAATGTAAATCTACCACTCCAACCAAACTCCCTCCCCACCTGAACCTACACCCTGCCAAAATACCACAAATAGCTTGTAACTTAGCACACAGTGAACATTCGGGCTAGTGCTTGCGGTTTAGTTTCTTTCTACTGTTGTTTTCAAAGACAAAAATTAACCTTTCAGTGAAAATGCTGTAAGAAAAGCGGGATTAATGAGGACTTAAGTACACAGTGTACAAGTGGTTTTATTTGAAGCCCCAAAGACGGTTTTAATTTTATATACGTATTTAAAGGGCCACATGAAGGCAGTTCAGTTAGTACAAACACACGCTTGTCATTTCAAAGAAGTTCAACCTTTCCCAGCCTAGCCCACACGCGGCAGGAAGACTTCCGGCCGACTCACCCAGGACTTCCGCATTGGGCGGGGACTCTGGGCCAAATCTGTGACCTTATTGATTGCTTTTGCCTGATGAGCCGCAGCCTCGCCAGGATCGACTGCTCCGGTCTGGTGAGTGAGGCGCGGGAAAACGAGTTTGAAGCCTGCGGGTTCGCTGAGGTGGTCAGCCCTCCTCATTCCTGACCGTGCTGCGAGCTGCCATGTCGGAGTCTTACTTCCCGGTGGAGTCCGGCGCTCTGGGACCTGAGGAGAACTTCCTGTCTTTGGACGACATCGTAATGTCACAGGAGAAGCTGCCGGTGCGCGTCGAGACGCCCATGCCGCGCCTGGGAGCCTTCTTCCTGGAGCGGGGTGCGGGCACCGAGGCGGACCATCCGCTCCCACAGGTGAGGCGAGCCCGGGGAGAGGCTCCGAAGTTCTGGAGCCTGAGGGAGTCCGAGGGGGATCTGGGGAGACCGCGGGGGTCCCGGGAAGATGCACAGCACGCGGAGTGGTCTCCCGTCACCGATTTTATATTAAAACTTTCCAAAGTCATTGGCTTCGCGAACGCTGAAGGGTTGGCTCCCGCTGATCCTCTTAGGGTCTTGGTTCTGATCATGTTGTCCATAAAACTTATTTGCGGCTTCTAAGTCTGCAAATTGTCGTGTACACTCTGCACAGTTGTGACAGCATCTGCAGCCTGTTTCCGAGGACCGACTATGGGGGCTGTGGTGGGGGATAAATTGTCTTCTCACTTAAGCAACTTTACAAAGATTGAGTACCTCAGCCAGGGTTCCACAGCAGTCCATGCTGGCTTAACCAAGTCAGTCCTCTGTAAAAGGTTGCTCATAACAATTATCAGTGTCGGAATGAAGAGTGAACTGGGATTCGAACCTCGGGCTCTATGGCTTCAAATAGGAGTTTTTCCCAAGACCATAACTTGTAATGGTTACTTTCATTTCCTGTTAGCTCTTTTAATTGTTGTTTAGAAGGGTATCAGTTTTGTCTTTGTTTCTGGGTTATTTTTCTCAAAGTGAAACACCAATTTTTTGAAAACGAGTACCAAAAGAATTTTTCAACAACAAAACAGTAGGCTCATTTTTGCTTCCTAATGGGTCACTTCTCAACGTCACAGACCAGTGCACTTTGTAAGTAGAGTCTTCAAAATCGGCCGCCATGGTTTTTGAAGATCCATTCCAGGACTGGGATGGATCCTGGTGTTTTGCACATGCTAATAAGCAAGCAGGTTACCACTGAGTTCTACCCAAGAACCAGGCTTCGTGATTTAAGTGTCGATTTTATTGGTTCCTCGTTATCATAGAGAAGGATTTAGGTGTTTTTTTGTTTTGTTTAGTTTTTTAACTTTCTTGAGACAGGGTTTCTCTGTGGCTCTGGCTGTCCTAGAACTGGCTCTGTAGACCAAGCTGGCCTCACACTCAGAAATCCACCTGCCTCTGCCTCCCTGGTGCTGGGCTTAAAGGTGTGTGCCACCAGGACCTGGCTAGGTTTTAGGTTAGCTCTTACACACTGCTGAACAAGATACCCTGCCCAGAACTGGGTCTTATTTTCTTAGTTTACCTAATGTTCTTTTTCCAGTCTAACATCTTAAAAAAAAAGAATTAAAAAAAATATTTTTTAGCTGTCCTATTTCTCTGGAAATATCGTCATGCTTTTTGTTGTGGTTGTTTCTACTGACAGTTTTCTGGATATTATAGGTTCCTCAGATGAGGTTTGCTTGGTATTTTACTCATGGTCAAGTTCCATTTTTACTACGTTGTATCAGCCTAGTGTTGTCGATCCTGTTGGAGATTCTGATCACCAGACTGAGGTATTGTCTGTCAGGCTCTATACTCTGTGGAAGTCATTATCTATAGTCACTCTGAAGGGGTAGGCTGTCTTGCTTCAGTTTGAAAGATGAAGTGTCTACACAAAGTATTTGGAATTCCTCTGAAGCAAAGAATTAGGTTTGAGGACTTTTTTTTAATGATGTCTAGTTTCACTCATAGATAGAAGACTTCATAATTTCTGTTTCTTATGTTGATTTTGATATGTGCCTTAAGAACTCCATTCTCCTGCCACTACTAAATGTCCCCATACCTGCCTTAGTCTTTCTTTATAGACAGAGTGAGCTGGGCCTGATGCTGTAGTGCTGTGATACTAGCTAATTGAGAGACTGAGGCAGAAACTGCAAGTCCAAAGCCCGTCTGGGTTTTAGAGTAAGTTTACGATGTCTCAAAATAAAAAGTGAGGGCTTAGGGATATGGTTAGCTCAGTGGTACATACAAACCTCACAACAGCCCTACCACCACCTGTTTCTTGAGTTTAGTTCTGGAATTTTCCATTTGATATTTTTCATTTACATTAAACTCAGTGCCTAATTGCTCTGCTCCTTAATTTTAAATACTGGGCTTCCTACCTTCTCATACCGTGGCCACTCAAGTCCTGGACTCATGGACTGGCTGTTTGTTTCCAGCTCTGGGATGTTTGTTGACTGCTCTACCTCTCTACCCCTAAAACTTGTCCCTCCCTCTACAACCGTTCTCCCTTGTGAGATGAAAGTTTTCATGGCTTCCTTTAATCCAGTTATTTTTGCATATAAAATATTTATTTTAGTTGGGTGTGTCAATGTGTGTCTGTGTACAGATGTGTGTGTATCAGTGCAGGTGCTAATAGAAGCCAGAGAGGTTGCATCCCCCTGGAGCCGTAGTTAGAGGCAGTTGTGAGCTGCCCGATATGGAGACCGGAAACTGACCTCTCCGCCTCTGTAAGGAGTATGCGCTGAGCCACCTTCTCCTCCCACTGTCGCACCTTCTTGTAGATTTCTGGTTCATCACGTCTTCATCTCACCTTGTCGTGTTCTGCATTTCTTTTTTTTTTTTTTTTTTTATTTTTTTTTTTCGGAGCTGGGGACCGAACCCAGGGCCTTGCGCTTCCTAGGCAAGCACTCTACCACTGAGCCAAATCCCCAACCCCTCTGCATTTCTTTTAAGGCTTTGAAAACATAGACATTGACCCTTTCTGCCATCTCCAAAGCCGTGATGTAGATTGGGAAAGAGACTGCTGGCAACTTAAGACTGCTCTAATTTATTCAATTCTACTAGCATCCAAACTGGTACTTAGTGCTACTACACCCAGCAAGAGCTTATAAACCATAGATAGAGAATAGTCAAAGAAAGTAAAAAATGATATTCATTTACTTTAGAGAACCTCCACTCTGTTCTATTTTTGTTCTTCATCATGTTTATGCTGTTGTTATGATCTGTCTTCTCTCTTTATTAAATTATAACATAAATCAGCCTGGGCTGATCTCATAGAAATTGAGAGTAAGATAGTGATGTCAGAGGCTGGGGGAGGTGGGGCAGGAACTTAATTAGCAGGATTACCTTGTAATGAGAATTAAGGAGTTTTGGTGTGCTGCTGAGTAACAACATACCAGTTAAGAAAAAGTAAACCATACACAGAGAAACCCCATCTTGAAAAACAAAGCCAACCAGAGAAAGAATAAGTAAATAAGGGTCTGGAAATGTGGCTGAGTGGATGACACTCTTGCTGCATTAGTACGAGGACCTGAGTTTGGATCCCCAGCACCCACATATAAAGCCAGGCATGACCATGTCTCTAACTCCAGGAACGGCAGGGCTGGGGTTGACTGGTTTGTCCCTAGCACCTACTGATCAGTTAGATTAGTTTGGCTGAAACAACTAACACCAGATCAACAAAAAGAGCACTCTCCAAATTAAGAAGTGATCGAGGAAGACACTGTGACATCAGTCTCTGGCCTCTCCACACATGCCGTGTTCACCAGGTAGACAGCGTGTGTCCCTGCTAAAAAAATGTAAATAGCACTTTATGGCTCATTTCTTCAGATCACGTCACAGTCACTTCCCCAGTAGAAGAGGCAGTCTTTGTCAAACAATATGCATTTCCATTTTTTCCCCACATACACTGACTGCGCCTTTTGTTTTTTCAATTCTATGTTCCTGTCTGACACAGGGTACAAAACTTGAGCTTCCCTTGTGGCTGGCTAAAGGACTCTTTGACAACAAGCGTCGTATCCTTTCTGTGGAGCTTCCCAAGATGTACCAAGAGGGATGGAGGACTGTATTCAGTGCGGATGCTAACGTCGTGGACCTCCACAAAATGGGGCCCCATTTCTATGGGTTTGGCTCACAACTCCTGCATTTTGACAGTCCAGAGAACGCAGATATCTCCCAGTCACTGCTGCAGGTACGTGGTGTGTAGTATTTACCTGTGCATTGCTTGGGAACCGGCGATGGCATGTTTATCCCTTGTATTAGTTAGGGTTCTCTAAAGGAGTGTGTGTGTGTGTGTGTGGTGTGTGTGTGTGTGTGTGTGTGTGTGTGTGTGTGTGTGTGTACATGGGGACTTGGAGCTGGAGAGTTAGCTCAGTGATTAAGAGTACATACCGCTCTTCCATGTAACAAGAACATCAGAGTCACAGTTACGGTAAAAAAGATGTAGTGTCATGTCAGGTAATAGTTAATAAACACGACAGTGGTTGCTTTCCTGCTGTGATGAAACGCCATGACCAAGGCAGCTTATAGAACAAAGAGTTTCTTTTGCTCTTACTGTTCCAGAGTGATGAGTCCCTCATGGCAGCCAGCAGCCAGCCTAGTGACTGGATCGGAAAACTAGAAACCCATATCATTACAGTAAACACAAAGCAGAGAGAGCACTGGGAATGGCACCAGACTTTGAAATTTCCAAGCCCCCTCCCAGTCACGCACTTCCTCCAGCAAGGTCGTACCTTCTAGACTTCCCCAAACAGTAGACCAACAACTGAGTACTAAGTGTTCAAATACATTAGCCCTTAGGAGACATTCCATTCAGCTGTAACTAAATACATATTTTTCTTTATGGACAAAACAATGTTAACATATCATCATCGTTTATGGTGTATCCTAATTTAACTTATTTATTCTTTTAATATCAGGAAAAAAATGATCCTTTATGTCTCTTGAACAATGAGCAGTTGGAAGACTTTAATTCTTCCATTTTAGTTTTATAGGAACTGTTAGCTCAAGGGCTGGAGAGATGGCTTATAGACTAAGAGAGCTTACCGTTACAGAGGACTTCAGTTAGGCTCCCAGCAACCATGTTGGGTAGAGCTCAATGGCCTGTATAACTCCAGTTCCAGGAGACCCAATGTCTTCCTCTGTCTTTCATGGGCGCTTAGGCAGTACAATGAGAACCTGTCTCAAGAAATAAACACTTGGGCTAGTGGGTATTAACCTCAGTAGTCAGGCAGCAGAGGCAGGCGGATCTCTGTATGAGTTCAAGGCCAGCATGGTCCAAGTGAGATCCTGTCTTAAAAATAACAACAAAACTTTGAGTCTGGGAGAATGGCTCATCAGTTAAAAGTACTGACTACTCTTCCAGAGGACCTAGTTTAATTCCCAACACCCATATAGTGACTCACGGCCTTCTGTAATTCCGGTTCAGAGGGACCCAGTGCCCTTTTGTGGCCTCTACAGGGACTACATATACGTGGTACACAGACATACCTGCCACTTATACACATAAAACAAAGGAAAATGTTTTGAACCTTACTTATTCTGCAGCTGCCTGATATCACAAAATTAGGGGGGTGGGGGAGGGGATTGCTATCCATTCAGTAAAAAAAAAGCTCATACACAGACAGTAGACCAGAAAGTTGAACTCAAGTTCATGAAACACTGGACTAGAAAGCCACAAGAGAGGAAAGCATGTTTGTCTACTACGACGTGGACTTTTATTTCTGTTTGTTTGAGGTGTTTTCTCAGTTCCTCAGGAGGACCTCTAACTTGCTCAGTATTTTAAGCTAGCCTCTACCTGGGATGCTCGGCCTCCTAAATATCTGGGATCCCATTCTGGGCCAGTAAGTCCAACTCTTAGGACCTGTTCTTAAATTAAAGTTTCCTTTAAAAAAAAAAAAATGAACTGTGTGTTTTCTATTTCCATCACTGCTTTCAGGTGTTTTATAGTTGCTTCTAGATTAAATATTTAGCTGTAAGACAGATGGGAACACTGGAGTAGGGCTTGTGGTTTTTGTTCAGAACCTAGTGATAAAATGATACCGTTCGATCTTATACATCTCCATCCTGCTCTTAGACAGAGAAAAACAAACTGAATTTGGTTAAATCCAAAATCCCATCCAGTTGAAAACTGTTGGTTATAATTCCCGCAGGCTTTGTTACCAATAACAACAGGCAATGCTTTTTCAGAGGCTTACTATATGCCAGCCTCTCGCTATGGGCTTCACATATGTTACCTCACCGGTTTTTATAACAATTCATTGGATTTCCTTAACAACCTATTTTACTGTAAGAGAAAAAAGGCTCTCTTAAGTACTAGAAGACACGCAAGCCTTCTGAGTGAGTCCTGAGACCAAATTCTTGGAAGCTATCTAAGTGTTCCAGTATAGGGTTAGACGAAAGTCTCAGTGGTGAAGAGTACACGCTGCTCACGCAGAACCTATGTTCAGCTCCCAGCACTCACTTCTGGAGGCTCACAAGTGTAACTCCAGCAACACGAGGGCACAGACGGCTGTGGCAGAGACAGGTGGTTCTCTTGAGTTCCAGGCCTATTGTGGCTACATAGTGAGACCATAAGTAAGTAAATAAATAAACCCTCAAATGTTCCAGTAAAAAATACATCTAAGGGTTAGTAAGATGGCTTCAAAAGGCACAGACACTTACAGCTGAGCCTCAGGACCTGTGTCTCCCACAAGTTGTCCTCCAACCTCTACACACATACATGGTGTCACATATGCTCCCTCTGTCTCCCCTATAAAGTAAATTAACAAAGGTTTTCGATGTGTCTGACTTCATGGGATATGATGTTGCCCCTGATTCTCTCACTCTTCTTCAGACTTTTATTGGACGGTTCCGCCGCATCATGGACTCCTCCCAGAATTCTTACAATGAAGATACTTCAGCACTGGTAGCCAGGTTAGATGAGACAGAGAGGGGCTTATTTCAAATTGGGCAGAAAGGTCTGAACGACTTTCAGAGTTGGGAAAAAGGTCAAGCTTCTCAGATTACAGCTTCCAGCCTCGTTCAGAATTACAAGAAAAGAAAATTCACAAATTTGGAAGACTAAAAGCAGAACAGAACTGCAACTTGTAGGTTTATCCCTGTACCCCTTGATGAGACCAGTTAACTTGATGGCAGACCCGTTCGTGTACTGCTTCAAGACTTTGAACCTTCAGCAGTCTGAAAGCCTAGAACTGTCTGCTTGGGGCAGATGTGGGTGCCCTTGACTCTGTAGCTACCGCTGTCCTCACAGCATAGGCCTTGGCCCAGAAATGCAGCAGAGGAGAAGCAGAGTCCATCTTAAATAAGGAGCACAGGCACATTACATACATAGTCAAGTTGAAACTCGGATTCCTCAGGTGTCTGGTCTCGTTGGCTGCAAAGTGGGTCATCTCTGCCTGTTCACAACTTTCCCTTAAGCTTATTTGTCTTATCTTCCTCATGGTTGGACAAAGGACAGCATCCCCACCATGCTGCCTACCTGCTGGGACTTACCCCAATTTCTAAAACAGGAAATTGGGAGAAAAGCAGAAAGAGGAATGGCAGAACAGAAAGGAGAAGACATTGAGCTTTTGTGCCCTTCAATCAGGGCTTTTGAACTAGAATCACATCCCTTTGGTCTACCCAGAGGGGCCATGTACTTGTGCTTGTCAGTGATCTTTAGAGCGCTGGCATACTCGTTCCATTTCCTGTCTAGAAAAGCTGTCAGGGCAGCCATCTTCTAGTATCTTGCCAAAATGACCAACACAAAGGGAAGGAGGAGGGGCACTTGCTGTATGTTCTCTAGGCCTTTTAGGAAACACGGAGTTGTTCCTTTGGCCACATATATGCCAATCTACAAGGAGGATGATACTGTAGACATGAAGGTAATGGGCACTGTTCAAAAGGAACGCCCCATATGTGTTACCACAGCAAAAACAAAAGAAGCAAGCAAGTTGGGGCAAGATTCTGGCAAAGAGGATCATTGTGTGATTTGAGCACATCAAACACTCGAAGAGCAGAGACGGCCTCCTGAAGCAGGTAAAGGAGAATGGTCAGAAGAAAAAGGAACCCAAAGAGAAGGGCACCTGGGTTCGGCTGAAGTGTCAGCCTGCTTTGTGAGGACTAACGGAAAGGAGCCAGAGCTTCTGGAGCCCGTTCCATATGAATTCATAGCCTAATGTACAGAAAGAAATAAAGGATCTGGACTGCAAGTGTTCTTTAAAGAAAGAAAAGCTATCAGGAAGGGGTTAGGAATTGCAGAGTAGTTATTAAAGGGTGTTTACCAGCCTTGGTGATAATTGCATCAGGGGCTTGCAGGCTGTGAAGAGCCCTAGCTGAAAAACAGCCTGGCAAGTGTTAGGAAGTCTCCTTTACATTATTTTTCCTCTCCAGGAAGTATTGCTACATTAATGCAAAGAGGACCCCTGACCGCTTACTGGGAGTCTCTTTAAAGCAGCACCAAACTGAGAGGGACAAATTCTCCAGACCATAAGCTGAATAAAAAGTCTCATGTCCTGGACCCTTTGGATTGTCTGGTGGGCAGTTTCTCCACACTGGCCACCCCTGGTACCCTATGGCTACTGGAAAATATCCTCATTGTAAAAACATGTAATGGAAATTTAACAGACTTGCATTAAAATGCCTGTCTTAGCATGAAATTGCTTTTTATCATTCGACTTTCATCCTAAATAAATGATGGGTTTTGTACATGTGTTGTCTCTAATTGGCTGGCCGCCAGAAGTCAGCAAACCAAGGACTCATTCTTTGATCATATTTGACTAATGCTCAAATCTGTGTTTTAGCAACTACACTTATGTCTGTACAATATGCATAAACAACAGGAACATTCTCTGGGAGTGCGCTGTGCCCTAGGAAGATGACACTTCTGTTTCTTACACAGCTTTTTGCACACTCAAGGCCCAGAAACTAGGGTGCAAAGAGTCTATTAGCTTAATTTTCGGCAGCTCTGCCTTCACGAGTGGCTATGTTTAATACTAGACTGCTGGTGTATTTTCTTTAAAAAACAAATTTTCTCGGGGGCTGGATATTACAGAATTTTTAGTTGTACATATGCCCTACAAGTCTTTCAGACTATTCCTCTTCCTGGAAACCGCCCCTCCCCAGTTCAGGTTTTAAAGTAACTGTTTAGTTCATTTGAAAAGTTGTTTTTTTATTTTTTTGTTCAAAAGCAAAATTGTCTCAAACATTAAAAAGCTTCTAAAATTCAGTGACTAGATATATGCCTTTCCCCCCTTAAGGGCTCTCCTTTTAGGTATCTGTCCATAACTCCAGACAAAAGACTTCACTCTGAAGTTTTCCCAGGGATACATTGAGCTGTACGAGGAGTGGGATAAACAAGGCTGTCTCTGGCTGTCTCTGACCCTCCCAGACCTCTACATTTTGGTCAGCTCCAGTCTCAGGCTATGGATCTTAACTTACCTGTTGATGACCCTCCCCCGCCCCAAGTTCAGAGCTCCAGCTCAGCTCTTGCCCTCCAGTCCTAGATATATATCCAGCTACCTGCTTGGTGACTCCACTGGAGCATGTGACAGATCTGATCTGATCAGTCTTAGCCCCAGTCTACTCTTGTGGCCTTTTTCATCTTTATTGATGACAGCTTATCTTTCCTTACTGCTCAGGAAAAAACCCAAAAACTGTTAGTGTCTTTGGCCTTTCCTCTCATGCTCCATCTCTTCTAGGCCTACCTTTAAGTAACTGACTGCCTGTCCTACCTCCAGTGCTGTCACCTAACTATCTGTATTCACCCTCCACTTTCAGACTTCTTATCATATTCCCTGATGGTCTGGATCAAACATCAGACCTAGTCAACATCTTCCTATCTGAGTGGGAAAGGCCATCCTACTACTCTTGTTTAAAACAAGGGGGAGTGGGCCTTTAGCCCACTGACTCAATAATCACCTTTCTTACTGCCACTAAAGCAGGTCTAATCTGTTTTTTGTTTTATATGAAGATCTCACTTTCTCCATAAGAATGCTGAGGCTCTTGCAAAGCTACTCATTTCACCCTCGGCATCACTAATCAGTGGACCACTGTGTCATCTCACAGGAAGGTGAAATATTAAGCTTCTTCAAAAGCTCAGTTAAGAGTTGGTTCCAGGGCTGTAGAAATGTAGCTTGTGCTTAGCAGTCAGGAGGCCTGGGTTCCATCCTTAGAGCTATTAAACATGTAATTTCTTGTTCCATCACCATCCTTCAAGGAACCTCAAGAGAGTGTTTTATCTGTATTCATGAAACAATAATGTGTCATGCCAAGATTGACCTTTGGGGGGAGAAAAACCAGTGTGGAACCTTAGGTCTGTTTCTGAAAGTAGGTATTTTTGTGTTGAGGAAACTGTGTACATCAAGGATCTTCTAGAGTAAAATGTAGGCTATGGTTATAAATGACTGGATAAAGGTACTTGCTGCCCAGCCTGACAGCTTGAGTCCAATCCCCGGGGTCCACACGGTGGGCGGAGAGAACACGTTCCCTTAGATTGCCCTCTGACCTTATGCACCAAAGCACATGCATGTGCATACATAAAAAATACATCTTAAGGAACTTAAAGATGTACTAAAAATTATGCACCATCATGTCAGCATTGTTATCTAGTAAAGGTAAGCTTGCAAACAGGAGGACCTGAGTTTGCTCTCCAGAAGCCGTGTGCAAATACCAGGCATAATTTAGCACTTAGTCCTGGAGAGATCCAGCAGACAGCCTTTCCTACTTAGCAAGCTAGAAGACAGTGAGAGGCAGTCTCAAAGAAAGAGGGGGTGGGGTAGTAGACAGTACCTGAGGAATGATACTAGAATTTATTCTCTGGTTTTCATACTTAATATCGAATATACATATAGACACACAAACAAGCATAGAAAAATAATGAATTTCTCTAAACTAGCAGTTCTCAACCTAGAGATCACAACGCCTTTGGGGGTCAAATGACCCTTTCCCTTCCCGGTCTCAGGGGTCTTCAGGGGTCACATTAGATATCCTGCATATAAGATATTTACATTATAATTCATAACTACCAAAATTACAGTTCTGGAAGTAGTAATGAAATAATTTTATGGATGTGGGTCACTACAACATGAAGAACTATATTAAAGGGTTACAGCTTTAGAAAGATTGAGAACCACTGCTCCAATTCTAAAGAAAGGTCTTTGTCTTAGGGTTTTTATTTCTGTGGTGAAGAGACACTGACCACAGTAACTCTTATAAAGGCTTAGTTCAAAGGTTTAGTACATTGTCATAGCAGGAAACATGGTGGCTTGTAGGCAGACAGTGCCAGAGAAGGGGCTGAGGGTTGAACATCTGGATGCACAGGCAGCAGGAAGATGACATTGGAGCCCTCTTGAGCTTTTGAAACCTCAAAGCCTGTCCCCAGTGACACTCTTCTTCCAACAAGGCCACACCTCCTAAGAGTACCACTCCTATGAACCTGTGGGAGCCATTTTCATTCAAACCGCTAGAGTCTCTAAAAGTTGGAGTTCCATTGCTAATTGTTGGCACTGCCCTCTTGAGTGATCTGCTCCTATCAGTAGAAGTGAATAAAATGTACCATGAGAAGGGCCCCTCGGCAGAGTCGCTGTACTGATTTCTCATTGCTGTGAAGGGTTTACTCTGACTCACAGTTTGAGGGGAGTGGGCGCAGACATGGCAGCAGGCTGCTCTGTGGTCATGGAGACATGCAGATGGAAATTACCTCTTCATAGCAGCAGGACAGAAACAAAGCCAGGACAGGAAGTAAAGCCTGGCATTAAAGCTCAAGAGCAGCCCTCGTTGACCTGCTTTCTCCAGTGAGTCTCTATGGCCTGAAGATTTCATAATGTCTCAAAAACAATGCCATCAGATGGGGACCGAGAGTGCAAAGATGTGGGGGCATGTCACGCCGAAGCAACGGCATCTTACTGACAGCAAATGACAACAGGGCTGTGGGCTGGGCCTTCTCTGGTTTGAGCATTTCATGGATTTTTCTAGCTTTCTGCTTGTCTGCATAGTAAATGAAGCAGACTGTGCAAACCAGTTTGCTTGGCAAGTAGCAGCATCCTCTGCCCAGCCCAGAAGGCAGGATAGGAAGAGAAGAAAATTTAAGGGGATGCAAGAGAACGGCGTTACTAATCTTGGAGTTTGGTTGAAGTACTTTGTCCACTGAGATTTAAGAACTAAGGTACAACCAGCAAATTTGCTTTGAAGATTGCCTACAGAGATAATAATTCCCTTTTCTAAAAACCTCAGACAAGGGTATTTAAAACAGTAAATAAAATAGCAACCCCCCCAAAACAAAAACAAAAAAACAAAACCCTCAAAATCACCTTACAGTTTCTTATACAAAAAGAAAATGCTTGAAGAAAAAATAAATAAACCAGGTTGTATTGTTGTATTTGTTTTTAGAACACTGCTTAATCTTCAAATCTTGTTTAAATTATCCTATGTCCTTTGAGCAACTTATAGACACCTAAACCTGACTATCTTGGAAGTTTACCCATGTATTAGGTCTGTACTGCCCTTCCCGGTCTCAGGGGTCTGCTCTGTGTCTAGGATACACACTAATGTCATTTTTTTAGGCATCACTCTCTAAAATGCCCATACTCACTAGGCATGCACTGTTGTTCCTTGTCTCCACTTAATAAACTCAGTGACTTTGCTTCACTCTGACTCATCCTGAAATTCTTTCCTGTGCCCAGTCAAGGACCCAGCTTCATTTGGGTGATGGTTTGTCTTCTCATCTGGAGAAAGGTTCTGGTCCCAGAAGGTCTCCTTCCTGCCTTTCCAAAATCAGCATCAAAACAGCTAAATGTCGTTATTTCAGTATTTGGAAATAATTTCAGATTTATAGAACAATCATAAACATAGGACGGGAGAGTCTTCCTATATTCTTTCCCCAACATCTTTTATCATGGTACGTTTTCAAACAAAGATGTTAACATTGCTATAGCATGTTAAACCACAGACTTTATGCACACTTCACCAAATATTCCACTAATAACCTTTTCTGTTTCAGAATCTAATGCAAAAATCCTGTTACGCTAGGTAAAATAGCAAAAACATTCTATCTATATTTTGGAAGTTCACCTTACTAGAGTAGTTTCATTGTATGAAGAAGGGAAGGGAGGGTTTCCAGGCCAGCTAACCCTATTAGCTTATTGAACTAGCTAGTGAATTCATTGTGAAGGTGAAAAGTACTTTTTACTTTAACCCCTAGTACACACATCTGACAGAAAAGCCTATCTTTGATTCTATTAAAAATTTCTAGCATTCTCTCTCCAGCAACCAGTAACTTAATTGCCTCTCCCTTTCTCTTCTGGCGCCTCAATAATTGTCCTTGTGTCTAAATGAGTTTAGAACGAGCACGATTGTATATACCAGGGTTATTAACAAGTGTCTGCACAGCTCTGAAAATAGTGCCTGGGAGCCACTTGTTTCAGAACTCAGAACAGACATCCAGCTCTTGCTACCTCCCACCCATGGCTAATTACAAAAAAAAAAAAGAGAGAGAGAGAGAGAGAGAGAGCGCGTTCCAAACCCACATGACAACTTCAGCCCTAGTTTCATCCTTGAGGGGAAAAAAAAAAGCTGGTTTCATTGTCACAGGATTTGCATGAAGAACTAAAACTAGCTTGGGGACATTTTCTTTGGACACAAAAGGATAAATGAGTAGTTAAGAAACAGGTCCAAAGGTTACGAAAGTGTGAAGGAAAAATGTGGGGAATTGTTTTGAAGGTTGGAGATTGATCTCTGTATAAGCAGAACAGTTTTGCTTTTTTTTTTTTTTTTTTTTTTTTTTTTTTTTGGAGCTGGGGACCGAACCCAGGGCCTTGCGCTTGCTAGGCAAGTGCTCTACCACTGAGCTAAATCTCCAGCCCATAGAGAACAGTTTTAAATGTTCAAAGAACACTGTCATCTTCTCTCACTGAGGACTGAACCCAGAGCCTCATAAACGCTAAGCAAGTGCTCTCTCCTGAGCTGTGACCCCAGATCCTCTCATTTGTGTTTTTCAATCCAAGATACTAGCTCAGTTTGGGAGGAGTTAAACCCTCTCTGATGCCCGTCACGTCCTCCATACATTAGTTCTTTTTGAATCCAGAAGCATTTAAATAATATGCTTCTTCTCAAGTGATGGGCCAGTCCAGGAGATATTTTCTCAGGTTTGAAGCTAACACAGGCCTTGATTGATTTTTTTCAGTGGATCCCACCAGCTACACTCCTCAAATCATTCCAGAGGTTTTTAGTGGGGAAAAGAGCCAAATGCCAATGACAAATTGTGTTAGTGTATAGCCTTCTATGACAAGACCTCTGATTTTTTTTAAGGCTTTAAAAAAGCCAATAAAAAATTAAAACCTTGTTTCATTGAGACGCTGCTATTTCCATAGACTGTGATTTTTAAAAGGCTTTTCCGCCAACTTGAAATAAAACAAACCATATAAAAATCATTTGCCTTGGGTTGTAGTATGCATATCTGTAGAGTAGACAAAGTGTTCTGCTGAGCTAGATGGGGAAGAATGTATCACCGTGTAATTACGGTTCACACATACCAACCTCCCAGTCATCCAAGTGGCATGGCAATGCCCCTTGAGGTCTCACACTATCATGTCAATCTCCTGAGAGAGTTCTGTCTTCAGGCCATCAAGAGGGTCTTAACACTTGAAAGAACTAATGTGGGGGAGACAAGATGATGGAAGCTGGGGAGGGTTTAACCCTTCTGAGTGCTGAATGGTTCCGGGGATGAATGAGTCCCGACTGGCGAAAACACTTCTTGTCAGCTGGGTGGGGTGATGCATGTCTCTAATTCCAGCTTTCAGAAACTGAAGCTGGAGGTTTCTAAGTTCAAAGCCAATTTGGGCTACACTGTATCAAAGAAGAGAATAGTAGGTTTTTGCTTGTGTTTGATACATACAAAAGAATATGGATAGCTCATTTGTCTGCTTTGACATAATACCGTGGATCCCCATAAATGTCCACTCCTTTCTAAAATAATCGCTCCTCCTGCAATTGCCTGTTACCTCCAGGGAAGCATTCTTCTGGATTTTATGTTTTTGCCTGATTTTTATATCTGATGGATCGTTTGGTTTGGTGTTAAAGTCTATGAAAATAATATACTCCCAGATGTGTCCCAGATGCTGGGCTGGGGGCTCTTTTGCTCTGTCTAGATAGGAATGAAAGCTACATAAGTTACTAGCCAAGTTCCAGAGGCTCGGGGCTGGGTTTTGACAGCTCCAGGCTTACAGCTTATATTGCCAGATTTTGGAAGCTGGAGGTGCATTGCTCTTGGAGCTCAAGGCAGAAGCTTGTTGTTTGCACTTAAGAGTATCAGCATCCTGAGACTGGAGCTCCCACTCACGAGCTTTTGTGTGTTGGGAACTACAGCCCTTTAAACCTTGGCAGCTCTCAATTCAGCAAAGGCCTGCTGTCCTAATCTCCACCTCCAACCTGTGGCTCTTTCTAGCCTCTTTCCCAGTCTCTGCTTCTTGTAGACTCACCCTTGTTCACTCTCTGGAACTCCTGAGCTGCCTCCCTGGTGTCTTAGTTCAACTCTTGAACCAGTTCAGTATCAGTGTGAAGTACCGGGCCTTTTAGCTCTCCATGCACTTCTGTCTTCTCGTTGCCTCTTGCTGGCAACCGTTCCGAGCTTTGGGTTGGGGCCCTCAGTTCCTGCTGATCCTTCAGAACTTCTCAGCTGTCTCCTCTCCGCTGCTGACTATCGGGGCTGGCAACTCCAGGGTTTTGTCTGGTCGTCATGCAATCTGCTCTGCCGTTTCTATGCATAGTAAGGACCATCAGCAGGAAGACGACTTAGAGGAAGCTTCTTATTGGAGCCTAGACTTGGCACACTGGGGGCAGAGCACAGGAAAGAAGTCCCTCAGATTAACAAAAAGACTTCTTCATTGTCATGATACTACCCAACAGAAGCAATTTAGTTTTTACATTTTAAAGTATTTTTTAATTTGATGTGTATGAGCTTTGCCTGTATGTATATGTGCACCACATATCTGGAGGTCAGAAGATGGCATCAGATCCCCTGGAACTGGAGTTATAGATGGTTGTGAGTCACTGGTTTGGGTGCTTAGAAACAAACCCAGGTATTCTGCAAGAACAACAAGTACTTTGAAAATTTTTTATTTATTATTATTTTTATTATTATTTTACTTACTCATTTTACATCCCGCTCGCTGCCCACCTCCTGGTCACCCCATCCCACAATCCTTTCCCCCATTCTCCTCTGGTAGGTGGGGCTCGTCTCTGTGAGGCTAGGCACATCTTTTCCTACTGAGGGCAGAGAAGGCAGCCCAGCTAGAAGAACATACCTATGTACAGGTAGCAGCTTTCGGGATGGGCCCCACTCCAGTTGTTTGGGACCGACATGAAGACCAAGCTGCTTATCCGCTCCATATGTGCAGGGCGGCCTAGGTCCAGCCGGTGTTCGTTCTTTGGTTGGGGGTTCAGTCTCTGAGAGCCTCAAGGGTCCAGGTTAGTTGACTCTGTTGGTCTTCCTGTGGAGTTCCTATCCCCTTCGGGGCCCTCAATCCTTCTTCCTATTTTTCCATGAGTCCCCACACTCCATCCAGTTTGGCTGTGGATGTCTGTATCTGTCTGAGTCAACTGCTGGGTGGAGCCTCTCAGAGGACAGCCATGCCAGACTCCTGTCTGCAAGCATAATTGTGTCAGGGATTAGTGCTTGCCCATGGAGTGGGTTTCAAGTTGGGCGGTTATTGGTTGGCCCTTCCTCAGTCTATGCTCCCTCCCCCAAGCCTACATTTCTTGTAGACAGGATAAATTTTGGGTCAAAAGTTTAGTGGGCAGGTGGGTGTCTCTACAGTTCCACTGGGTTCCTGCCTGGATATAGGAGGTGGCCTCTTCAGGTTCCACATCCCCAGTGCTGTGTGTCACAGCTAGGGTCACCCCCAGTGATTTTTTTGGTGCTTCCCTTATCCCCAGTCTCTGTCTCTTCCTGGAGACGCCCCCAATCTCCCAGCCCCATCAGTTGCAGATTTCCATTCATTCTCATGACCATATGGCCATCTCTCCTGTCCTTCCCCACACCTGATCCTGAACCCACCATCTCCCTCCCCATCCCCTCTCCCACCCAGTTCCCTCACTCCATCTGCCTCATGACTATTTTATTCCCTCTTCCAAGCCAGAGACTGGAAAACATGGATAAAGAACATGTGGTACATCTACACAATGGAATACTATTTAGCTATGAAACACAAAGACATCATGAATTTTGCAGGCAAATGGATTGATCTTGAAAATATCATCCTCAGTGAGGTAAGCCGGTCCCAAAAGTCATGGTATGTAGTCACTTATAAATGGATATTAAGCATAAAATACAGGTACCATGCATACTCCATAGAGTCAAAGAAGTACTTTTAACAGCAGAGCCATCTCTCCAGCCCCGATAGAAGGAAGTTGCAGGAGGAAAGACTTACGTGGGCTTACCGTTTTGTTATGGTGAGGAAGGCACCGTGGAATTTTTGGCAGTGGGAGTGTCCAGCAGATCTTCCTTGCTTCTTGGTTGATCAAGAAGCAGAGAGGAAGATTACAAGTAGAGTTGGGGTATAATGTTCAGGGCTCACCCACCTGCTAGTCCCTACATGCTGAAGGGACCACAACTTCCCAAAGCTGCACCACCAACTGGGGACCTAGTCTTCAAGCACAGGAGCATGTGCAGACATTTTCTGTCTAACGCATAACAAGCAGCAACTCTTGTTTATGTAGACAGAAGAAGCTGCCAGCTACCGCCTTGCTCGTGTGTGTTTTCCAGCCCCACAGTCACTCAGCTCCCACAAGGGCTGGTTACAAACCTTACATTTCACCAGTCAAAGGCTTGGGTCACTGGGGAGGTGTTCCCCTTCCTGTCAGCACAGGGTGAACAGGGTCATGGGAAGCTCATCAAGGCTTAGTCTACCAGAGTAGAGCCTTCCAAAGCTGAAGTAGTTGTGAGTGCTGCAAGGCCTCCCGAAGCAGTTGGGACGTTAGCAGCAGGAGTGGTGTTTCCTCTGAGTGAGAGTGGAGTGACCATTTTGTCAAAGGGGCTGCTTAGCTGACAGTTCCCTTCAGATCAGCAGACATAAAGGCAGGGTCTATCAGGTCTCTTAGAGAGAAGGTAAAGTTCCTAACAGTTCTGCTCTGCAAGAGAGAGCTTTGCTCATTCAAAACATTGAAAGATGTTTACCCCATTCGGAGACCTCTTGCTTAGCATGCTCAAAGCCCTGGATTTGAATCCCAGCACTGCATAAAACCAGGCTTGGTGATAAATACTTGTAATCCCAGAATTTGGAAGGCAGAGGCAGAAAGACCAGAAGTTCAACATCGTGTTCTATTACATAGTAAGTTAGTGGCCAGCCCAGGCTACAAGACTCTATTTCTAAATTAACTAATTGGATGTCAGAGGTTTCACAGTAACTAGGGCTAGACTTAGCTGACAGCTCGATGGACCTATGTACCGGGTATCTTCCCAGTAGATCCAGGCCAGGGCAGCCCTTTCTCATGACACCACCAAGCATCTCTTGCAGAATTCTTGGTCCTTCCCACTTGGTTCCTTCTACAGGGAACACCACACTGTTATTCTTTTTTTTTTTTTTTAAGATTTATTTATGTATGTGAGTACACTGTCGCTATCTTTAGACACACCAGAAGAGGACATCAGATCTCATTACAGATGGTTGTGAGTCACCATGTGGTTGCTGGGATTTGAACTCAGGACCTCCGGAAGAGCAGTCAGTGCTCTAACCACTGAGCCATCTCTCCAGCCCCACACTGTCATTCTTAAAAATGAAAATCCTGTCCCAAACTACACCTGTCACATAACCATTATCTGAAATATAAAAAGGAGTCTACTTTCTGTCTCAAAACACTGCTCATACTTTTGACAACTCAAGCTTATTCCTTAGATTGCACATTGCTATTTTTGAAATGTTTTTTTATATGGCATTTTTACCTCTGGGGTCTATGGCCTATTCAGTCTGAATATCTCAGTTGGCAGAAGAACACTGAGTTGCCTCTGGGTTTGATTGTATATGTCTAATCTCCAGTCCTGGCTGTTACTACAACTCCCCCACCTACCTCTGCCTCCATGCTCACGTCCTAGTCCCAACACAGTGAGAAAGGCTCTCTGCTGTGAGGGCCGATGTGCAGAGAAAGGAGAGCCCAGACTCCGCTGGCTTCCTGCCAGGCAGATGGGTCTCACTGGTTCCTGGCATCTTGTATGGTTCCTACTGGGAGCAGAAGCGGGTCCTATTCAGTCACTCATCCATCTAGCACCCCTCCAGGAAGGGCCTTCTTTCTGCCTTGTTCCAGTGGTGTGTGGGCTCCACAGGTGGGGAATGGGTAGCTGGCCATCCCTCCTGCCCTTGTGCAGTTGGCGTTCTGTGGGGTGAGAAAGAGGGTAGCCCAGACTGCAGTAAGACATAGGAAGTGAATTAAATGTGTGAAGGCAAACAGCTGGAGACATTTCTTTTTAACGTGATGGATTCCCTCAAGGGAAGATACAGATCTGGCTGTGTGCAAAGTCCAACGGGAGATATTCCAAACAGAAAGAGCAGCCAGCGTCTGGTTCTGGAACAAGAAAATGGAGAGTTGTGGTATGGCCTGTTGTTGAGAAGGAGCAAAAGCAAGCCTAAGTAGCCGGAGTGTGGATGAGGTAGTGGAAGGGCCACAGAGTAGATCCCTGAGGGTAGGAAAGACAGGACCCTCGGTCGTTGTATATACAGGGGAACTACACAGCCTAGCGCTTTGACCCACACCACCTGCTGCCTGGAGCACACGGCCTCTACCAGACAGATGCTCCACGAAGTCAGAATTGCAAGATCCTGCACCGCAAATGTGCCCGCAGTCAAGACACATGTATTCATGGAGCAATCACCACTAAATAAGGGCAGTGTCTGGCTCATGTGGGTTGAGCTGATCTTAAGGTGTAAAAAGTAGAGACAGGACTGGGTCGCCACAGCTCTGGAAATTTCATACTTGGCTTCTGTGTGCCTGGCAAGGTGTGAGAGGAATTTACATTCATTCCCTGAAGCAGGTTGAAGCCTTCCAACTAATTTTGAGCAAATAGGAGGAGGAGGAGGAAGAGAAGAAAAGGAGGAAGAAAAAGAAGAAGAAGGGAAATAAGGTTATTTCAACCACAGTTATATCTAGACCAGCTGCAGAGGGTGTTATCAAATTAGCTGCTAAGAAAACCTACCTTGGGGTTTAAACTTACACCCGTGAGGGGCGGGGGAGGGAGGAGTCTTTGAAAACAGTTCTGTGCCTTCAATAGCTCACAATGCAGCTCTCCCTCCTTCACAGCCTGCAGAACAACAGGCCTTGACACTTTAATTGTTCTAATAGAAACCCGTTAATGGGGTTTTAGTAAAAATAGAACTCAAATAGGCTTCAAGTCTCCTGTTTTTCTGCAGCCAGAGATACTGGCTTGAGGTTCATCTCCACAGCGGCATGGTTGGAAGTTTCATATATACAGGAGTATGGGTGAAGATTCTGGATTTAAGGTGCAGCAAGGCCTGTCACGGAGTCACCAGGAAGCACCTCCAGCTGGGCCCCCAGTCACAGTGAAAACCCCCTGGGTTGTCGCCTCTGCACTGTACGGTGTGGACTCTGCTGCCCCTCAAGCCAGCTTGACTCTTCAGAAGATGACCGGAGTGTCAGCTTTAGTCTCCTTCACGGTTTCAGATGGATCCTTTCCCAAGTAGGGACCAGTGTCCAGGCTGAGAGCACCCAGGACCAAATCCCAGATTTGCCGTTTTAGAGGTGCATGATTCGGGGGTGAGCCACTGTTCCTCATTTTCCACACTGGTAAAATGGAGACCAGAGCTGCACTGTTTGAAACGTGCTCTGAGGAGATCTGTAACTTCAAAATGAACAATAAAGCCCCAAGGAGAAACTGGTCTGGGCCAGGGTCAGACCATCTATTTGACTGGCAAAGTCACTCCCAACCCTACCTACCCTCCTGCTTCCTTATCTTGGGCAAACTTTTAATTGTCTGCCAGGCAGTCTAGAAGCAACCTGACGTTTTTTCTCGAATGATTGATTGATAGTGTTGTGTTTTATAAAAAAGAAAAAGAAACCAGGGATATGTTTGGCATAGTATGGGGGAAGAAGGTGCCTCTGTGGGCCCATGATGAGGCATCCCTTACCCTGAGGGACCAGCCACACATGGTATAGTATAAAATAGAGTTTATTTAGGGCATGGGGAGGGGAGTTGAGGGGGTAGTAGAGACAGAGAAAGGCAGGGGGCTGGGGAGTAAAGGCCAGCCATGACCACATGGGGGAGCGGGAGGGGGTAGAGAAGGAACAGAGGGGAAAGAGAGCCAGAGAAGAGAGGAAGAGGAGCAAAAGCAAGGGGAGGGGGCAAGGAGCCCCTTTATACTGAGTTAGGGACACCTGGCTGTTGCCAGGTAACTGTGGGGCGAGGCCTAGAAGAGATGCTAAGGGATAGGGTCTTCTTTTGTCGCCTAGGCAGACCTGGAACTCACAGTCCTGCCTCGGCTTCCCTGAGGACCAGGATCAGAGCGTGTCTCACTGGATTTTTGTCACTTACCGCTCTCCTCACAGTTACTGTTGTTTGCATTCATTAATGCAGTGTGCCACGAAGTCGCACCAGTGTTTACACACCACAGTCCTCTCACAAGGGACCGAGTCTGTGACCCAGATAAATGCAACCGTTTGCAGCCCAATGAGGGGACATTTTGGAATTTGGGGCTGGCTTCGGGGTCCTGTGAGTCATTTACGCACGCTAAACAAGAGCTCTCTTACTGAGCTCCACCCCAACCCCGAGGGTGGCTTTCTTACTTTAAAACTATATCATGCTTTTATTGCATACCTTAAATTAATTATATGAGTAATATTTCTTCATATACAGACTCACTTAATACGTATCTCAAAAATCCAGAGCAAATAGAGGCCTCTCTGTCACCGCCTCCTATACCCCACACTAGGCTCTTAGTGCCTTCCCTGGGGAGATTGTCACTTCCTTCCAATGCCTTTGTGCTGGCACACAAGCCTGTTGCCTGTTTCGGAGCCTGGATATGTCTACTCAGAGATCTCACTACCTTGTCTGGATTTGATTAAAATAGCTGCAGGGTTTGTCATGGTGAGGACACCTTACTGTACACCCTTAGCTTCTGTGAAGGGTTTGGACTCTGCATAAATTTTCACAACGCTACAGTAACTGTTGCTGGACTAGAGCAGATGCAAGGCTTTCTGTAGAACACACCTTTGGAAATAGAACTGATGCTCAAACGATGCTCAGAAAACATTTGGATGGCTGCTACAAAGGAGCTCCCCAAAGGGCGAGCTGTTCCTGCTCCAACGAGTCCCTTTAATCCAAAAGTAATTCATCCTCTTACAGCCGTGTAGAGAACATAAAGACCAGAAGTTGTTTTTTTTGTTTTTTGTTTTTTTCTTTTCTTTTTTTTTCCGGAGCTGAGGACCGAACCCAGGGCCTTGCGCTTGCTAGGCAAGTGCTCTACCACTGAGCTAAATCCCCAACCCCAGACCAGAAGTTTTTAAACATGTAAAATTGAAAGCCAGTGCGGTGGTACAAAGCTATAATACAAACAGGTAGAGGCAGGAGGCTCAGGCGTTCACAAGGTCATCCTCAGCTGTACAGCCAGTTTGAGACTTTCATCATCTTGAAATAACAACTGCTAACGAGTTGTGTACTGAGTCCTTAAATGGAGCCAAATGGAAGGTAATTCTCTTTAGTGACTGACCTTCTGTAGTTAACGTATCACAAAGAGTTTTTTTACATTAACAGTTCTTCCATCCTGACAGTCTAGGCTCCCAACATAATTTGGAACAAAAAGAGGAAGCTTATGTGGAAAGAAGCTTTTAAAAATTATTTTTAACGGGACTAGAGAGATGGCCCAGTTCAGAACACTGGCTGTTCTTCCAGAAGATCTAGATTCTATTCCTAGCCCGCACACAGAGGCTCACAAATGTCTCCGACTCCAGTTCCAGGGGACCTGATGAACTCTTCCGGCCTCTGAGAGCACCAGGCTAACCTACCTCCATGGTGCGCAAACATGCATGCAGGTCAAACACACATTAAATTAATAAAACGCTAAAGATAGCTTTTTAATTATTTTTAAAGACCACGGAAGGCAGCCTTGAATCCTTTCTTGGCTTATCAAAACCAACAGAGGGCAGCACTGGGAACCCATGTTCTTTTGTCTGGAATATTCTGCAACCCTGGTTCCTGGTTGTCTCTGGAGTTCGACGATGCTGACTTCTTCCCAGCAATATCCATCAACATGGTAAATGTAATTTTGGGGATATAATTTCAGAGTACACACACAAAATATATAGGGACATATTCCCTTTTCTATATCATCTCTTCAAACAGTGGTACTGAAGATTGCAGAGATGACACACAGCATATTTGACCCACAGAACTTGTGAACTTGGACCGGGTGGGGTGTTTGTTTAAGACAGAACCTTCCTATGCTGTCCACGCTCAAGCTCACAGCAATCCACGGATGCCATGATTACAGGCGCGAGCTGCTGTGCTGAGCAAGTCTACACTGTTGATCAGACCCAGGGCTTCAGTCCCGGCTCCGATCCCTTCGCCCGCTTCTGCATTTGGGGAAAAAAGACGTTAATAAGAGGTTTCAGGGTTGTTGTAAAGTTAAATGTGTTCATATGCATAAAACGCGTGGAGGGGAGGCTGGCATGGGACAAGTGGTAATTAAACGTCAGCTCTCATTGCCAGCCTTTTGCCTTTGTAACATTTCTAACACTCATTGCTTCTGAGGGATAAATTCCTCCAGGCAGAAATAGCAAGAGTAAATTGTTAGCATACTTCTATGATTTTGGACATATATTATAAAATTTCTCCCTGAAGATTCAGGTTCAGTAGTATCCCAGGTCTGGGTTCCCTCGGTAACAGAATGGGTAAAGCTGTCCTTGTGGAGTCTCAGGCTACTTTAATTCTCTCAGTGCTAAGGATGAAAGCCAGCCCCTCAGTGCTAGGCAAGGGCTACTACCGCCAGCCGGAGTCAGTCCCCTCAAAGCTTTCACTGGAAAGGGAAGACAGTAAAGTCAGTAAATGACCCATGAGGTGGCCAGTTCCAGAGAGAAAACTAAGGCAAGATTAGGTGAGGTGGCTGGGACAGGGTGGTGGCTGCAGTTACAAGAGTCAGGGTCCCTCCTGGAAAGGTGCCATTAGAGCAAAGCCATCAAGGAGGGCAAAGAATATGGACTCACTTGGGGGAGAAGTGCTCCAGGTGGGGGTCAGGGGTACATGTCCAAAGGATCTGGGACAGTGCCGGCCTGTGGGGGTGAACCCTGAGAGGACAGGGAGGCAGAACAGTCCTGGGGTGAAGCCAGGCCGCTGAGCCTGGATGACTGAACCAACCTGCTACAGAGCTGTTCGCAGTTTTCTGACTTTAGTTCTAGGAAAGATGCTGCAGGCACTCAAGGACACAGAACAACCTGAAGTCCTGTCCTCCTGGGTTTAATCTGTTTGAGAGCCATAAAAAGAAGGGGAAGCTGTCACTGTCCTCCAGAAAACCTGGCATTCCTGTCTTCTCGGGAAAATGAAACTATTCAGATCCTCATCACGCCCATCCTTTTCCTCAGGACGGTAAAAGGGCAGGAGTAAAACGAGAAGACACAGCTTGTGTGGTTAGTCCCTGGGCGGTCTTTCCAGACAGCATGAGACAGTAAGTCTCAAGTATTTGGGTCTGAGGTGAGGAAGGTTCCTGAAAGTGCATCTTCTTTCCGTGCTCTCACAACCCCAGAGACGTGTGAGTTAGAGAGGCAGCTCGGGGGCTGTCGTGTGGACTAACCACCGGCAGCAACAAGCCATTGCACTCACGCACCTTCATGGCTAAGTAGCCTGGAGTCCCGACTCATGTCCGGATGTAGAGCCTGTGCCTTGAATAAGCTAGCATTTGCCAGGGGGCTGTGAACAATGAGAGGTAGAACTAAAATGGTTAAAATGAGTGGAGGTGGCATGGGTAGAGTTGAGGCAGGTGGATGTACCTGTTGGCAGAGGGGCCAAAGCCCAGCCCTAGAACGACAAAGCTCTTCTGCATGTTGCTCAGTACTCCCATGTGTGGCCTCCATTGGTGACGTGTACCTGATCACCCACTGAGTGTGGGTGTGGGAGCCCAAAGGGAGGATGGACAGAAATACCAAGAGGGACTGCCGGGGCCCTGTGGAGGAGGAGGAACATTCTGGATCACAGGGACCTGGCTAAGTGCTCACAGCCTCCGGCTTCTTGAGGATTAGGACTTCCGACCTCCAGGAACGTGAAGCTTTTGTTTTATCTACCTAATTTGTGGTAACTCGTTACAGCTGCAACAGGAAGTGAACACAGAGAGGGAGAGAGAGATGAAATTGGGGGTTGCCTTAGTTTGTTCAGGCTGCAATAGTAAAACATTACAGACTGGCGGCTCATAAGCACATTCCAGCCAGCAAGATAAGGTTAGGTAGGTCCAGTAGCTTTCTGCCGAGCCCAACAACTCCAGGCCCCAGACAGTGAAGGAGAGAACTGACTCCTGCAAGTTGTCCTCCAACCTCCATACAAGCGTTGTGGCATATCTATCCACATAAAGGGATGAATAAAACGTAGTTGAAAAGCTATAAACTGCTAGGTGTGCTGGCATGAGCCTTTAATCCTGGCACTCAGGAGGCAGAGGCAAGCAGAACTCTGAGTTCAAGGCCAGCCTGGTCTACGGAATGAATTACAAGACAGCCAGAGCTACAATGTAAGACTGTCTCAAAGAACTGAAACGAACAAACCCCAATATAAATAAAACTTACAAACCACAAGAATTTATTTCTTTCAGTTCTGGACCCTGAGAATCCCAAGGTCAAGATGCTGGCAGATACGGTGTCTGGCGAGGGCCCATTTCCTAGTTCATAGTGGAGCCTCCATGACAGCTCCTCACACAGCGGAAGGGGTTAGGAATTTGAAATGTCCCCACAGGCTCATGTGTTTGAATACGAGGTCCTTAGTTAGCAGCGCTGTGGACTACTGTGGAGCGGGGTTAGCATCTCAGTAAGGAAGTCAGTTACTGGGGATCGGTCTTGAGGTTCAGTAGCCTTGCTCCACTTCCTGTCTGCTGCTTCCTGACTGCTGATGCTACGTAACGCTCTCCTTTTACCATGCTTTCCCCAAAGGAAAAGCCCTTTGCACTGTAAGCTCAAATCTTTTTTTTAAAAGAAGGGACATACTACTTTGTTATTTTTTTTTATTTATTTAATGTACATGAGTGCACTGTAGCTGTCTTCAGACACACCAGAAGAGGGCATCAGATCCCATTACAGATGGTTGTGAGCCACCATGTGGTTGCTGGGAATTGAACTCAGGACCTCTGGAAGGGCAGTCAGTGCTCTTAACCGCTGAGCCATCTCTCCAGCCCCCATAAGGCAGCTCAGATGTTTGGTTACAGCGAAAATGACAGTAACGAATAAATCTCTTTTATAGGGGTGTTAGTCCTGATCATGAGGGGAGTAGGCGTCAACATGCATGGGGCAGAGTACAGACCACAGGCTACAGCACTGGCGTCAGTAACTGGTATTTCAGTGGCTGCCTCCTACAGACAGTATCCATACCGGTCCCTTCTCTCCAGATGCTTTCTAAGGGCCCATGACCACCTCACATGTCAATCCCACTGTGACCTGCCCCTCCAGCCCCTGTGATCCTGGCAAAGGAAGCATCTGATTGATCTGTAAGTCTAGGCCCCTCGGTTTTCTGTGCTAGCTCAGCCAGAAATAACCAGAACTTCTACACCTTCAGTCTGTTCTCATGTTGTCGGCACAGATTTGCTACTGTGGCTGGACTTGACTTTTCCTCCCGAAGCTCGCTCACACTCTCTGAGTAAGTGTGAAAGGCTGGGGTATCCGCACAAGCCCCACCCAGTCTCCATCCCCAGCTCACCTCTGCACTCTTAGGAGACGGAAAAAGAGGGCAGTTCTGAGCTCTCACAGCTGTTAGGAAAGAGGCTGATAGAGACAGCGTGATAAATAATGCAGAGGAGGAAGCCTCCGAATCAGAAATGGTTGACGTCAGGGCTTTAGTGCCTCGGTAGGGCACTTGTGACCTATGCACGAAAGAGCTGGCTCAGCTCAAGGACTTTATTTATGATGGATTTTCCTTTGTCATTGGTGCTGGGATGATCAAGCCACTGAGGGGTCAGCTCGGGTCTTGAGGGAGTTGGTATATGAGCCCATTGGACACTCTGAGAACAAGCTTTCAAGGGTCAACGATTCCTCAGCTATTTCTCGCTCTACAAAGCTGAGCAAGGTAGGGCTTGGAAAGGATTAATTCATCTGGCCCCTCCTTTTCAGAAAGGGAGCCAAGGCCCCTGCAGCCCTGTCTTCATTCAGTCAGGAGGGCCACACTTCCACTGGAGGTGCCAGAGGGAAAGCCTCCACTAGGGAGGTCCATGGTTGACCTTGGCGGTCCTCAGCTTCTAGACACAGCACTCTGATCTCTGCCCTTGTGCTCACAGGGTCCTCTCCTCCTTTCTCTATTATCTTCTTGCTGTGCAACTCCAGTCTCACACCTCAGTCCCCTCTCAGAAGAACCCCAGATGTGCTGAACTAGAGCCCACCCTCAGCTGGGCTTCACTGCATCTGCAAACATCCCGTTTTCAACTAAAGCCATATTCACAGGAACCCCAGGTTAAGTCTTCAGTAACAAGGAGACAGAAGGTCCATTGATAAAAACCTGTAACAGCCAGTATGAATGGGTGCTATCAGCATCGAAATGACAATAAGAAGCTACCATAGCTCACCAGACAGGCTGAACCTAGAACACTGAGAAGGACCAAGTGTGGTAACAAATGCTGTAAATCCCTGGAACAGGCCGGGACAGGCTGGAACAGGCCGGGACAACAGGAGAATTGCAAGTTAAGCTTGGGCTGCACAGTAAAACACTGTCTAATAATAATAATAATAATAATAATAATAATAATAATAACTGAAAAAGACAGGCTCATATCTATAATCTTCACATTTGGGAGGTTGAGGCAGTAGGATCTTAAATTTGAGATCCCATGGCTACCGAGTGAGCTCTAAGCCAGCCCATTATAGAGTAAGATCCTATTGCATTCAAAATAAGGAGGGAGAGAGAGAGGAGAAGGCAAGAGGGGGAGGAGACTAAATTTACTAGTATATTCCTAAATTATTTGTAGGAGTGGAAAATGACTCAACCACTTAGGAGAAAAGACAGACGAGTCCTTTGTAGATGAACTTGAAATTAAAGGACAGTGGAAACTGAGGCACCCCAAAAGAATAAGGTTGAGAATATATGATAAACCAGGGATTAGTCACATCTGCCTTAGAGCTTTGGACTCTGTGCAGGTCTGCATTCCCTTCCTAGTAATTTAAAGCCCCACCATGCCCCAAATTCACCATATCGTGTAGTTATGCGGTGAGATCTGCCATCTTTGTTAGAGAGGACCATTGCCATCCTATGGAGTGCCATATGTCCGAGTGTGTAACTCTGCACAGCACAGAGCGTGTAACACTCCTCAACCCCAGGGCTCCATCGGCCTTCCTTTCTGAATCCCATCAGCTTAGCACACAGGCAGCGTTGGCCAGAACGTGGTCCATATCTGCTTCGTGGGAAGCATGCAAACCCTTTCTGCCTGCAGTCCATTGGAAAGTATCACCAGACCACAAGCCATTCGTTTTAAAACTCACATCCTAGGGATGAGAGATGGTTCAGTGGTTAGAGCACTGACTGCTCTTCCAGATCCTGAGTTCAATTCCCAGCAACCACATGGTGGATCACAACCATCTGTAATGAGATCTGATGCCCTCTTCTGGTGTCTGAAGACAGCGATTGTGTGTGTGTGTGTGTGTGTGTGTGTGTGTGTGTGTGTATACATATACATATTTATATAAAATAAATCTTTAAAAACCTCACTATTTCACACACACACACACACACACACACACACACACACAAATATAAATTACTTTATTACAGTTGTTAACCCGGATTTTGTTGTCTCTTCCCATTGCGTCCTATTTCACTTTCAGGGGAGCCTTTCTGGCACGGTGTTAAGTTTATAAATGTTCATCCACCAGGTTCATAAGACAAGGCTTGCCTGAGGCTAGATTTCCCTTTATGAATTAGTTTTCTTTTTAATTACACATTGCAGTAACTTTTGTCTTACCATTAAAGTTATACAACCCCTCTCCATGTTGGGGGGTGGTGTGGACCCAGAGTCGAGTGGACCCTCAGTGAGCTACATCCTCGGCCCTCTGTATATCATTACACATTTAAATCACTGGCAAAAACAACTACAAGAGAAAGTACAAGGAAGAAACTAATCTCCCCCAAGTCTGACACCCAGGTAGAGATGCTCTCAGCCTCCAGGGACAAGGCTCCCTGCTTGAAGCCTGCTGCCTCTTCAGTTCTTTTTTTATATTTATTCCTTTGTCAGACAATATATTCCAACCGCAGCCTCCTCTCTCCACTCCTCCCAGCCCCCCTCCACTTCCCCTCTCCCCCAGATCCACTGCTCCTCTGCTTCCCTTCAGAAATGAGCAGGCCTCACAGTGATACCAACTGACCACGTCACGACAAAATGCAGTAGGACTAGGCATAAACCCTCGTTTCAAAACTGGACAAGGCAACCAGGAAACAGAAACCCAGGTGGAAGGAAAGAGTCCCGAGATCAGGTAAAAGAGTCAGAGACTCTCCCACTCTCCCCCGTCAGGAGTCCCATAAAAACCCAAGGCTAAACAGCCACAGCATGGATGCAGAGGGCCCAGTGCTGACCCACATGGGCTCTGATTGCCATTTCAGGTTCTGCTAGGCCTCCTGAGTCCTGCTTACTTGATTCTGTGGGGTGCGTTCTCCAATTCTTCTCTTCATTTTTTGAGGTGTTTGTGTGTGTGTGTGTGTGTGTGTGTGTGTGTGTGTGTGTGCATGTGTGTGTGTGTGTGTACCCATTTGAACCAACCAATTGTGTAGGAAGGCAGAGGCCAGAAGAGGGTGTCAGGAAGGAACTGGAGTTACAGGCCGTTGCCTGACAGAGTGCTGGGAACTGAACTTGAGTTCTCTGGAACAGTAACAAGAGCTGCTGGTGGTGACTGAGCCCTCCCTCCAGCTGCCCAAGCTGCCTCTTCTTACAGGGATCTGATGCAGTTTCCCAGGGTTTGAGGCTGGCTTCCATGCCCAACATGGCTGCTGAGCCCAGACACACAGTCAGCCAAGGCCTTTCCCCTGCTCAGCAGGGTCTCCTCTCTCACTCCCCTGCTCCAGCGCTGAAATCCATGGGCTTGTGTGAGCCCGAGTACGAAGAAAACAACAAGGATGGAACTCCAAGCAGCATTCCGTCTGCAAACAAGTTCCCAGCACATACGTTTTTAAAACAAAGCTATTAAATTAGCCAAAGGGAACACATCAGATCCAGCAGAGTGCGTTCCAAATGGCTTCTTGAAATAATTAACTCGGACAGCAGCGACACGTGCATTCACCAGCAGGAAGTGGTACAGGGCTGCACACCGGAGGGTCCTCGGGCACAGAGAAAGGGCTGGGAAGGTAGGTGTGACGGTACACACCTGCAATGCCGGCATGTAGGAGGCAGAGAAAGGAGCATACGCCCAAAGCCAACCTGAACCATACGGCAGGGCTCTGGGCCAAAGAGAAAACGCTGGGGGTTAGCCCAGTGGCAGAATGCTTGCACGGCCCTACTGATTGATTTCCAGTCCAAAGAAGAGGAGGAGGAGCCAGAGGAAGAAGCAATGGCAGAAAAAGTGAAGTGGCCAAGAGTGTGTGGATGTAGGCGTCTATCCGCTGTGCTCCATCACAGACCCGAAACACCTTCCTTAACTTTCCCCATGCCTTGGGTTTCTCATCTGTAAAATGGGGATAGCAGCTCGGCATGGGGGGGGGGCAAGTCCTGTAGCCAGTAAGGTCTATCTGAGGCGTGATTATTAGTTATTCAAATGGGGACAAGCTAAATACCTGTTTCATAAACGTAAAGGCAACAAATGTATAAAACATTTCAGCCGATTAACATCCTAATTACTGTGGTTGTTCTATGAAGAATGGGGCGGAGGGTGTTGGCAAGATGGCTCAGCTGGTAAAAGGTGCCTGGGTTTGACTCATGGGACCCACATGGTGGGAGAAGAGAGCTAATTCCTGCAATTTGTCCTCTGACCACACGCAGACCATGGCCCACACGTGCCCACACGCATACATAGATTAATAAATTAATTAAATGTAATGAAAATATAAATGAGTAGAGTGGAAGGTGGGCGTGTTGTGGTAGCACACCTTGATTTTAGAACAAGGTGGCCTTGAGCTCTGCCCGATCACTGAAGTGATTTGCGACCTCAGAACAAGACTGAGACAAAGAGACGAAGCAAACAAAGCTTCCCTTAAGGGCCTCATGGAAACAGCTTCCCTGGAGCAGCCAGATCTGAGCACTGTTCCCCTCTCACTCGAGAAGAGAAAATGATCCTCATTACACTCTCAGCCGCAAGACCAGAAGAGGGAACACGGTCAACCTTGAATGTTCAAACTCACCTCCACACAGATGGACAGATGGCATGCACACTGCGCACACGCACGTACACACACGCACACACACACACACACACACACTCACACTGGAATACACCCTACCCTCCACACACTGGGGTGAGAGGATTTTCTATGGCCATGGCTTTAAAGGAAAGCAGGAAGCTCGCCCACGGTGCCAGCTGGCTTGGCGAAGGAGGAACGGTGATTAAAAGGTGTATCTTGTGTGTAGGAAGAGGGGCAGGTTGTACCATACACCAGGACAGGAAGGGGCATGGAGAGCAGGGGAGGCTGGTAAGGAAGAAGCTGCCCCTGGTCCTCTCCAGAGGACACAGAGAGGTTACAGCCTTGGCAGGCAGCATCTGGTGCCAGCAGGAGGCGAATAATTGGCCATAAATAATGTATGGGGTAGGCAGGGGAGGCCGTGGAACAAGAGGCAGCTAAGACTTAGGTGCTGGAGACCCCTGAAGGGATTCCCACTTTTGCCTGGGAGGCAGAGTGTCTCCTCCCCAAATGACAACTGGGGCACTCATCCTAGCCACTGTGAAGATGGCCAAACACAGGAAACTGTTGTTAACAAGAAGGCCTAGCCAGAAATGAGGTAGTATTGCAGAGGAGAAAGAAAATTACTTTTATACTTACCAACGACAGAGGACAGATTAGAGTGCATCAGGGGAGCACTTAGGCTCGCATAGCCTCTGACGCGTTTTTTAGAAAAGTGATGAGGCAAAGGGAGAGGATTCTGGGAGACACGGTGGGAAGGCGGGTGTACGGAAACACTACGAGATAGGGCAAGTTAGATCTCACCATGACGCCTTGGTGGCTCCACCGTGCTCCAGCTGTCTCCGTAGTTGGGGGGTCCATGAAAGGGACCTTTACAAATGCGTGTCTTTACTGGCTGTGGTGGTACACACCTCTGGTCCTAGCACTCCAAAGACTGAAGCAAATGAATCTAAGTTCCAGGCCAACCTGCCTCTCTGTACTCATACCCCAAAAGAACAAAGGCAGGCAGGCAGGCAGCAGACAGACAGACAGACAGACAGACAGAGCTCACAAATATATGCCCTGCTTTAGGAGCCAGAAAGCTTTCTGTGTATTTGGTTTTCTTCTCAATCATCAGTTCAGACTACATGATATGTTAGAGTGAATGTTGGGGGACATGTTCACCGTTACTGTGGCACCCCTAGCTGACTGTCGTTACATGATGGCCTGTTGTGCTGGTTCCCTGGAGGGGCTAAGAACCCTGACTGGAAGAAATGGAGACTCAATGCATGTTGGCTGTGACTGTGAAGGCAGCAGGCATGACACTCAGAGAAGACACACAGACCCGAGGCCAGGCAGGGACAACATACTGGTTTCCACTCGCTGGGCCTTACCTTTCCCCTTTCCAGCTTGCAATGCCCTTCCCTTGAAGGTTTACACTCCATGTCCTTTGTGATCCATGTGGCCTGGCCACTGGGCCAATGGGTTGGTGTCAATGCAAAATCTCCCAGTGGGCCCTTCATATAAAGGGGGGGGGGATATAAAAACTGTCTTCAAGCTTCCCTCTCTTATCCCACTCTGCCTCTCCTTTCTGCTTCCAGGACCCCTGTGAATACATGGGCCACCCAGAGAATCCAGGATAACCACATTTTCCATTTTTACAAATCTGTTCATTTACTGGGAGGAGGTGCTGGTGTGCAGGTGCGGAAGTCAGAGGGACAGCTTGTTGGGGTTGGTTTTGCCCTCCCACCATGCGTACCCTGGGGATTGGACTCGGCTGTTAGACTTGAGTGACAACTGCATTTCTCAGCTGAGTCATCACTCCAGCTCCCAAGCTCCCTATCTGAAAGTCAGCTGAGCTGGGATATAGCACAGTGGGTGGAATATAGGAAAGATGTCCTGAGCTTGATCTCCCAGCACCGTATGAACTGGATATGACAGCACACTGCTGTAACCCCAGCCCCTGGGAGGAGGTACAGGCAGGAGAGTCAGAAATCCAGTCATCCTCGGTTACACAGCAACTTTACAGTTAGCCTAGAGTACAAGAGACCCCGTCTCACAAATAAATAAACTGGCCGATTGGCATCTTTCTTCTAGCACCTTCATCCCCTGATGTCAACTAACACACAGAGCCACAATTGCAGGGATGAGGGCCTACGGTTTTGAGAGCGTGGCCTAACACAGGTTGACTGCAGCAGATGCCGAGCCTGCGTGGTTCTTTCTTTCCTTAGTCATTCAGTGACTTGTCCAACAAACACTGGTGAAAGTCTCCCCGGGGGTAGGACTTGCATTTGCTTTCTGTAAAGCCCCAGGCCGTGAACCCTGAACTGGCTATGGATGGATTGGCCTCTTGGATGCAGGCTGGGCAATCGGGAAAATTGAACGAGATGGGCGGGGCCTTAGGAGAACAGTTAGTCTACCCTAGAGTCAGCTTCGGGGGACCTAAGACTTGGAGCAAGGCTTATGCAGGAGCCAGGGTACTGGGTGGACAGTCTACAACAATGAAAGGTCTAAGCAAAGAAGGGACGGTTTAGCTAGAAGAGGCTTCCTAAACTTATGGTGGGGCTGTGGAGACCGGAGAGCCGAAAATCATTGACTCACCGACCCTCTGAACACAGAGGCTGCACACAGAGGCACATCTGCGTTTCCTGTGCAATCATGAGGCCAGCATGGAGTAGCTACCAGCACTTCGAGAGAGCCTTAAACTGTCGGCAGCCTGATGGGAAAAATACGAACTCCAGAGTGCACCATCTACTAAACGGAAACTCTCAAGGCTTAAGAAAAAAAATTCCTATCACTCTCCCAAGTAGAGGGCTGGATAGAGACCTCTGGTTCCACCCACATCGGCTGCCATGGTGCTGAGAACATTGGAGATCACTGTAGCACTGAGAATAGTTATCCTTGGCTGATCCAGCCACAGGACCGAATGAATTCCAAGTCAAGGAAGTGGCATTTGTCTTAAGCTCAGACCAGGGTGGGGTTGTAACAGTGACAGCCCGAGAAGCTCGGGAGGGGGTTCGAAATCCCAGTGTCTCAAGACTGTGATTCTGATGGGTGGGTGTTTTCTCCCTGGGAAGGAAAATAGCTCTGTTCTTCTCCAGAGAGGCTCATACCTTTCTTCTTCTTCCTGCCAGGTTCCCGTCTGTGGGCACGTTTGCCTTCTTCTGGGAGGCCATGAAGCTGTGCTGCTGGTCAGTCCTGTGAGATTATGCTCTAGCCAGTGGACATGACAGTGCAGGGAAGTGCCACGGCCACCAGTCAGGAGCAGTGCCTCTCTTTGACTATGCAAGGCATGGTCAACACCTTTGCTCTGCTCCTGTAACAAAGTATTTACTTACCACATCAGCTTGTTTGCGCTAAAGAGCGCACACGCAGGTCCACGTCAGTTTGCCTTCTATATTTATTTGAAATGATTAACGAGAAGTTGCAATGATAGGAGAGACAGCTGGCGGGCTCACCCCTCACCCAGTCTCTTCAATGGTAACACTTTACATCACTAGAGAACGAGATCAAAGCCCCCGGCTTTAACGCCAGCTTGGCGCGCTTGGGAGGGTAGAGGCTGGCGACAGACAGACCTTTCTTTCCTTGGATTCTCCCCAGAACCCATACAGGTGTGGAGACAGTCACACTGGAAGCACACATTGGCTTCCAGATGGGGATGGGTTTGCACTGACAGGTGGTCAAAGAACATGTAACCAGACAAGGGAGGCTGCCAAGCAGTTTGCCAGGCAGGCGCGTGTGCAAAGGCTGGGTGGCGGGAGCTACCTGCAATGTTGCTTCCAATTATGGAAAGTGAACATGTCCTGATAATGCCCAAGTAATATGGGGTTGGCTAAGAAAATCGGGTAGACTCAGAGGGAAAAAAAAACAGTGTAGCTATTATGATTACACAGAGGAGAATTTTTGTCTGTCATTGAGATAGGCTCTCACTCGATAGTCCAGGCTGGCTTTGAACAGAATTCCATCTCAGCTTTCCAAATCAACAGTTTTTATTGAGATAAACATAAAATGGTAATGGTTATACCTTAAAGTGTTACTGCTGGCTTTTAAAACTTGTTTTAGACAAGGTCTTTATACCTCTAAATATGGGATCTGCATACACATACATGTATATATGTGTGTGGAGATTGACAGATAAATGAGTGGACAGAGCTCTTCCCAGTCACCCCATGTACTCACCTTACATTTATCTGCAGACTTAGCTGTCTCTTCCTCCAGGAAGACCTCCCTGAGCGCCCCAGTCCCTCAATGCCCTCCACAATGACCTCAATTATACGTCTTGACTATTCTTCCCTAGTGCCCAGACGGTGGGCTATCTACTGGTTCTTCCATTGGTGCATGAAGTTTAAAGAAAAGGTCAATGCCAGGTCAACTCCTTTCTAATGGACTCTCCAGCACAGTGCTCAGTACCTAGGGGTGGGAAGTCAATGTCACAGAACGTGAGAATGGCTCTCCTTCAGCTAGCTGTCTGGGTCATGACCACTGAGTCAGGGGGGGAGGGAGCACCTGCGTTCTCTCCCCCAGCTAAGAGATGAAGTTTCTGTGGCCTCAGGCTCATCTGTGCCCCCTCCGAACCCCATCACTTAGTCCTTCCACTTGCTTCCAGTCATGGTCACGAGGGGACCAGAGAGGGACGGTGACTCAGCCCAATTCATCACCACAATGGAAAAACCCAGTCACCTGCCCTCCTGGCAGCAGGCAGGGCTGCCTCTGCATCTGGAAGGGCAGCAAGCCACACTGCCTTGAAGGTCCTTTTGTCTTTCACCTACTGGGAGAACAAAAAAAAATGAGTCAAGATAAGAAGGCGAGAGAGTACCAATGGCTGACACTCGGGGCTCACTGCACAGTGCAAATCTCAGAGATCAGGACAGCTTGTTACTCAGTACTAGGATTCAAGTTAAGGGTCCACGTGTGCCAGCTCCTAACAGTACCTTGAGCCCTCTGTTCCCTGAGGTCCCTCTGGGCACTCAGTTGACTCCAAGGCAGCCAAGCATCCAAGTTCGTCCTGGGCGTCAGAGCCCACTTCCCACTGTAGAATAGGAAAACACCTCTTGCTGGCTTCCCTTGCAGCTTTATCTGGGTTATTTATCAGACCTGGATCTGGGTTCCGACAAGCAGATCTGTACTCCAGGCTGTGAATTAGAAGCCGATATAGCATCCGTCCCCCGAGTGAGGACGGCAGCAGTGGCAGCAGCCTTCACTCTGCTTCAGAGGCAGCTGTGGCCCAGATGGCAGTGTCCAGTGTCTGTGTCCACTGCTACTGCTGGTTGCAGCACCCAGGTCCAGGGATGGCACTGAAGACTTAGCACCAGATGAAGGCTGCCTGCTCACCAAGCCTGGCTCCGTCACCCTGATAGGTCTCTTAACTAAGTCCCCTTGTGCCCCACTTGGCCGGAATAGGTTGTTTCTTGCAGCACACGCCCTGCCTGGCATTTCTGACTGCTTTCAAAAGAGGAATGGAAGCTTTCTCCTCCCACCTAGGCGTGGCATAGCCGGTCTTTTATTCAGCACAGCACCCTGTCCCTGCACGAGCTTGGCCCTCTGCTATGCTATGCTCCCCTCTGTTAAAACCCCACACATCCAGCTTGCCTTCAAGAAGCAGGCAGCTGGGCTGGAGAGATGGCTCAGCAGTTAAGAGCACTGACTGCTCTTCCAGAGGTCCTGAGTTCAAATCCCAGCAACCACATGGTGGCTCGCAACTATCTGTAATGAGATCTGATGCCCTCTTCTGGTGTGTCTGGAGACAGCTACAGTGTACTTATATATAAAAAGAAGAAGACGACGAAGGTCTCCACAGGGACCACAGCACAGGGGACTGACACTGCGCACTTCTTCTACTGGCTCAGCAGTGACAATCTCGCATGACTCGTCCAGAACGGTCTGCTCCCACAGCACCTGGGCTTGACTCAACAGTCCCCTCGGGGTGCCTACAATCACCCTCTTCACTACCTAGCAGGTCACCACATTCAGGGCTTGACATGCAAACCCTGATCCCTCAGAATGCTCTCTCGAAGTCAATGAGTCATCTGAGCCAAACAGATCAAGTTCAAGGCCACTACAGACGCTGTGCCTCAGACAGACAGACATACCAGAGCTCTTGCCAGGAAGCCTCCTACAATCCCTAGGTCCTGTTTTCCTCCATCTCTAGGCAAGAACTCTAACGAAGTAGACATTCCTAGCAATTCAGGAGGCAGCGCAACACACAACTATTGCTTTATGTCAGGGAAATCTTTCTCATGTTGACGACAGTATCCCTCCTGTGGAGAGAACTCTTCTCAGTGGCTGTTCGATTGCGTCCAGCATGAAGGGCCCGCTGGGACTTGCTGAGCATGTTTCTATCAGCCCGTGGACGTCTGTCTCTGAGAAATGTCCAGAAGAACAGATGAAAACAAAGGAGGGCTGTGTCCCAGAGGCATCCCCTAGGGTCGCTGTGCTCAGGGCTCAGAACTTCAGGGGGTGACAGGCCAGTACTTGGGCTGCTTTCTGTCATATTTCTTGTCAAAACCCAGTCGTAAGGCAGCCTCCATGGCCGGGCTCTTGGCAGCACTGTCTCCATACAAACACTTCATCTCGGCCCGCGCTGCGCACTGGGCCTCTCCGACGGGGGCTCTACTCACTGGTGGTGGCTGTAGTACAGGCCGTGGTCGGCATTCACACAGCCACCCAGGCGTTCCTCATCCAGCTGCTGCTGTTGCCTTCGCCCTTCTCGGTGCCTCTCAGTCTCTGCTTAGTACTGGCGCAGCTCCTCCGTGATTTCCATGTTGCTCAGGTCGCACTCTACTCCGTCATCTGACTCTGACCCCTTCTCTTCCTCTTCCCACAGTGCTTCATGTTCTCTCGTGAGTGCCCAGGTCTATGCATGCGTGCACTCGTGGGAGTGCCCATGTATGTGCAGGCCTGTGCTTGCCTAAAGTTGACACAGCATCTCCACTTTATCATCCAGCCAGTCCAGACAGCCAGCGTGTCCCAAGGCTGCCGTCTCTGACTCCCGGGTGTGGGACTGCAGGTGGTCATCATGCCTGCTGGGCTTTCTGTGGGTCCTGGGGAATCTTAATTCCGTTTGCAGGGCAAGTGCTTTATCCTGAACTATCTCCCCAGCACACACACCCCACCCCCACCCTTTAATTCTTTCCTTTTCTTTTTTTTTTTTTTTTTTGGGGGAGCTGAGGACTGAAACCCAGGGCCTTGCGCTTGCTAGGCAAGAGCTCTACCACTGAGCTAAATCCCCAACCCCCACCCTTTAATTCTTACACGAGTCTTCGGAGTCAGCACCGTCCCAGCCTCACAGAGTATGAGGACACTGGGAGAGCGCAACATGCTAGAAGTCACGTGAGCGGAACAAATAAAGCGCTGGTCTTAACTTCTACCTACAGAACCATTAGCCCAGGGAAGAAAGACATTTCAGAGAAAGCTCATTCTGTCACCACCCCTACCCCGGCTCCCTTAATAAAGGAAGACACTAAGAGGGAGGGGTTTCCCAAAGGTGCAGGAACTAAAACTTGCTGCTTCGATCTTAACATAAGAACCTCAGTTCGAATCCAAGTCACTGAAGGGATCCGTATCAGCCTAGGACACCCCTAAGACCCAGCTCTCAGCACGAATGACATTATTTGCCTCAGAGGACAAAGACAGCAGATAGAGGATGAGGGAGGAGGGGAAGAGAAAAAGATGTGGAAGGGGTATTGGGGGGTGACAACATGTGACACAGGACTGCCTCTGGATAGACAGGAGACAGACGTGGCCCATAGGAAAATGGCAGTTTATAAAGGGAAAGGGGGAAACCCCGTGTTAGGTTGAGCTGTTTAATTTTAATAGGGCATGTTAATTATGGCAGCCAAAGGGGGCATTTGGTTGCTAGACTTCAATACTTTGATAGTTGGACCTCAGCTTCTGGAGGAGGAAGTAGTCAAATAAGGGAAAGGCTTGGCGGCTAGCTTTAGGAATGTAATCTAGTGGGGTTTTTTGCCTTGTTTTGTTTTTTAAGCAAGGCATGGGTAATGCGGGAGAAGGGCAAGGCCTGGCAGAACCATGTTAGAATCCCTTCAACCACAAGCAGTAAGTAACCATAAGCAGGTGTGCACCACCTGCAGCCTCAAAATCTCAGCTGCTTCCTCAGCTGGCCGTGGGGTTAATTTTCTTCAGGTGCTGGCCACCTGGAGCCCAGGCCTAATGGCAAAGCACCTCCTACCGAGACTTCAGAAGTCAGAAGAGGTGGGCTGGCTTCTCTTGACACTCTCCTCCCTCACATCCAGGGCCTCAGAGATTTCCTGGTCTAGTACTTTCTCTGTGGGTCATAAAGACAGGAGCCCAGAGAAAAGGTAAGGAAGGGGCCCATAGTCCTCTTTAGAGCCTGAAGAGAGTCTCCAGGAATCTTTATCTCGTCCCAGTTTCAGGGTTTGTGATGCTTCAGGGCCTTTGACCCTCCTTCCGAGAACCAGGACTAGACCCGAGTAGAGGGAGTTCAGGGAAAGTAAAGTCCTGTTCCTTCTCCGGCTCCTGATAACGGAGAGTGAACCGCAGAGGGTAGGCTGAAGTCACAGTGTGAGTGAAACCGTCAGGGGTGCCCAGAAAGAACATCTTTAGCCAGGAAGTGGCCTGAGTTCCTCAGAAACCTTCAGGCTTTGCAAGCAGAGGAGCGTTGGCTCCTGAACCACTGAACTCCAGGTTCTCCCCAGCCTCCCACGGCGTCTCCCCAGACCGGTGGGTGAGGTCGGACTGCAAGGGAGGAGAGGTCACAGGTGGCGGGAGTGGGCCAAGGGAGCCCAAACAAAGCCCGAAGTCTGCGTCTCTGGCGCTCCGCAAGGAACGCTGTGCAGAGAGATGGGACCCTCCGGGAGCCGGGCCGGGCGCTGCAGATTGCGTCTGGGCCAGGCCTGTGGGTCTTCCAGCTGAGCCTCCCGCCCACTCCCACAGCCCGCGACAGCCACCAAGCGGGACGCGCAGCGCGGCCCACGCCCACCCACCCACGTGGGCACGCCCCCCGCGGCGCGGCGCCCCGCCCCCAGCTCCCGGGCTCGCTCGTGCGGGGAACCTGCACGGCTCGTGGGCGGCGGCGGCGGCGTCCAGGCCCGGCTCCCGCCTCCGCGACCGTGTAGCTCGGCAGCCTGGGTGAGTCGCCGCTCCCTCACCCTTGGGATCCCCTCCAGGCGCAGCCACACAGCAGTCCCGCACCTTCTCTTCCCCGCCCCCCCCGGCCACCTTCCGCCCACGCGAGGGCGACGCCCTGTCTCCCAGCCACCCCTCGCCTTCTTGGCTCGGACCCCCGGAGACCGCGGCTGTCGCCCGTCCGGCCGCGACGGCTGGGGGTGGCAGGCGTCTTTGTTCACGAGGGGCCCCTCCCGCGTGGTGTCACACTCCCCCCCCCCGTTCGGCGCTCACCACGGCCAGGTGGCGGCGGGTGCCTTTTGGGGTGCGCGGCTGTGCCATTGGTGGATTTTTTTAAACCCTGCTGGAGGGGGCGGCGAGCGCACCGCACTACCGGCTGCTGCTCCCGCTCTCCCGCCGCTCCTCTCTGCGGCTACTGCGCGCCTCGTCCCGGGCGGCCCAGCGCGCTCCTCCGACGCCGAGATGAAGGTGCTGGGACACAGGCTCCAACTGCTGACAGGTACCGTGGCTTGCCGCTTGCCACTGCCGCTCTCCAATTTGGAGCGGGCTCGGGGCGCGGTGGCCCGGGTTGGAAGGGGCGCTCTCGGGTGCGCGTTCCCAGATGAGCGAAACCTGAGGCACGCCCGGCTCTACTGAGCCGCGAGCGCCGGCGTCTGGGAGGGTGGAGCGCCAGGGAGGCCCCCTGCGGTATCCCGCTAGTGGAGCTCTGATTAGCAACCCTAAGGGGAGCCCAGGAATCTCAGTCTTCCAATCAAGTATCGCACGTCCCCTGAGAAAGCAGACCTGGGCCTCCTAGGGGAGTGGGGAGAACCTGTGTAAGGGTTTTCTGTCATGGTCAGAGCCACCTTTCTCTCTGGAGAAAGTTTATTGCTGGAAGTAGAGTCAAGTGGCCTGGGAAGATGGGAAGCTAGATTGAACCATAATGACTGGGGCCATCCACCTTGGGGCCACTCTAGAGAAGAAATTAGATGTCCCGCTGAGGGCATCCTGGGGCCAGTGCCTGGAATGCCTTGGCCAGGCTGGATGCCTAGAACAGATGGGAAAGGGAGCAAGGACAGAGGCCGGGTGTCAGAAGGGTAAGCTGCTCCTCACACATGAAATCCAGCATCAGTGGAGGCTTCCGTTCCCACTGGGCTGGAGGGGACAGCCCCGGTCCAGATCCCACTGGACCAAGCTGACCGAGCCTCTGTTAGGTGCTCACCATGTAAAGTTGATGAACATATTCCAAGAGATGCCTCTTGGCACTTGGGGTCCTGCTGCTGTAAGGCAAAGAAGGGGCTGCCGCTCTGTGTATGTACCCAGGAAAGGGGATCTGGGTTAGGGATCTGAAAGGGCGCAGAGATCAGAGCTGCGTTTGAAGACGGACACTGAGAGTAGAACTTTCTGTTCATGGAAAGGGAGGAGGTCACACTTCAAACTGAAGGAGCCAAGGGTGTTCTGCATGTGCCCTGGAGTGTGTGTGGCATGACCCTGGCGCGCGCGCGCGCGCGCGCGTGTGTGTGTGTGTGTGTGTGTGTGTGTGTGTGTGTGTGTGTGTGGTGTGTTGGGAATGGCGGTGGGTGGAGTTATAGGTGGGAAGTAGGCCAGGTGAAGGTTTGGGTTGTGTGTACTAGCATGTATGTGTGTGAGTGTGTGTGTGTGTGTGTGTGTGTGTGTGTGTGTGTGTGTTGGGAATGGCGGTGGGTGGAGTTATAGGTGGGAAGTAGGCCAGGTGAAGGTTTGGGTTGTGTGTACTAGGGTGTTGAGGTGTGTGTGTGTGTGTGTGCTGGGGTGTTAGAGGAGGAAAGTAGGCCAGATGAGGGTTTGGGCTATATGCTAAACCACAGTGGGTCACGCTGGGCTCATGGAGAAGGGCAGGCGGAGATTCCTGGGGCCTTGGAAGCCCTGGCTGGGTGTTGTTGACACCTGCCGTTGCCCTTTCCTTATGACCGTCACCTGAAACAGAGCTTGCAGCAGGTTCACTCCCAACACTCAGACCCTAACGCCTAGAGGGCAGAACCAGGTCCTCTCATCCCCATCTGGCCCTCAGAGGGAATGGAGATAGCCGGTGAGGGTCTGGAAATTGAGGTCCGTGTGCAGTGTGCCCTCAGGCCCTCGATGTTCCGTGGCAGGCTTCCGAGGACTTCCGCAGGACTCTGTCACTGTCAGAAGCTCCCAGTGTACCAGGCTCAGCTGTGGCATAAGCATGGTGAATTTAGGGCCGGCCAGCCTGGGCTGTGTGATGAGTTCACACCCCTTCTTGTCTCCTTCACGACCCCTCCTCATCACCACCCCCAACTCCTTGTGTCCTCTTCCTGCCTCATAGATGTGGAGTCACACTCCAGCCACAGCTGGTTGTGATTTCAAACAGGTCGTTTAACCTCCGTGTCATTCATAAGATGGAGGTTAAACAGACACCTAAGAGATGTTATGGGGCCTTTTGAGACAGAGCAAGTGACTCATTTGATTAGAACCTCAGAGGCCTATCTCCCCTCTGGCTGCTTTTTCTGGTAATGAAGGATTCTACCTGCCTTGGCTCATTGGCTAGTAAGGACTTGGGATCTGCCACAGACACTCCACATTACCCCCGCTGACAGGCAGCAGTGAGGTTTTTTTTTTTACTCATCTCCGTGGAGTGACGTGCAGGTAGCTGGGTGATTATTGTGGTAGTGTACAAGTGCTCATACCTCTTGGCTTGGTCTAAGCTCATGCATCCTGCGCCTTGACTGTGTCCCCTGGATGATCTTGCAGAGGCCTCTAGATCCTTGCCCTCATCCACTGCTACGAGGTTGTTTCTAGTAGTTTTTACAGTGTCCGTCTTACTGTCATTACCTATTTGACAACGGGGTTGGTCACTCTCCCACACTTGCATGGCTGAGAGTGGCTCAACTGTGGGCCAGACTAAACCACTCCACGCTTCGTGGGAGCAGCTTGTTAAATGTTGCAGCATCTGGCAGTGATCTCCCTTGGCCTCTGAGTTCATCCCTCAGTGCCCTGAGGGTTCCTGTCCCCTTCAGGGTATCCTAGCTCTCTTACTGGGTTCTTTGTACAGTAGACCTCTTTGAGATCTATTTCTGGGGAGCTTGGTTTGGCCTCAGTCTCCATCATATGAGGTTGGACCCCGATGTCCTGACGCCCACAGCAGGTGCCCCTTTGTGGGGACCAGAGAATGCCTGGACCCAGTGTCCTAAAGAGAACAGAGGACAACCAGAGGTTCCAGATGGCTCCCTGAGACGTGGGGGAGAGGGGGTTCTTGCCACAAATGAAGAGAGGCAGCAGGCAGTTTTGACCCCAGAGGATATGAGCTTCAGGGTTCCTCTCTGCATCTCTGCTCCTTGGGCAGTGCTGAGCTCTGAGCTCCAGACTTCTCAGCAGTTTGGGGTGGCGAGTCAGACCTCAGAAGTATGAAGGAGCCCGGACCAACGTCGGTTCACACACAGGTCCCTCCCAGCCCTCAGGGGCAGGCATGGCAGCTTGGTCTCCCAGCCCTCAGAGGTGGGCATGGAGGTTGTTGCAGTCGGTGGTTTTTCTTTTGCGTGTTCTGTGTGGTGGTGGGATGTCTGTCTGTCTGCAGACTGTACAGCAGCTGTTCTCATGTATTTCTACTCCAACAGTACGTTTCCAAGATGGTTTCAGAGAGCTCTCACATGGCAGACTGGAGCTTTAACAGGGTCCTTTGAAGTCTGAGGATCTTGGCTTTTTCTTTTTCTTTTTCCCGTCCCCTGAGACAAGGCTTCACTGCATAGCTCCATCTAGTCTGGAATTCACTGTGTAGACTAGGCTGACCGAAAACGCAGAGATTTGCCTGCCTCTGTCTCTGGAGGACTGGAGTGTGTGTGTGTGTGTGTGTGTGTGTGTGTGTGTGTGTGTGTGTCTGTCTGTCTGTCTGTCTGTCTGTCTGTCTGTCTGTGTGTGTCTATGTGTGTCTGTATTTGAGTTGTGTACAAGCCAGCGTGTCTCTGTAGCCCAGGCTGACTGTGTTCTTACTGTACTTAAAAAAAAAAACCAAAAAACAAAAACAAAAACCCCAGGAATTTCTGATGCCATTACAGGCTCTAGATTTAAATTTATTATATATATATATATATATATATATATATATATATATATATATTGTCTGTCTTCAGACACACCAGAAGAGGTCATTGGATCCCATTACAGATGGCTGTGAGCCACCATGTGGTTGTTGGGAGTTGAACTCAGGACCCCTGGAAGAGCAGTCAGTGCTCCTAACCGCTGAGCATCTCTCCAGCCCCTCACTGTACACGTGAGGGCGACCCTAGCTCCTGACTCCCCTGAGCTTGCAGCTGTGTGCCATTACACCCAGCTTTATGCGATGCTGGGACTCAGGCTCGAGGCTGATCGTGTGTGCTCGGCAAGCGCTTGACCAACCGAGCGGCATCCCCAGCGCAGCCCGTGTGTCTTGGCAACCTTCGCCTCATGGTTCTTGTGGAATGAATGCAGGGCTGCAGGCCTTTAATCCCAGCATTTGGCTGGCGGATCTATGTGAGTTTGAGACCAGCCTGGTCTATAAAGTGAGTTCCAGATCAGCCTGTAGATTTACAGTAAGACACTATCTTTAAAAAACAACAATACAAAAACCTAACTTGTATAGTTTTGTATTATTTTTAAAAAAAACCAACTCGTATAATTAAAGAAGCAAAGGTCCTTCAGTTCTGTGTATAGAAATTTGGGTTTAAGTCATTGTTGGAGTTACTTTTTTGACGCCGTGATAAGACACCGTGACCAAGGCAACTAGGAGAAGGAAGAGTGCGTTTGGGGCTTATAGTTTGGAAGGAGTCCGTTACATCATGGCGGCAGGCAGGCAGGCAGGCAGGCAGGCAGGCAGGCATGGTGCTCAAGCAACAGCTGAGAGCTCACATCTCCATCCAGAAACTGGAAACAGGAAGAGTGTAGTGTAGTAAATAGACCTTAAACCCATCCCAGTGACACGCACCTCCTACCCTTCCAGACAGCCGCCAGCTGGGCACCAAGTTCTCATTCAAACCACCGTGGTGGTCATGGAGTGTCTCCCACAGTTTTACAGGACACATTTAAAGAGTGCCTGATTATCGTCGGGCCTGTTGAGGGAAAGCTAAGGCATAAAGCTTGCCTTTGGGGCCTAGAATCTGAACCCTTGAATCTTCCTCTCCAGACTATTCATCTCAGTACACACCACTGTTTGACTGGGGCGCTGGGCTGTAGCCGTGGGATTTCTAGATCCTCAGATATGGGGAGACTCCCACTGTATGGGAGAGAGCTGGTACCACGCTCATGGAAGGCAGGTTGTGGTGTATCGGGTCTTAGCAGCGTGTGATCTGTGACTCTGCGGTTGAAGCTCTAAGAGCAGGTAAAGGTGAGTGGAGAGGAATCCTGTCACTGTTTATCCGAGAGAGTGGCAGCAGCCAGTTGCAAAACACTAGAGTTCAATTAGGACACGCGTGCACAAACACACACGCACACATGCACACATGCACGGGCAGCTGCAGATCTCACTGCCAGAGGTCATTTACCCACCCCTCAGATGTCCCCTTAAAAATAAGTAATGCTGATGGCGGTGACAGCTCGGCACTGTGTGGCACTGTCCCCTTGTCCAACGGCCCCCGGTGCCATCTCTATATTATTTCTCTTGCCACGGTAAAGTCTCATGATCAGCGTACTTCTCCTATTAAGGAAACAGACAAAGAGCAGCAAATCACTCGCCCAAGGTCACATTGGTGGCCAGCGACTGTCTGGAGTTTGAACCAGAAGAGCTGGCTCTGGAGTCTGGGAAGTTTCCTTAGAACTATGTTTCCTGCATTAAAAAAGCGACATCTTCATGGCTGGGGCGGAGACTCAGTGGCAGGGCACTTGCTTAGCCTGCAGAAAGCCCCGGGCCCTAGGTTTTATCTCTGGTGCCCTCGAATAAAGCTTTGCTGGGGTACTGATGGGCATTGAAAGGCCATGGCAGATCGATGGCAGGGCAGAGTATATGCGATTTTTACCTTTTATTTCCTCATTTTTCTTAGTGAATGTGGACGCATGAATATCAAGTTTACCTTCTGTTTGGTTTGGTTTTTTTTTTTTTTTTTTTTTTGAAACAGGGTTTCTCTCTGTAGCCCTGGCTGTCCTGGAACTTGGTCTATAAACCAGGCTGGCTTCCAACTCAGAGACCCGCCTGCCTCTGCCTCCCAAAAGCTGGGATTAAAGGCCTGAACCATCACTGCCCTGGCATCACGACAAACAAACAAAAGCAAAAAGACAAACAACCAGGCTCTTTTGCAGCTCAGGTTGGCCTTGAATTTTCTATAAACTGAGGACGACCTTGAAGTTCTGATCCTCCTGCCTCTGCTTCCCCAGTGCTGGGGTTACGAGAACGTGCCACCCTATCCAATTGATATGGTGCTGAGATTGAACCCGGGACTTCATTCCCTCTGGTCAAGCACCGTACCAACCAGCCGACAGCCATAACACTTAAGTTCTGCGACCTCAAACCGAAAAAACAGCTAGGTGTGATAGCTCACACCTGCGGTCCTCCCACTTAGGAGGCTGAGGGAAGAAGGGTGTGGGTTTGGGCTAGCACGGGTTCCAAGGGGAGACTGTCTCTGAAACCATTAAAGTATAAACAAATGGAACTGAAAGCCTGCAGACGCCTAGCAGAAAAACACTGTAAGGGCTGTGGTTCCAGCCCTGTGAGCTCAGAGAGGGCTAGATCTACCTTGCCGAGGGGGGAATTCAAGAGATGAACAGTTGTTCTTCCAAGACCCCAAGGGGGAAAAGATAGTGCAGCCTAGCGAATGGCGCCCCTGGCAGAGGTAGAACACGGGGGGCACAGTATACGGGCTCCTACTTCCGGCCTCACTGCATAAGTACCTACCTCGGTTTCCCCTTTATGTGTTTAGAGTGCATTAGCAGAAGGACAGCCCCAAGCAGGTGCTCTGACCTTAGTCCCTAGGACCTAGGAATGTCCGCATCCATACCAAAGGGACTTTACAGATTTCATCTGGAGAAAATTCCTAGATTAGCAGGTGGGGTCCTTTGCGTACCTCCTTTTCCCCACTGTACGAGGGAGGCCGAAAGTATCCTGTTATAGAAACAGCAGCAGAGCAGCCTGCCCACGCTGTTCGCTTGGCTGTACTTTTTCCCCTCAGGGTCTTGGAAGGCCGACTCCCACGAGCCTTCAGAACGGCTATGCATCCCTAGATTTGTGCTCTGTTAGACAGATCTATAGAGGCCCGGAGCAAGCTGCTTTGCTGTTGGCCATGCCGTGGGGAAGGCCACCTCGATAAGGATGTGGGGAACGCTGCCTGGTTAGGGAGCAAGTCTGTAGTGCCCCCTGCCCCCAGACTCGACCTGCTGACTATGGGCTTCCGACCTTCAGAACTGTAAGGACGTTATGTCCAGGTAATGTAGATTCGTTAGACCACACCCTGGAAAGTGACCCGCAGAGAAGGTGGGCAGGCCCCTGAGGCTTGGGATCTGCGTGGACGCTTCCGTCAGCCCTGGCTGTATGACCTGGAGCTGAGCTTGGCTGTGCCCCAGTGTAGTCCTGGGCTCAGCTGAGAAAGCTTCACAGAAGCTAGAATTGGCCGTGTGCTTCGACCCTGCCTGCCACACCCTGATCCCCTTGGGTACAGAAGATTGTGTATCTATACACACAGACACACACACACACACACAGAGTCCAGTCTGTGGATGAAGTGTCTGCTCCAGAGTGACTGATAGAGCACATACCTTTGGGACATGCCAGCTTCTCCGCTCACTTGCATGGTGAGGGGTCTTTGTAGATAGTGTCTAAGCTTGTCCTCCACCCCGTAGAGCAGCGTTGATGCCTAGGCCTTCCGTGCTCCCTGACACATGGGGAGGGGTAATCTATCTTTGGTGGTTTCTACTAGAGTAGATGGTGGTGTGGCCATTCTAACGCAGGGAGGATAGCCTGTCTCCATGCCAGTGAAACGCGCTCCCTACGCCCACCCCATCCCCACTGCCCCAGGGCACAGCACAGCATGACTGTGTCCATGACTTCGTAAGGACAGATGCTGGGGTTCACGTGGTCCTTTGAGCTCAGAACAGGGAGGACGTAGAAGTTAAAGACGGTAGATTTCTTGGTGCGAGTGGCAGGCTTAGACCCACACTAAGGGTGCAGTATTGGGCCCCATGGCAGCCACAGTGGGCATGGGCTACCCTTTGGTCTCCTCCACTCTTATTTTCAAGACAGGGTTTCTCTGTGTAGCCCTAGCTGTCCTGAAACTCATTCTGTAGACCAGGCTGCCTCGAACTCACAGAGATCCCCCTACCTCTGCCTCCTAAGTGCCGGGATTTAAGGGGTGAGCCGCCACTGTCTGGCTGCTCCACTCTTGTTAGTTTGGTTGTGTGGATTGGTAGATTTCTCTTGATGACGGGTCATCCTCCTGATACACCCAGCAAAGAGCTCTCCCCTAAGAATTCTAACAAAAGCTGGGTCTTCGAGGCTCTGCCTCACTCAGAGCCGTCTCTAACACTTAGCAGTGTGGCTTCTGTAAAGCCTCTGTCCCTATACTCACTGTGGCCCTCATCTAATCTCCATGTTGATGTTGGAAGTATTAGGGTTCCCAGGACCCCAAATACACACTGGGTATTACTACTTTGTGTGCTTGGAGTACCAGGCCGGGGGGCTCGTTCATCCCATTCTGGCCCCATACGTCTATGGAGCTGGGGATGACCTTGAATTTCTAATCTTCCTGCCTCTACCTCAGGGCTCTGCCAGTTTCTCCATCGGCCTACAAGGACTGCCCCACTCGGACTTTCCCACAAAGCAGGCAAGCGCTGGGGCTCTTCCGAGACTATCAGCCTCCGTCCTGCCTTTCTCACGCCTCTGTTGGTATCTCTTCAGCGAGGTGACACCTCTAACCACCTGAATTAAATTGCTGCCCCTGACCGGCTCTGTCCCTTTTGAGGCCTCCATCCACAAAGGCACACAGACCTGTTGTTTGCTCTGCACCAGCCCCAAGCAGGAATCTGTTTTTGTCAGTGGTTTCTCCCTAGTTCCTGAAACAGCCTGACGCCCGAGGTCTCTTACATGATTTGAAAAAAAGGATTCTGATTTCAGAATTTTTAGAATTGGGGATATTTGACTGTATTCATGGAGAAAGCTCAGGTCTAAAATGCTCATATTAAAACTTTGAGCGTCAAGCCGGGCCGTGGTGGCTCACATTTAACCCCAGCACGTGAGAGTCAGAGGCGGGTGGGTCTGTGATTTTGAGACCAGCCTGGCCTACAGAGTGAGTTCCAGGACAGAAGGGTTACACAGAGAAACCTCGTCTTAAGAAAACTTAAAAAAAAAAAAACAAGACCGTGAGCGTCATGTCGATGTTCAGAAAGCTTCAGCCCTCCAGTGATGCCCAGCAAAGAATGGAGCTGGATGGGGCGAGACACATGGGACCGTGACTGTGGGCATCTGAGGCGGGATGGAGAGGAGAAGGTCGGAGCATTGCAAGCCTTCACATGTGTGATGTGCACCGGCGATGTGTGCCCAGATTGTATCTGACCGATGAAGGGCTTGGGTCCCTGGGTCACTTCTGGGGCACCATCATTCCTGCTTAAAGCACATAGATTAAGGATTGAGGACCCTCAGAGGCAGGCATGGGTGCCATTGCATGAGGAGAGTACGGCAGGTGGCAGCCTCCTACAGACTGGTGGTCCCTTGGATGGAGAAGGCTGGCAGGTGGTTGGTGCTGTGAAGTCCTTTTCCGTGGCGACATTGATTTCTAAAGTGCTAATTAAACAGGTGGTTTGGAGAGAGGCTTTGGGGAGGAAAACGGCTTGGGGAATGTGTGTGCCAACCCTCTGTCCTGAGACCGAGTTACAGAATCTGGGTGGGGGGAGGTATACCCTCCGTTTGTTACCTTTTCGAATCTTACCCCGGGATCTGGGACAAGCGCGTCCTTGTTTCTGGGAAACCCGCCAGGTTGGGCAGACGCAGCTGAGCCGAGTGGGATGCCTGTGCTGGGTAACTTTGAGAATTTGTGACGAAAGTGGCAGAGGAAGCTTTTAACTCGTGTGGGTCACGGTTACACATGCAGCTGCCAGCCGGGGCAGCCCTGAGAACTGTGATCAGAGGTGCTGCGTGAGACCCCAGAGAGAATGTTATCTGGGGCTGTGCTGCCCAGGGAGGGTCAGGGGTAGGACCACACAAGCTTTGACAGTCCTGCAGGGTCACGAGCATGCACACTGCTTGTTTGCCTGTGGAGAAAACCCTGCCCCTTCTCTCCCCTTTAACATATTTTTCGAGTATTAGGGCGGGTAGGTCTCTGGTTTCCCAGGGGAAAATGTCTCAAACCTACATCTGTGCCAATCATATGTGACAGAAAGCTGACGGCAGCCACAGACTAATCCGGCTCTGGTCCCCTCTTCCACTCAGTGCCTGGATTCATAGTCATGACTCAGGTGCTGCCTTTCACCACTGCTGGTCCTAGTCTCCGACCTCAGAATCCAAAGTAGCTGCTCAAGTTCCTGCCATCACACCTGTATCCTAGCCAGAAATCTAGCAGGGAAAGAGCCAGAGAACAGTATATCTTGGGCCAGTGAGATGGTTCAGTGGATAAAGGACTTGTAGCTGAGCTGGGCAACCTGAGTTCCATCCACAGACACCCGTGTGGTGGGAGAGGACCAGCTCCCCACACACTGTCCTCTGACCTTCACAAGCAGTCATATCGTGTGTGTGCGTGCATATGTGTGCATGTGTGTGCATGTGCATGCATGTGTGTGTGTGTGCACATGCGTGTGCATATGTGTTCTCTCAATTAGGAGGTGGAGGGAGCAGGCCCCATCTTTGCCTCAGGCAGGGGCCTGCTCTAGCTCCACACAGTTGCCGCCTGGGTGTGTGGTTAGAATTTTAGCTCCCTCTGCCCTCGCTCTGGGGATTAGAAGTTTTCCGCCTGGAGCTGTGTCGTGTGGAGGAACAAAGCTCACACACTGGTGCTGTGCCTGTCAACTTCAGCTTCAGAGAGAGCCACTGGTCGTTGTACTTCTGAGTACAAGCCTTGAATCTCTGTCCGCCTCTAAAGCTGGGCGCCTCGGACAGCTCACAGCAGGTGGGCAGCTCAGCTTGGCTGACATGGTGGCGTCTTGTGCTGTCATTGCTGTCCCAGCAGCCTTGAGACTGAAGAGCAGGTGTCACGGCACAGTGTGCCCTGGGGAAATGGTGCTGCAGAGACAGGGGTGGCACGAGGCGTGTGGGCACCAGCAGCAAGGAGAGGGCCAGAGGCAGAGTTGAAGTGCAGGGGAGTTGAAACCGTTTATTTCCCATTTTCTGAGGAACCTGTGAGGGAGCTGGGGTTCTGTTTGTTTGTTTTGTGTGTAAGACCAGGTCTCCCTTATAGCTCCTGCTGTCTTGGAGCTCACTGTGTAGACCTGGTTGGCTTTAAACTTACAGAGATCCTCCTGCCTCTGCCCCTGCCTCTGAGTGCTGGGATTAAATGCAGGCACCACCACGCCCAGCTGAGGGAGTTTTGTTTGTTTTAATGAGATCCAGACAGTCTTCTGTGATCTCAGAGACAAAGCCGTAAGTGGTAAGAAGTCACAATGGGCTGAGGGACAGACCCCAAGTGAGGGTCAGAGTTCAGCTCCCCAGAACCCATGGAAATGCCTCTCTCCGTAGTCCAAAAGATTAAAGGCGAAGAGGTTCACAGAGTAAGCTACCTAACTGAAATGGAAGCTCCAGGTTTAAGGGAGACCCTGCCTTGATGTATGAGGTGGTGACATCAGGCGACATCAGGAAAACACCTGGTGTCAACCTTGGTCCTATATGCATGAATACATGCACATAACACACACACACACACACACACACACACACACACACACACACACACACAGAAGTCCTTCATCTTGTGGGTGTCAATTCTAAATCATCTTATACCTGCTCGAGGAATGATTAAAAATAAAACACTGCAGATCTTCTGGCCTTCACAAGTGCCAAGTTTGCTCGTCAGCGTGGGAAAGGAAAAGGATCTCGTAAGCCAGATTTCTCACCACTCGATAAAGTCTGTGCTGTCCGAGTGCACTTAAAGGAGTTAAAGTCTAGTTCTGGGTTCCTGGTAAGCACACAGTAGGATGGATTTAGAACAAACCTGAGTGTTGGTACTTACATCCTCTGGCTCTGCCTACAGATAGGACCTAGAGCAGTTACCCTGGAAGTACTGAGCTCACCTGCTCCCACATCCTGCTTTGTGAACGGCGGCCAGGGACCCTGGAGAAGAGAACACCATGGCACACGCAGAGAGCACGTGCAGTGCCAAATGTGGCCAGCCGGTTAGTGGCTGCTCAAAAACCGATGGACTCACATCAGAAGGACGACGTGCCAACCGAAAGGGACTCAGGGTGGCCAAACACGGCCCACTCTGAAGAATGAGATAGCCACAACAGAATTTAGCCCATAGAATAAATCTCTACAAGACTGCTGTGGTATGAGAAAATGGTGGGCGGATAGCTTCATGGGGGGGGATAGCACTTTCTCTCAGACTCCCAACTAGCGACCGGACAGGATGACAGAAATAGAGCACTATCGTTAGACAAACGCCACAGTAAGAACAGTGGACATGAGTCGTCAAGGGCTGCTAAAATTAGCCTGGGGAAGTATGAGAAAAAACAGGGCATCGTCAAGAGTACCTTCCTGTGTGATAACCAGCTTACAAAGAAAGGCAGTTCTCCCTGCAGAGAAGCCTGGCAGGTAACCGGAACCACCTCCCAGCAGCAGCATGGCAGGACAGAGCAGCAGCACCAACCCACTGTGCTAGGCAGCTCTGAGGAGAGCACATGGTGGTCGTGGTGTCCCATCCCCCCCCCCGTCCCCCGGCCCCCCCCCCCCGCCCAGTCCAGGCTCCTAGCGCTGAGCAAGCACAGACTGAGGGCGCTGTTCAGACTCACTGCCCAGGTGTGCTTCCCGGTGTCACGGCTGTGAAAAGCCAAGGACTGAGGTCCTGGCCAGCAGGAGAGCGAAGAGCTCAATGCTGATGCCATTTGGGGACCTCCAGAAGCCCCAGACGCCCAGCGCCCGGCCGCTTGCTAACAGCGCTGCTCCTGTGTATTCCTTCCTCTCCCGCTGTGTCTGTGCCTCCTTCACTCGGGCAAGTTTGTCGTTTGTGTCTGTGATGATTTATCTGTAAGACAGAACGGGGAAATGCTATGGTTTATTATTACAAGTGGCTCCTGTCCTCGTCGACGTGTAAAGCGTGCATGGTGTCTTTCTGTCTTAGAGGAGAGGAAATTTGGTGTACAGAACAGAAATCTGTTTTGCCCACTTGCAGACCAGCACGCTTCCTGCCAGGTGACCTGATATTTTACCCGGAGTCACAGGAGGGCTTTGTTTTGAATTTGCTGACACAGGCACGCGTTTGGTCGATATTTCTTACATGAATGGGATATTTTTTTCCCCTACTTTGGTGTGGTAGTCCTTGTCCCTAGCTCTGTTTCCGAATGGTGCTGTCCCTTTTATGATTGCATGATACTCCTATTTACATGCCTTCTATTCATTGCTTGAGGGAGCATTTTTACTCCTCCTGGAAGAGCTTTGGGGGCCTCAGATGCTTCTCTTGTTATACCTGTGGTGTCTCCTCCCCCATCCCCAGGCCTCACTGACAGGATCTTAGAAGAAGAGATAACGGGTGTGGGAGGGGAGTAGACATTCACAGGAATTGGGTGAGAAAGCAGGAAAGTGGGTCTCTCTTAGGTCTAGAGCAAAGCAGGGGCCAGCAGCTGGAGCAGAAAATGGAGAGCAGGCCAGAGAAGAAACATCCTGTGTCCTCTTCTTCCCACTCCTGAGGTGAAGACAGTGAAGACTGCACCCTTGTGGTCAGGAGAGGGAAAGGGGTGGCATCCGTAGAGAATGGCTCCAGAGGGTGTGGAGTTCAGGGTCAGGTGTGAGGGAGCAGTGAGAGGCACTTCCCAGCCGCGTCTGGAAGGGTGCTAGGGTGTGCTGACTTGGTGACTGTCCTTACGATGTCCTCCTCTTTAGTGGAACCCCAGGGTGGTTGGTTTTCAAATGTCTGGCTATTTTGTGATGATGGGTCTTGTAGCCTCAGGGATACAACACAGCTGAGTGGTAGGGGCTAGCCAGGGGGAAACAGAAGCCGTTCTTCAGTCCTCTCTTCTCCTTGGCCTCCCCTCACCCATAGCTGGTTCACCTGGAGCTCCCGAGTCTGTGGCCCTGACACTGCTAGTGTTTCCCTGCTAGTGTTTCTGGGTGGGTATCTTGGACACTAAACGTTGTAGGAGTTCCATGGTGGAAACACTCCATATGTATCGCAAACACCCACAACCTGTCCTACCAACAGCTGACTGTGTCCTCTCATTTGACAGTTGCTTACCCAGTTTAAAAAAAAAAAAAAAAAGACTGGCAAAGGACCCTAACATCACCGTCACCTTGCATAGAGGCTCAGTGGGGAAAAGACACAGGCAGAAAATCTGGCATGAGGTGGATTGGCTCCCTGAGGGAGAAGCCTCGGTGTGCTTGCTATATGCAGTTGAAGCAGGAGGCAGAGTTATTGCATAGAGCTGGACAGGAAGGTAAATGGGGTACAGCTGGGTACACAGATGGGCTGGCTGATCTGTGAAGGAATCTATGGGGCAGCAATCATCAGGCCCTAAACATCCTGGGGAAGGGAGGAGAGAGGAAGCCGTGGCAGACATCTTCTACACACACTATCAACATTCACACAGGACCAGGGCTGGCTTTGCCATCTTCCCCGTGAGCCTCACCACCGCAGGTGGCCTCTGCCACTTCCCCATGGGTTAGAGGTAATGCATATAATTTTTAGTATATGCATTGTTACATTTTTATGTGTGCATACACACATACATATACTGTCCTGGTATGTGTGTGTGCATGTGTGTGTGTGCGTGTGTGTGCGTGTGTGCGTGTGCATGTGCGTGTGCGTGTGCATGGGTGTGTGTGTGTGTGTGTGGATCAGAGGACAACTTGTAGTAATCTCTTCACTCTGACCACATGGAGTCCAGGGTTTGATCTCAGGTCATCAGGCTTGGCGGCAGATGCCTTTGTGTGCTGAGCCATCTTGCTGGCCCTAATTGCTGTATTTTTAACCCTCGACGTTCTGAGGGTTCTATTGGCTCAGTCCCATCATAGAGCCACATTTAATGACCCTCGAGAGTGGAGCCCGGCTCAGCCTTTCACCCTGCGATGGGTTTGACTTTTCCGAGACAGAATCAGGAAGGAAGCGAGCATCTGATTGGACAGAGGGTGAGGAGGGCTCCGCTCGGCTAGTTAAAAAGTATTCTTGCCTCATTTTTGGGTATAGAACTTTAACACATCTAGTCTGATTAAATTTCGGAAGCTAAGCAGGGTCCAGCCTGGTTAGTACTTGGGCAGGAAATAAAAGCCATCCATGACAGAGTTTTCCTTTCTCCTTTGTGACGCTTGAGAGACTCAGAAGTAAAGATTACCCCGGGTTAGGCACTGCACCAGAGGGCTGCGGCCCAGCCCATCATGGCATATATATGTGTATATATGTATATATATATGTGTATATATATATATTGCTGTTGTCTCTGCCATCCCCCCCGGGGTTTTCCAGGGAGAGCACGGGGGCCACGGTCCCCCCACTGCATGGCAGCCAGTGTCCTTGTGATTTGCCCCCACGGAGCTGGGCAGTGATGCTAAACATAGCCCAGCATGGTGGGGACCAGGACTGTGGCCTAGCACAGTAAGTAGGAGGATCAAGGATCGCCCAGGCCTGTTTGGACGGAAGGCTCCAGGAGCGCTCTAAGGAATAGCGAGCGTAGCAGTCTGGAGGAAAGCATGGCGGCATTTTAGGCTCCGGCTGCCTGTCATCCACCTGCAGCCACTGGGAAGAAAAGCAGCCATCTCCTCCACCCCACCCCACCCCCCACCTCCCAGCCCCCCACCCCCAACCCTGGCTGCTGCCTGAGGAGAAATGTAACTGGCTGAGGAAGAGTGTCCTTTGCTGCCCTGAGGGGAATGTCACTCTAGCCTCTGCCCAGAAGCCCCTGAACAGGCTGCACTGCCCATTTCCCAGTCACGGAAGCTCACTGGGTTCTCTCAGTCTCTCCCTACCCCTTCCCCTCTATTCCCCGGTAGAGACCATCTGTCCTCACACTGCCCACCCTCAGCCCTTTTAATAGATTGTCCCTAGAGAGACCGTCTCCAGGTGGTTTCACAGCAGGTGGGGGAGGACAGGACACCCCAGTGCCTTGAATTGAGGTGGGCGTCGGGGAGGCAGGTGGCCAGGAAAGTCCTAATGAAGGAGGTTTCTGAGATGGCTAAGCTCCCGCTGGGGTGGATGGATGAGTGTGCACACGGCAGAAAGGAAGGGAAGAAAAGGCAGAGGGAGGAGAGAGAGGACACCGTTCTAAAAATACAGCCATCTGCATCTATTAGCTAGTTTCCCGGGAAACCTCTGGAAACAAAGCCCAGCAGGGCTTAGGGTGTGATCCTGTGGGGACCTGGGGCTTAGGGTGGCAGATCCTCCTCCTGCACGGAGGGTGCCATCCAGGCCTGGGCCGTTTGACTTCAGTCACTGGCCTTCCATAGGAGGAGAAATCAGGACAGGGTTAGGGAAGGGCACCTTTAAGCAGCCAGCTGCTCGGGACCCACCGCAGGAGGGAAAGTCGGGCCTTCGTGGCTAAGAACAGCAGGAGACAGAGCTAAAAAGGGAGGGAGAAAGGAAGCCAGGTCTCCAGGAATGGCATCCTAGCACTGAGCGGTAGGCCTCCAGTCAGGCCTGGTCTAGCCTCACCTCCCTTCCCATCACCGTCAAATGAGATAGCAGTTACAGGCTGTGAGATGCCTTTTAGGATGGATACAGCCGCGATGGCGCTCGCCTTTGATCCCAGCACACTTCAGACTGGGCACCCTATTCTCAGGTCTCATCCTCTGTTACGGGAGCAATGCCTGAAACTAGTTATGGACACTTTGTAAGGGTTTCACAGTGTGTCTCAGGATGGCCTTGAACTTACTACCCCTTACCCTAACCTTTCCTCGCTACTCTCCCTCCTGGGATTGAGTAATACAGCCTTCCAGGCTCTTTTTGTATCTCTTCTACCTGGGGTGATACTGGATGCTTTGTAGCTGCTTTGGAAACAATTTATCACCTGTGTTATACATGCTCCCTGCGCACTTTGCCTCCTGGGATTCAGTCCTGTCCTTTGCCTCTCGGTTCTGGGAACTGAACTCCAGTTGTCATACTTGGCGGCAAGTGACTCTTCCTGCTGCACCAGCCCTGTTCACCATGTTTTATTAATTGCTATATACAGCTTTTCCCCAGGATTTAAAATGATCTTAGTCAAATTAGTGAAGGAATCAGTTCGCTAATGGATCAGTCGATGGCAGCACTGTTGAGCATTCCTAAAGCTAAGGGAGCCATTGGTCACCCCCTGGGTTCCTTACAAAGTCTCCCCCAGTGACAGGATGTGCTGAACCTGAAGATGCGAACCTTTAGAACACCCTTGTTTTTTTTCTTTTTGGTAATTCATATTGGCTATAGCCCAGCTGTATCCCCAGTCCACGGTTTTTTAGCCTTTTGAGGAATATCCATTCATTTTTGCAAATCTGACCTCCAAGTGAACAAAGGTGTCAGAAATGACATAAGTATTTTAACTAATTTTTTATTTTACGTGCATTGGTGTTTTGCCTGCACATGGGTCTGTGAGGATGTCAGTCCCCTGGAACTGGAGTTACAGGCAGTTGTGAGCGGCCATGTGGGTGCTGGGAATTGAACCCAGGTCCTCAGGAAGAGCAGCTGGTGTTCCTAACCACTAAGCAATCTCTCCAACCCTGAATATCTTATTTTAATCTGAATTTCTTTGACTGTATCTCTGTGTCTTAAATGAATGTTTAACGGAATTCCTTGACTCATTTTCCTCGGGTATCTTCTGGCCTCTGCTGTTATGCCCAAGTGAGAGACAGTACTGCCTCTCTGGCAGCACCTCCTCCTGGATTGTCCCTGTCTGATATTGTCACACACACCCCCACACACACACACAGAGAGAGAGAGAGAGAGAGAGAGAGAGAGAGAGAGAGAGAGAGAGAGAGCGCGAGCGAGCGAGCGCGAGCGCTCTCTCAAATGTGTATACACTGTGTAAGTGTGGCCCTTTCTTCCTAAAAGGTCAGAAGTTTCTGCATCTGCCAGAATCAGGGTCCGGGACCCTCTGGTAGCTGCTGGCTGAGGTCATGTGTGTTTTCTGTCCTAAGCCAAGCCCTGTTCAGGTCCCAGAAAAGAAAGCTTTTACCTCCCGCCATCTTCTTCAGCTTCAGTCTGAGCCCACCTCTTTCTTGCCTCTCCACAGAGCCCTTTTGCCTCAGTGAAAGTGGGACTTTGTTTGGAACCTTAAGGGATCGTCTTGTGTTGTTTAGTTTTGCAAAACATGATTTTATTTTGAAAAGAACAAATACTCCTTGGTTTAAGTGGTCCCTTGAGGGCAGGAGCCCTGCCCTGTGATGTTCTCACCGGGTAGCTTCAGAACAAGGCCCAACCTCGTATTCCCTTCTTCCTAGGGCTTCTGCTCCACGACGTGACCATGGCGGGGCTGCAGGAGCTGCGATTTCCTGAGGAGAAGCCCCTTCTCCGGGGCCAGGATGCCACCGAGCTGGTGAGTTGCCCCTTCCAGGTCCTGGTGTTGAGCGCCACCTTGTGGTGAAAATGGAAATCATGTTTTCCTGTGGTCTTTGCTGTTGTAATGGGGAGAACCTCTCTGTGAGTTCAGAACCACCCATAACTGATGTTCATTCCTTGAGAAATGTGGCAGGACCGGCCTGGGGTACCCAGCCCATTGCTTTGCAGCTCGGAAATGTAGGAGCCCAGTGCCTTCCACCTTTCACTCTGTGTTTCTTTTTCACCTACCTTCCTAGTTTCCTTCCCAAAGAAGCAGCAAGGATTGAGATCAGGAGGCCTAGCCAGGAATCCAGCCACATGAGGCCATAGCCCTGCCCCTGAACAGAGCAGGGTTGGTCCTTCCTTTAACACATAACTCCCAGGTTATTTGAGGGTAGCCTGTGGGGCCAGAAGCAAACTACATATTTGGCAAGCTCTTCAACCCAGGTTCCATTACTCCTGGTCCAGAGCCGATCCCCCTGCTAGGTTACCTGCAGCAGCCTCCTTCCTCCCTGAATCCCCACTTCTCCTTGTGCAGTACAACCCTTTAAAAACAAACAAAATAGCCCTATGCAGTCTTGCCTGTTGTAATGGGGAGAGCCTCCCTGCGAGCTCAGAACCACCCTGAGCTGATTCTCCAGGGGCTGCTGTCTTGCCCCTGAGACTGAAGTGTTCATTCCTGGGGCTGGGGGATTGTCTTCTCTTTCCCCTGCCTCCCTCCTCCCCGCCTCCTTGAACCTTGAGTGTCTCTGCCGTGTTCCCAGCTGCTTCCTCTGCTGGAAGACATGGCCCAGGAATGCATAGAACAGGCTATCAGACCTAACCCTGAAGCCCAGGTTAGCCTGGCCTGTGCCCAGGTCTCTCCAGCCTCCTGCAGCACATTGCTGTCCCTTTGTCCCGACTCACGGTCCTTTCCTTCCCCTTCGTGGCAGCCCACCTCTTCCTTCTGCTCTACCCAGCCTCTCACTTCCATGCCACCAGGGCCATAGTTTACCTCTCCAGAGCCTGATCTGTGTTTGAGTCTCCTGCCAAGGCCTCAGTCCTTGAGTCAGCACAAGGCTCTTGCTGGGTACCCAGTGGCCTCTGGTTTTTCTAAAGGGGCGACACATCCAGTGCAGCCTCCTCGTGACTCCCAGCAAAGTCCTTGAGGTGTCGGCTGGCTGCCCCGTTCGCCGTCTTTGGGAGCTGCTGTGTCTCGTCCTGAGATGCCGGCAGTCTCTTAGCACCCCGAGCGCGGTGCCTGTCTGACCCCTTTATGTTCTGAATGGCTGTAGTTTCCCGGGTACACAGAGATACACACCCCTCCCCGATATCCACGGTGTCCACAGCCCGGGCTTCAGTGAGAGAGACAGAAGTAGATTCTTTCCTTGTCCTTGTTCCCTTCACGGCGGAGCCTAGTGACTATTTCTGTGACACACGTCTTCCAGAAGCTGTGTTACGGCCAATCCAGAGATGACTGAAACCGTGTGAGAGGGGAATCGTGGGTTCTTAGACAAGTGGGCTCTTGTACCTACAAGAGGCTCTGTAACCAGTGCAGAGGTGGGAGGGTGACTATATTCTCATCCTCTTGACCTCCGTGAGCCACTTTAGACTAGCTTTTCCTACAGAGTCCTGGGCTCTGTGAGATGCTGGGGCTCCCCCTCTGTACCTCGCTGGTCTCCTCGCCCTCCTGGGCTTTCCTACCCTCCCGACCCTCTCCTGCCCTTTGCTCTGATCTCACCTCCTGGGCGCTCGGAGATTCATGTCGGCTCTTGTTTCTGCTGTCTCTGGGGCCCCGTCCTTCCCACACTTTTATCTCCTGAGCCCCCAACATCCCGAGAGCACACAGCACACCCTACCATTATCTGCCCCATCCTTCCTGTCAAATTTTGTTTTTAACAGAACCGCCTCCCTCCTTCCTTGATGTAATTACCTTCCCACTTGGTTTCCAGCCCTCTCCCTGAAGGAGCCTGGTGAAGGGGTCCCTCTCCAGTGAACACCCACCCCCTTCTGCCAGCAGCCCCCTTCCTGCGGGATTCCCCAGGTGGCTGCCCTCCCTCCCTTGGCCCCTGTGGTCCCCCCCAGGCCTTGGAAGAATCAGTGGGTCGCACCACAGAGCTGAGGCTGGCCTTGGACTTGAGATCTTCCTGTCCCACCCTCCCGAATGCTACTGTGGGTGTGTTCTGAGCTGTATGCCCCTCATTTATGATCAGACTGTTTATCCGATCAGCCCGTGCTTGGGAGCCCACTCTAGTCCAGCCTTTACACGCCAGATATGGCCCCCCCCATCATGGTTCCTAGAGTCAGTCCAGAGGCAGGACAGGCATAATCAAAGATGCCGCTGACATTCACATTGACCAGAGGTTTGAGAAAGGAAAGTGGGCAGTGGCCTTGACAGCACCTACTATGCGTAGGCCAGGACACTGAACAGGCCTCAGCTTACCCACCCTTTCCTGGGCTTGACAGTCGTGGTGTTTCTTGGCTCCTACATCATCCTCTTTCCTTGTATGGAATGATCCAGACGCCTGTGGTGCAGCCCTGAGTCTCCCTGTGAATCCAGAAGATAGAAATCCTTGCACTGGGTAATCCGCGAGTCGCTTCTGTTAGCACGAATGTAGACTGGGGCTCCGAAGACCCATCTGTTCCACGCAGAGCCCTGGGAGCTGGGCTAACTTGTCCCCCTTTGTTTGCTTTCCTTAGGATAACCCCGATGCCTTCCTCTCAGTTGTGGACACGGACTGGAAGGTAGGTTTTGGGGTTCTGCCTCTTAAATAGGGGACCCATAACTGTCTGGACCTCTCTCCCACTGTCCTAGAGGAGAATAATAGCCAGTCAGTGTGTCCCAGTCTCTGGTGAGGTGGGCAGGCTACCTCATGGCCTGATGACCACCCGCCATGGCTCACAGAAGCTGCCCCCTGCACAGTGAAGGGGTTGAACCCTCTGTGAACAAGACAGTTGGGAAGGAAGCAAAGGCCTCCAGCAATGAGTGTGCAGAAGGGCGTGAGGGATGCTGTCGTCTGAGTCAGCATTTTCCTCCAGCGAAAGCAAGGTTGACTGTGAAATAACTCTTGTTTCCATAGCAACTGTTGCCTGGACAACCATGCCCCGATTAGTTTGATGCCAAAGGTACCATGAAAATGGAACTCGCTTTTTGTTTTTATTCCTTCACGTGATGATTTTGCTCGCTTGGTGGCCAGCTATTTCTCCCTCCGAGCCCCCTAGGAACGGTTTATTTCCTGGTACCAGAATATGTCTAACAGCAAGCATAGGAGGGAGAGGGAAACAGGGTTATTGGGTTCCCCGATTCCACTGGCCATCCAAATATGACAAATCCCCCCTGTTGGATTGAGGTCACCCCTCAGGCCACATCCTTTTCTCCACTTGACCTCTATTTGGATCAGTCTCCACGGAACAGTCTTGTGGTCTGGATGCAGGAGGTGATGGCTCCTCCCCCCAAAGCCGTTAGCCAGCAAGAATGAGGATCTGGGCCTCTGTGTTGCTGTCTTGGTCATGTGCCTCTTCAAGGACAAGGAGGCTATAGGCAGACCATATGCCCACGCCCACATCCCCTGGGATCACAGGCTGCAGCCGAAAGGAAAGGGTAGGAGTCAGCAGTGGGGGGTTAATCGGAGGCCCTGAGAAGGATTGGAGGTCTGCGGCTGGGAGGCAGAGCACCCTATTCAGAAGGCACAGCTAGGAATCCTGGGAGTCTGTGCTCTGTGTTCCAAGTGAGATTGGGGTTGGGAGTCAGGTGGGGTAAGTCTAGGGCGACTGGAGCAGCCGTGGATGGTGGGACCCAGGTTCCCAAGACCTCTTGCTCGTTCTAAAGGAATCGTCCTGTCACCCTGGGACCACTATGTAGAAGCTGGGTTTGTTCAGTTTTCCTCTTTACAGAAAAGCAGCCACAAAAGATAGTCGTTCCCTGGGCCACAGTTGGGAAGCTACCGCCATCCCTGGCTTCACAGCGGCAGGCAGCGTCACTGTCCCTTATGGGGTCAGCTGCAGGAGAAGGAATCAAGACAGAGGAACTAGACAATACAAGAGACCACAGTCTAGGTCCGTCGGTGTCCACCCCACCCCTATCACGCTGCTCCCTTCCTGCTCATCTTGTACAGTGAAGCAAGGAGCTCAGAGTGTTAGTGAGGGGACGGCGTCCAGGGGTCCAGTGCTCAAACACACCCCCATGACCGTGACAAGGCATAGCCAGACTGTCTGGTGTGGATCCTGGTACCGTGGCTTCTAGCCGTGAGGCAGGGCAGCCTACCGCGTGTCTGAAAGGTCGGGGAGCCCAGTGAGATGTACAGTCAGGTAGGGCCTAGCGTGCAGGCATCCTGACACACGTCTGCTGCCTTCGTGGTCATGCCGCGGGTCTGGAACGCCGGGTTGGGTGTAAGCCTCACTGCTCCTCACCTGAGTGAGAAAACACTCTCACTTCTGGGGCTCTCACAGGCTTCTGGGTCTCAGAGGCAGAGATTAAGAACCTTACCCCAGGACTCTGCAGACAGAGGCCTGGGCTCGGGTCTGAGGGTTGGTAGCCAGCGAACTGAGCAGGAACAGGTAGTGTGGAGGACGCCAGTGTTGGGTCACAGTCTTCCTTTGGAGCTAGGGAGGGGGAAACCCCTCAGATAGTCAGGGAGTGGGCGTGGATTGGTCAGGGACCACAGGGACTAGGTGTCGGTAGCAGGACCTTTCTGTTCCCTTGAGAGACTCATGGGAAGTCTTTGGGGGCAGCACAGGATAGGAGGGCCAGGGACACACTGTTCCATGACTCTGTTTGGAAGTAGTCTGGTCAGGCATGGCATTGAAGAGCTGTGGGTACCCGAGACAGAGGCTGCTACTAGGACTAGTGCACATGAGTACTGCAGATCAGGTCACGGGACTGTTGCAAAGCAGGTCAGGGTGGGGAGCCGGCCACCTTCCCATGGGACCCAGCAGGGTGCAGGGTGGTAAGGACCAGCAGTACAGTCCTCCACCAAGAAGACAATGGGGACACAGACACCCAGCTCCCACCGTGATCCCTGCCACTCTCAGCCCTGGGGCCACCTCCTCTGTCCCCTCCCTGGCCTCCTTCCTTTCCTTGGTTCCCTTTGGCTCCTGCTCCTCCTCCGTGTGCCTCAGACCAGCTGATCACCCTGAGCCTCACTGCCCAGGCGTCATCATGCAGTCTTGGGGATCTCTCCAGAGTCTTTGGAGACTCCATACTGCCTGGCTTCAGGACGCGGGGCTGGTTGGAGTGCGTGTGGGGGATGCAAGCATGTGAGCCTTCCTCATTCCCTCCTACAGGAGTGTGAGGTCAGGGAGCCCTCCTGGTCCTGCCCTCCAGACCCATAAACTCCACACTCAGGGCTGTGTGTCAACCTTGGGCATCCGTATAAGCAGGGCGGGTGATGCCCAAGAGGAGAGACAGTTAAGTGACTTAGGCTGTCATCTTGCTGGGATGGGTAGGCTCGGGAGTCCGGTCCTCCAGATACTGGGGCTAGGGCCCTCCGAGACCTTGGTGCTTCCAGGGGATAGAGGCAGGTGCTGGTGCAGGTCTGCATGTCCAGCTTCTCAGGTCCAGCCCTGCATTGGTATATGTACCGGTGAGGGCGAGAGAGGAGCCTCTGTGTGCTTGATGCAAGGGTATCCCTAGCTGCTGCTTCCTGGGAGCCACACACAGCTGTACCTGCCAGGGTGCTAAGTACCCTTGAGCTGCAGGGGCCGGGAGCCGTCAGGATGCTGTGCGGCTAGGATGGGAGGGGCTGAAGTGAGGCGGGGTGAAGGAGGACCTCAGAAGCCAATTGGAAGCCAGGTTCGTCTCCTACCAGCCAATGTGGGAGCGAGGGCGCAGAGTGAGCAAGTAGCGGCTCAGAAACCTTTCAGGGAGGAGGGACCAGCCTGGGCAGAGCCAGGATCCGTGTATAAAATCACCCGAGCTCTGCCCCACCACAGAGCTGAAGTCTCCCACCCAAGCTGCCCCCTCCCTCCAGGCCGAGTGACTCAGGCTTTTGTTTGCCCCTTCTGGTTCAGCAAATTCCCTTCTCGGCAAGATGCCGGAGTGCTGGGATGGGGTGAGTTTGGGTCTGGGGGGCGCCGCGGGATGGGCGGGGAGGTCGAGGCATTCTTGTGACCTACAGAGGACAGGGTGTCCTGCTCTGTGTGGTGACAGGTCTGCCGGGATGCTGCCTTTCTGGTCTATTCAGGCCCTGGGTGGAGGGCAGGATAAGATGGTTGGTGTCTGGGAAAGGCAGTGAGTGAACGCTCTGACCTCTTTGCCGGGTTGCGTTCTCGGCCTCGCAAGGGAACGCTGGTGCCTGCCTGCTTGCTTGGGGTCACTTCAGCTTGGTGTGTCCTCTGTGAGCCCCTGGCGTGTCCTCAGCATCTGTCAGGGTTGCGCCCGCGGGGTCTGGCCGTGGGAGATTGTCTCGATGCTGGATAACTGCAGCGGGGTGTCATGTCATCGTAAGGAGCTGCTTGTGTGTCCCCAGTGCTCTACAGTGCCGGGCTGCCGGGCGGGAGTCTCTGTCTTCAGGTAGGAGTCTTGCAGAAGAGTCAAGGAAAGGCCGTGCTGCCGCCTTTTACAGGGCGGGGAAGACGAGGCTGGAGCACTAAGCTGGCAGGGCGTGGGGCCCTGGGATAACTCCTCTCGCCGTGGGGGAGGAGCAGCCGCTACCCAAGCCCTGTGCTCTTCTTGGAGGAGGGAGATAGATGCGAGGGCAGATCTGCCCTGCCTGCATCCCAGGCCCACATCACTCATCCCTCCTTTTCTTACCTGGTCCTAGTCTGTCCCTTCCCCTCCCATACAGACCTTGTCTCCTGGATGACCCAGGAAACTGCTCAGTACAAATCATACCATAGCCATCACCCTGATGTGTCAGAGCCTCAGCCTGACCCTCTTCTACCCAGCCCTCAAGGTCACTGGTGAGGAGAGAGACCGAAAGGGGACGTCAAAGCCCCCTCCCTTGCAGCCTGCCGCAATGCATCCCTCCAGCGCCCACCTGGGGGGCGGGGCTCTGACGTCACCAGGAGCCAATGGGAGCACTTTACCCTGGCAGTTGAGGGGCCGACGGTCTGCTGGGCTGTGGCCCTTGAAGCTGTTCCCTCTCTGTAGTCAGCACCCTCAGGGGTAGGGATGCTCAGCTTCTGTCAGGCAAGCTTAGGTCAGCGATCTCGGGCCACAGTTGGGGAGGATGAGGTGTTAAGGAAGATCCTGGGAACATTCAGTCAAGGTCACTAAGCCTCAGGACATGAAATTTGGTTGTCATCCCTCCCTTGGCTTCTCCATCGCTTACCAAAGCCAGGGTTTCTCTACTGGGGAAGTGAACCGTACTTGGCCAGTGCTGTGACTTAGGGATAAGGACTTGGGCATCCGTGTCAGGGTTGGGAAGGGACAGCAGAGAGCAGACACTCCTCACACACCCAGAGGGTACAGACCTGATTTTGGAGATGCTCTAGGTCCCCGTGTCCTTGTAGAACAAGAGCAGGAGCAAACGCTCTGAATGCCTCTTTGCTGGCAATGTGGTGCTTTTACACTGTGCACCTCACGCACCATCCCTTTCTCTGAGCTAAGAGGACAGGGAAGAGACCATAGCAGGGACCCCAGAGGAGAAAGCAGCTGGCTGGGGTAGGGGCAGCCTGCTTAGGAGGTGTCCTTTGGTTGGACCCGAGGCTCCCCCTCAGAAAATGCTTACATCTGTGCAGAGCCGAGGCCCGGAGCGGACACCTCATCAACCTGGGCTTGACCTTGGGCGAGCCTCTTAGCCTTTGTGGGCCTGAGTCCTCCTGTGGAGCCAGCTGTAGAAGGCTGGGTCTTTTTAGGAGTAAAATGAGGTGGCGTGTGTCAGACGCCAGTGAAGAGGAAGATTTTCTTGGTCAGACGGGTCCTGAGAGAGGACAGGCCTGGGAGGAAGCATTGGGCCCGGACCTAACTGAAGGCTGCAGAAAGATCTCAGGCCTCCCAGCAGAACGTGAACCCCAGAGTGTGGCCCCACCATCATGGGATCATTGCCACTTTATCATTTCCTTCTGGAAGCACAGTGTGAACGCCGGACCCGTCGCACCGCACCCAGAAAGCCAGTTTGTGGGAAGCTGGCTTTTCTGAAGCTATTGCCCCTGTCTGCAAAATGGAGTCTGGGTTCCCTCTGTCTTGAATGGCAGATAGGAAGCTTGGCGTACAGTCAATACTCAATCACTTCCCATTTCTCAATCCTGTTGGCAACTGCAGCCCCAGCTCTGGGCCACCGGCAATGACACCAGGACCCCTGTGGTAGAGGGAAGGGTACGTTCAACTCTGACCAAGCTGTTGGAGTTTCCTGATTGACTGCCCAGGAATGACCTGTTTGCAAAGGAGCCAGTCAACAGGGTGTCCCCTTGAGGTTCTGGGGTGCCAGGTGCCATGGCACCTCCTCTGTACCTTGTGTGCATACAGCAGCTCCCACAAAACCCCTATGAGGGTTTGAGAAGCTGCCTGCCCTGCTCAGAGTCTCACAGAACCAGGTGCCCCTGAAGAATGAACCTGGAGGGCAATGGAGATCTGTACCGGGCGGCAGGGAATTGGGAGAGTAGAGGTGAGGACTGGTGTGTGAGTTAGGAACAGGATATGGCCGACACGAAAGTGTTTGCTGTGGTTTCTAGGTGGCACGGCAGAGGCCATTCTGCAGGAAGGGAGCACACCTTGTAAAGTTGGCAGTGGGGGTGGGGCCGGGCTGTGGCGGCAGAGTCCTCTTGGGAGGGCTCTGTGAAATGGAGGAAACCGGCCCCCTGGGACCCTGCGGCAGACTGGAGGCAGAGCAGGAGGTAGGCAGCTCCAGGTGGGTTTGTAGAGAGAACCAGGACTTTGCCCCTGTACTGAACACCTCTGAGAGGGAGGCTCCATTAACTTGTCCTCTGTGGGGGTGACCTGAGGTGATAAACCTTGGCTAGGGGCTCTGTCACCTCATTCTCCAAGAACCAGAGTGTCCAGTGCCATCTGTCTCCTCCAGGAACATGACATCGAGACACCTTATGGCCTCCTGCATGTGGTGATCCGGGGCTCCCCCAAAGGGAACCGCCCAGCCATCCTCACCTACCACGATGTGGGTCTCAATCGTAAGTGCAGCTGTGTCTTGATCCACTGCCTGTTCCTGCTTTGAATTACTGTAGCATCAAGGTCTCCTCCCCTCTGTGCATGGTCCTGAAGATCTCAGTTCCCTCTGTCACTTAGCCTCACCTGCCTCCCAGCGCATAGGGCCCTGGCGTCACTGGTGCCTGTCCTCTGTTTTTAACCGCTAAGAGGTGTGTCTCTGCAGACAAGCTGTGCTTCAACACCCTGTTCAACTTGGAGGACATGCAGGAGATCACCAAACACTTCGTGGTGTGCCATGTGGATGCCCCTGGGCAGCAGGTGGGAGCGTCACAGTTCCCTCAGGGGTAGGTGTCCCCAGTCTCTTCCCTCGCTCCAGCCCTGCGCCCTCACAGTACCCAGGTCCTGAACTCCCCCCTCTGCCGACAGATACCAGTTCCCCTCCATGGAGCAGCTGGCGACCATGCTCCCGAGTGTGGTACAGCACTTTGGGTAAGTCCCTCCTAGCTCCCAAGTCTGGGCTGCGGGGTAGGAGGGTGTCCACAGCACTGCCGTTAGCTGAGGGCTGAGGGTAGAGTGGGGGGGCGGGGAATGTACTGTAGCTGAGCTTCGTAGGAAATAACATTGCAGCCATAGAGTGACCAGCCCTGCTCTACCACAGATTCAAGTACGTGATTGGCATCGGAGTGGGGGCCGGAGCGTATGTGCTCGCCAAGTTTGCAGTGAGTGTCCCCACCCTCAGAACCCCAGGCCAGGCCTAGAGGCTGACACCTGGGCCACAAGGACTTCCCCTGCTCTTCCTCCCCATCTTCTCTGTTCCCTTTTGCTGAGAGAAGCCCTCCTCCCAACCCCCTTTTCCCTCCAAGGAAATTAACTTAGAAATGAGGTGTGGGGGAGGGGAGATGTCAGGGATGTGGCTCCGTGACAGGCTTTGCCTTGCATCGGTGAGGCTCTGGGTTCCATCCCTAACACTACACAAACATTTAAAATAGATGGACCGGCAAGATGGTTCAACAGGTAAACCGCGTGAGGCTGGCGGGCGATCTGAACTCGGTCCCCGGAGCCCACACGGAGGAGGAGAGGGACTCTACAGAGCTGTCCTCTGACCTCCGCATGAGTTAGGACATGCCTGACACACTAATCGTAAACGCTAGAATAAAACAGAAAAGGCAGTTCGTTCCCTGTGCGATCCTTCAGAAGACCGCCAGCTACTGCCTGCTTCGCCGTTCTCCAAAGCTAGTTAGTATTCCTGTTAGGGACGAACTGTCACTGGTCACCCTGTCCACCAGCAGCGGTTGTCTCTGATGGACGCAGTCTTCATGAACACACATGGTCTTCTAACCACGCATAACACATTCTGGATCTGAGGTTTGAAGAGAGCCACAACTCAGAAATAACAGGCTAGGCAGGGAAGCCCTCGTCTGTCTCTAAAACCAGAAACTGTTTCAGGGTCCAAACGTGTATGTTATTGTTGAACAAGAAGAATCCCCCCAGTTTCTGTCCTGAGGCAGTCATTTTGTTAGCTGTGGACTACTCCAGACTCTGCAGACCGGTTGTAGGGCTTGAAGTGTGTGTATGTTTCCTGTTCTACACACAGGCTGACAGTTGACAGAACGCACAGGTCTGTGTCCCGGTCAGCACAGGCTGGCCACTTTCTTCTACCACAGGAGTTTCTACAGCCATAAGAAGCGAGGAAGGAAACGGCTGTTTTAAGATGGGCTGGCAAGCCGGCTCAGCGGTAGAGGAGCTTGCCGCCAAGCCTCACAAGCTGAATTCGATCCCCTGGACCCATGAGGTGGAAGGAGGGGACCAATTTCCACTGGAGTCTTGCTTCCTTACACCTCCTAACACACACGCACACGCACACGCACATGCGCGCACGCGCGCGCACACACACACACACGTAAAAACTTAACAAGATTTAAAAGATGTTCATTACTCAGTGGGGCTCTGGGTCCCACCCCCAGGCGACACACACATGGGCAGATACATACACATGTATTAGGGTAAAAAGCTGCTGTGATCATGGATTCCACCTAAATTGGAGAAGTTTTAGGGTGGGCAGAGAGGACCCACACGACTCTTGACATTTGACTTTGTATATAGACCAAGCTACACAGTCAATGGGTGATATTCTGTTTTATATATATATTTATATATATACATATCTGTATACATATATATCTATATACACATATATTTATATATACATATGCTGTAGCTGTCTCCAGACACACCAGCTCTCATTACAGATGGTTGTGAACCACCATGTAGTTGCTGGGATTTGAACTCAGGACCTCTGGAAGAGCAGTCAGTGCCTTTAACCACTGAGCCATCCCTCCAGCCTCTCCCCCGCCCCAAAGGTGGTATCTTGAAGACCTTACCAAGCAGGAGTTACCCGGCCTAATTTGCCTTCTCCCCACCCTGCAGCTCATCTTCCCTGACTTGGTGGAGGGGCTGGTGTTGATGAACATTGACCCCAATGGCAAAGGCTGGATTGACTGGGCTGCCACGAAGGTGAGCACCAAGGCCACGTGGCCTGGTCCTGCTGTTGGTGAGCCGGGACAGGTCTCACTCTGGCTTTCCCTCCCTCCTGCAGCTCTCCGGCTTGACCAGCACTTTGCCAGATACTGTACTCTCCCATCTCTTCAGCCAGGTAAGGGGTGGGTCGGACAGCACGTGGGGTGTCTGCAGGGGCAGGGGCTACAGGCGGGACTCAGGCAGCCTGGGCGGGCGACTGCTGCAGATCCAGCAGGGCCGGGTCATAGCGCCCCTCCCACCCTCTGGTGCCCAGGAGGAGCTGGTGAACAACACGGAGCTGGTGCAGAGCTACCGGCAGCAGATCTCGAGCGTGGTGAACCAGGCCAACCTTCAGCTCTTCTGGAACATGTACAATAGGTATGGGCATGAACAGAGCGGGTTCAGGACGCGATGGTTTACCAGTCGACAGTGTTGGGATCCACCCCTGGGATACCCTCTTTACCTTTGCCCCTCCCCCACAGCCGCAGAGACCTTGACATTAACCGGCCTGGGACGGTGCCCAATGCCAAGACACTCCGGTGAGTGACTCCTGCCCTCCGGCCAGTTCCTCCCTGCCTTTGCCCCAGACCCCGGCCAGACCCTTGTCCTCTGTCTCCTAGCTGCCCGGTGATGCTGGTGGTCGGTGACAATGCACCTGCTGAGGACGGGGTGGTGAGTGTCTGTCTGTCTGTCTGACGGGGAGGGAGGCTAGAGCCGGGGCAAGCGCTGAGGGATGGGTTTCCCAGATCCTCTTCTGGCATCTGTCCGTGCGCTGGGGCCTGACTGCCCCCATCGTCCAGGTGAAGGGCCCGGGGAGATGGGGCTAAGGCTGGGGCCAGACTGCCCAGTGCTCTCTCCTCTCTCCCCTGCACGTTTAGCTCTACAGCTTCTTCTGAAAGTGGACTCATAAGTAACTCCTGGACATGGGTACTCACCTTGGAGCCACCCAGGCATTCAGTATGGGGCAGTGCGTGTCACTGCTTCCACTGAGCCCTGGCAGTAGGCAGCCTCGGGGTGGGTGCACATGAGCACAGGTGCCCGGGGCTGTGGAGCCAAGGGGAGCTCAGAAGGAGGCTGTGAGGGTAGATGTGGGTCGCACTACACTTGGCCCAGGCAGGGTCCCTGGCATTGCCTCCTGTCCTTGAGCACCTCTGGACCCCACTGTCTGGATCCTCTGGTCCCTCCTGCTAGAGTGAACCTGGCCTCCTGGGATAAACTTGCGGTCATGACTGCAGTTCCAGGCCCCTCAGGCCAACAGGCCTCCAGGGACTTAGGAAGCCCTAGCAGGAAAAAGGCTGGGGGGAGGGGAGGCCTTGGGCCTGTACTCCCCCCCCCTTCTGTCCCCTCCCTGCTCTGGGCACAGAACTTGTCTAAGCAGTGGAGCAGGGGTATTGGCTTGAAGCTGCCTCCTTGTCCCCAGGTTGAGTGTAACTCCAAACTGGACCCAACCACTACAACCTTCCTGAAGGTGAGATATCCTCCCCCAACCCCCAGGCCATGCTCAGCCACAGGGAGGGGTCTTCGGGGCAACATGGGATCGGGAGAAGGTGTTTGAACAGCTCAGTCTGTTGAGGTGTCAGGCAGGGGCTCCTCAGCTCACCCTGCTCTGTTCCTTTCAGATGGCAGACTCTGGTGGTCTTCCTCAGGTGACCCAGGTAAGACTCCTGGGCCTCCTTCCTGCCCTTGTCACGCAGCCTGTTGGTGGGGGCCCGGAGTGAGGGGATGGGGCTCCCCATCCTTCCCACGAGTTAGGGAACCGGTCAAAGCATGTTCTCCTTCCGACTGCAGCCAGGGAAGCTGACTGAGGCCTTCAAATACTTCCTGCAAGGCATGGGCTACAGTAAGTACACCCCCACCACCCCGGGCAAGGGACTGGAGCACATTACCCGTGCGCTGGGGTGCCCATGGGTGAGGGTCTTCTTTGTCACCAGGTTTTCTCGCCAGCCTCTACACACACTGTAAGCTGTGAGGCCCAGGCCCAGCCGGTTTCTCTGCCTTAGGCACTAACCTGAGCCCAATGCAAGGGCCTGTTTGGGAGAGAACTCTTCCTCCAGCCCTTGAGGGTCCAGTACCTAGTCCAAGTCCTGTAGGGAAGCCTGTTTCAGATGAGTCACCCACACCCTATTGGGCTGAAAGTACCTCAAAGGCCCTTTGTCACAGTAGGTTAGCACTCAAGCCCATGGAGTCTGGGACTAGAGAAAGGAGGGGGTGGGGACATCATCCAGACTTGCAGAAGGGAACCTGGGGATCCTCCAGGAACAAGGGCTGAACCAGCTTTCAGTTCCCCATCCTTCTTGGAGCATTCCCTCAGGTAACAGCAATGAGACTCAGCCTATGCCCGTGAGCACTCGACACGCACGCACGCACGCACGCACCCACGCACGCACGCTCGCACGCTCGCTCCCTCGCTCCCAATGGCTCCCGTGTGCCTCCTGAACCTCCAGGTTCCCTCTTTCCGATGTAGACCTGCCAGGAGGCAGACCGCTCTCGCTCTCCCTCACTCACTGTGGTGCCCCTGGAGCTTGCACCTCCTGGGGACAGCAAACGGGATATCCTTCCACCCTGCCAGCCTCTCAGGGAGAAGTGGAGCAAAGAGAAGCCCAAGCAGGCAGGGAGGACCAGCCAGAATGCCATGCTGGGCCCCATGAGGTCTTGGAGCTTGGCAGACATCTGTGAGGCCAGGAAGGAGCAGCAGTCGTGGGCACTAGAGTGTGCCCTTGGGCTTCGAGAGAGCCACTCCAGGCATCCCAGGACAGGCGAGCGAGTGGGAGAGCGAGTGGTGAGAGCACTAGCCTAGCCTAGCCTAGGATGTGTCCTCGGTGGGCCTTAAGCCACAGCCTGGGCAGGAGAAGAGTGAGAATCCCGAGACTGCAGCCAGGCCTGCGGTGTGGCCTCCGTGGGCTGCCACTCGGATGGGCTGCAGCAGCGAGCGGGCTTTCCCACGTCAGCCCTGCCCTTGGCCCTCTCTTGTCTGTCTCATCTCGGCCCATCTCAGCCCAACTTGGCGCCCTCAGCCTGGCCCAATCTTCACCATGTTCTGTGTCTCCCCTCCCCTTGCCCTCTCTGGCTGTCTTCTCTCTCAGTTGCACACTTGAAGGACCGAAGGCTCAGTGGAGGAGCAGGTAGCCCTGTCGTGGCCCCTCCGCCCATGCATGTGACCCCGCCCGGCCCCTCCCCCGCTCCTATGCAGTGCTGCAGCCACACTGTGTCTTGCCGTGGTTTGGAATCTTCCCCTGTTCTGCTCAGCTCAAAGCCCCAGAGAAATCCCTGCTCTTCCACAGACCCTGGTCTGCTGAGGGCCCTGTCTCGTGTGGGGCCTGACGCCGACTGGTCTCAGAGCAGTCAGTCCTCTTGTTTCTAGGTTGCTGTGGGCTGTGGGGCTTCCAGAGCTTTGGGAGTTAGAAGCAGAACCTCGAACACAGTACTAGGTTTGCCTTGCAGACATGATATCTGCCCCCTGCCCAGCCTCTAGGTGGACTGGCCTTACCTACCTACAATAGTTAGAAGCAAGATTCAAGGCAGCCTTTGGCTATTTGTGTCTTTCACAGAAACAGTCCTGCCGCCCTCCTCTCCCCCATCACTCTTTGGATGCAGGTCTAGTTGGCCACACAGTGTCTCCCTATCCCAGCTCAGGGTGCCTAACGGGCACCTGCCCTGCTCTGGTCATGGCTTTGGGTAGCTGCTGGGACCTAGGATCCTGCTGGCTGCAGCCCATTTGGCCTGCTCACTGTTGCTGGCTGGCCCTGCATGCCTTGGCCTAGTATAGCCAGTGCCAGCACCCTGGCTTGGGATGGGCCTCTGTATGGGGCAAGACTGGGTCTCACTGGCCGCTCTGCTTGTGTTGTCTTTTTCCCACCTGCCATTACCCCACCCTGCCTGTCCTCAGGAACCTCTGTTTCTGTCCACAGTGCCCTCAGCCAGCATGACCCGCCTTGCGCGCTCTCGTACCGCGTCCCTCACCAGCGCCAGTTCTGTGGATGGTAGCCGCCCTCAGCCCTGCACCCACTCAGACAGCAGTGAGGGGATGGGCCAGGTCAACCACACCATGGAGGTGTCCTGCTGAAGCCCTCGTCCTGCCCAAGACACCCGCTTACCTGCCCCCAGGTCCCACTGCCATCTTCGCACCGGCTCATCTTCCCTCTGGTTTATTTTTGTGAGAGTGAAGGGGAGGAAATGGGGTTACTTCTCTTTTACTTAAAACGAGGGGATCCACCTTAGGATGGCACAGCACAACAGTCTTAGAGGATGTGAAGGGCTCGCCTTATACACTCGCAGCTCACGCAGCGTGGTCACTGGTTGATACGGCCCCCTTCGTCTGCCCATCTGGGGTGTGGCCAGGATGTGTAGGACATAGTACGAAAGAAAGCACAGCCCACCCCCTGGAGCTGGCAGATAGGGAGTTTGAAGATGGCGGGTGCTGAGCCAAGGCTCTGTTGTGAGTGGGAGTCAGACCAGTGGGGAGCCGTCCCTTTTCTGTAACCCTTGTACCAAGCACACCTAACAGTAGAGGTGACAGTCATGAGGATGGTAGCCACAAGAGAGCGCTCTGAGCAGACAGCCATTTTCCTGGTGCTCTCTGGGCAGGACATGATAGAAGGCTAGCCAGGCTGAAGACAGAATATGGAGAACCCTGACATGGGGGCAGGAACCCCATACTCTGCCACCACAGGGCCATGTCCACCCTGAGGCAAAGGTCACCTGGTCTCTCTTGTCCCCGTTGGCGGAGGTGAAATGTTGATGACTTTGTATGCTGTGTACAGCCCCTGAGAACTCCATGGTTACCCCTTTGGGAGCTGGCAGGTACTGTAGGTCCCTCCTATCCCAGGTTTCAAACAGCAAGTGTTTGTCACAGTGCCCTGGTCGACCTGGGCCAGCATGTCACAGACATTACTTGAGAAGTGAGCATTAGGAAGGTACAAGACAGAAAGATACAGTGACCTCTGCTTGCTGGAGGGGCTGGAAATGGCCTGCTCCTTGGGTGGGAGATGGGTTATTCTCCAGATGAACAAAGGCTCCGTACCTCCTACAGCCCGCAACTATGTCTGCCACCTGACTGTGTAGACTCTCACAGCCCAGAGCTATTGTGTCAGCCATCCCCAGAGAAGAGAGAGAGAGAGCACTTAAGTGTGAATATGGGGTGGGCGTGATGTATGTGGTGTTGTGTGGGTGTTCTGAGGCAGGAGGACACCTACATCCATGTGTCTGTGGCGTATGCCACCCCTTCTTTCTGTAACGTAAGCCATTTCCAGACTGCTCTGAAGTCCAGTGGAGTGTATCCTATCCCTGGTTCTATTCACTCACGTGCTTCCGTGAATACCGAGTGTGACTGTTTAAAGCTGGCAGAATTAATCCCTTACTGTAGATAGCACTTCAAGTATTGGACATCTTTTTGCTGTGTTCTTAAGATATCTATAAATACCTATACATTATATATATATGTATGTATATCGGGTCCTTCTGTATGTGGTTTCCCATTGATGGTTGTCTTCTCTTTGGTCAGGATGAACTTTTAATGGAGTTCATTACTTTCCTCTCTGTACAAAGTTAAGAGCCTAATTTTGTGTATTCTGGTGGCTGATAAGAGACTTTGAGATTACAAAATGCAAAACAAAAATCCTTATTGATATAGAAAGATATCTGTGCAGAAAAACTAATAAAGAAATTAAGTGTATGTGTGCCGTGTTTTCTATCACAGGGGAGGCTGCCTTAGATTCAGACAGGTGGAGGATAGTAAACATCTGTGTGTACCTCTACACCGTCAGTGCCTGGTCTGCACGTTTGTGGTGGGGGAGGGCTGAGTAGCCTCATTCTGTAGACAAAGCTGGTCTTGAATACTCAGCAGTTCTACTTCAGCGTCCTGGGTCCTTTGTTTTGTTTTGTTTTTTTCCTTTTGGGGTGATAGAGATTGAACCAGGGCGTTCACACACAATGGGTAAGGTTCTACCAAGTATATGGCACAGGCTATATACTCTGAGATATAGTTTTATCAATCATGACGTTAACTCTTTTACAGCTGAACAGAAAGCTTAGCCAGTGAGACCTCTTCAAAGCAAGGGCACGGCCCTTTTCGTTTGCTTGGCTTTAGTTGCTTTGAGACATGGTCTCACTCCGTAGCCTAGGCTTGCCAGGAACTCCCCATAATTTCCCTGTTTCAGGCTCCCAAGTACTGGAATTAAACTGCCAAGTCCCCTATGTTACCATTTGTACCACCATTCATTCACTTAACACTGACTACTTCCGATGTATCATCAATTAAAAAAAAAAAAAAAACACGTTAAGATTCTATCTTATGCAGAAGATGAAAAACAAGGGTAAATTAGCAACTGTGGATGTGTGTGTCTGACAGATGTGGAAACTCTTCAGGCCACTTCAATCCCAGGTGTAAAAAATCGAAGGAAATAGACGGTTATTACCAGTGGTCGGTCACTACCGCACAGAAGCCCAGCTCCATGGAGGAAGAAACCGGGTTTTGCCTTTGCACCCCGCTCTCGGGGTCGCGCCCAGAACTCGGGTGCAGACAGCACAGAACCAGCCGGTGAGGTCGCGCACGCGCGATTCCTAAGCCGGAGCCGTTTAGAAGGGACACCGAGCTCCGCCCCGTCCGCTCGCGTTCCGCGGCGCCGGAAGCGCCGTGAGGACGCGGCTGCTCGCAGCATGGCTGCCCCGGCGAAGCGCGCGCGGGTAAGCGACGCATCGCCCCTCGCTGCGCCCTGCCCCGTCCCAAGAGCTGCCGCCCGCGCGCCCCTGCCGCTCCCGGCGGGGCCCAGCGGCCGCGAGCCCGAGAGTGACGCAGTGGCCGGCTTCCTGCGCTGGTGCACGCGAGTGGGGCTGGAGCTGAGTCCCAAGGTGATGGTGAGCCGGCAGGGCACAGTGGCCGGCTACGGCATGGTGGCGCGGGAGAGCGTGCAGCCCGGGGAGCTGCTGTTCGCAGTGCCGCGGTCCGCGCTCCTGTCTCCCCACACCTGTTCCATCAGCGACCTGCTCGAGCGAGGTGAGTAAGGGGCAGGGGACTGGCTCTGAGGCTGGCAAGGGAGTCGCGCTTGGACGTTCACCCGCTGTCTTCCCTAGAGCGAGGCGCGCTGCAGAGTCTGTCCGGGTGGGTGCCGCTGCTGCTGGCGCTGCTCCACGAGCTGCAGGCCCCCGCCTCACCCTGGAGCCCCTACTTCGCGCTCTGGCCAGAGCTGGGGCGTTTGGAGCATCCCATGTTTTGGTGAGAGTCGAAGGTGAAGGGCCGGGAAGAACCTGTTTCCTTTGCTCTGGGCACCCGGCACCTGCTGCATGGGAGCTGCAGGCTGTGAAGGGCCCTGGGTGGGCTGTTCTTGCAGGCCGGAGGAAGAGCGGTTGCGCCTCCTAAAGGGTACAGGTGTCCCAGAGGCCGTGGAGAAGGATTTGGTGAACATCCGTAGCGAATACTATTCCATCGTCCTGCCCTTCATGGAGGTTCACTCCGATCTCTTCAGCCCCACTGTTCGCTCCCTGGAGCTCTATCGCCAGCTCGTGGCTCTTGTGATGGCTTATAGGTAGGTCAGTGGTTAAAGCCTAGAGGAGCAGCCCCTCATCTTTGAGGGGGAAGGTGGGAAAGAACAGTTAACTCCAGGCCCCTCACCCAAGACTGGGCCTTAGCTGAGTTCTCTCTGCGGCAGCTTTCAAGAACCGCTGGAGGAGGAGGAGGAGGATGAAAAGGAGCCCAACTCCCCGTTGATGGTGCCCGCTGCAGACATTCTAAACCACATAGCCAATCATAATGCCAACCTAGAGTACTCTGCAGTGAGTGGACCCCCATCCCTGGTCAGGTTGTGTGCATTACAAGTGAAATCACTCGGCTCCAGTTTCCTCCTCCTGTGTACTTTTGGTATGAGACGGTGCGGACACACCCTAAGTCCACCAGAATAGCTGCCTGCTTTGCCAAATCACCTCAGGCCCTGTCCTGGAAAGGCACTTCAGTACTGTTCAAGAGGTGGGATGTTCATGGGCCAGAGGCACAGTAAGCCCCACTTTAGTATCCGTTCTGTATGGAAAATTGAGAAGGCACAGGCACATGCGATGGAGAAATGGGCAAATGTCAGCCTAATGGCTTACACCTGTGTCCTAGGAAGCTGAGGCAGGACCGAACATGTCAGGCCCAAACTCCCAGGAATCTATACATGCCACTTTGTTCTCCAGTGTAAGCAGATGTGACTTTCACTTATTCTTCACCTCCATTCTACGGTGACTTTAACTTACATTTTTGAGACATGGTCTTACTATATAGCCCTGGCTAGTGCAGGACTCGTGAGGTTGCCTCCTGAGCGCCAGGTGAGTCACCCGGCCTAGGCTTGTTTGAAGCTGGTGTAGGTAACTAGGCAGGTACACCTGGAATCCTAAACCCAACATACCGACCTCTCAGGTTGGTCTCCCTGCTTCAGTAATGCTTTTAGCCTCAGCCCACAGTTCAACAGGCTCTTCCATGGGGAAAGGGGCCTTCATAGGCTGGTGGGGCCGAAGCTGTGGTCCCAGCTTTATCATTTTAACCCAGGAATATCTCCGAATGGTGGCTACTCAGCCCATTCTCAAAGGTCACGAAATCTTCAACACATATGGGCAAATGGCTAACTGGCAGCTGATTCACATGTATGGTTTCGCCGAGCCCTACCCTAACAACACAGATGACACAGCGGACATTCAGATGGTGGCAGTCCGCGAAGCCGCACTGCAGGGTGCGTGTGCCCACCCCAGGTTCTGGGAGGCCTCTCTGACAGCCAGCTTGCTGGAGTTGATGTCCGCTCACTTCCATTACTTCACAGGAACAGAGGATGAAACCGAGAGGCTGCTCCTACGTGAACGCTGGGATTTCCTGTGCAAACAGGAGCTGGTAGGGGAAGAGGGAGCCTTTGTGATAGGTCGTGAGGAGGTGCTGACTGAAGAGGAGCTAGCCACCACACTTAAGGTACAGGGCTAACAGGGTATGGGTGCTGGCGTTTAGACTAACACAAAGGGGACCTAATTTCCCCACAGTGGTATGGCAGTCACAGGTGGGAGCACATCCCATCTCAAGGGCCCGTGTTCCTTCTAGGTACTGTGCATGCCCGCTGAGGAGTTCAGAGACTACAAAGAGCGGGCTGGATGGGGAGAAGAAGAGACTGAAGATGGCAGTCTGGCAGTCACAAATATCCCCAAGCTCCAAGAATCGTGGAAACGGCTTCTTCGAGACAGTGTTCTATTGACCCTACAGACCTATGGCACAGACTTAAAAACGGAGCAGGATTTACTCAGTAACAAGGAGGTCTACGCCAAGCTGAGCTGGCGGGAGCAGCAAGCCTTGCAGGTCCGCTATGGTCAGAAGATGATCTTGCATCGGTTGCTGGAACTCACAAGTTAAGCAGGTGTCCTGAGAACCTTTTAAGTTCCTGTTCTATTGCTTGGAAAGGAAAGAAATTTGGGACTTTTGCAGTCAGAATCAAAGGAAAAGTGGCTGAAGATTGATCCAAGAGTTACCATGCTGACGTTTTTGGACTGAGGTCAGTAGACTTTTAAGAACATGCTATTTTTACTGATGCCATCAGATTTTTTTAGGACTCAATAAATAAATATGGACTGAGTTCAACTTTGAAAGTTCAATCTTTCTTAAGCACATTTCTTGTAAAGTATGACAGATGTTTTATCAGTTGCCTAAAATTGACTCTCAGGGTCACAACTCATCTTTCAAGGACATTAAATTAAAAGTAGAAAACAAAACCTCCACACCTGAAGTTTTTAAGTATAGTTTAACCACACAGATTTTCTTGTTTCCTCCAGTTGACACAGAAATGGCATATAAAGTTTCCTTACTAGGGGTGGCTGTAATATTGCCAGTGAGGCAAGAGATGGGTAATCTGGACTATATAGTAGCAGAATTCCAAAAGGACCAAGTAATCGGAAAACCTGGTCACTACTTTCCTATTGACTGGGCTGTCCACTTCTGTCGCCAGCACTGGCTGCTGCTACTGAGAAAGGCACAGTGGACTCCTATGCATGTCATGACTTTACAAGAAAGCTGATTAAGGCCCAGAAGCTACAAAGGCTACAAAATGTAACAGGGGCCTAGCTGTTCATGGAGCGTTTTCAATCCTGATCCTTACAAAAGGCAGCGGCCATAGCAGTCCTCCATGACAACATGACCTGTTATTTACCAGGCTGTACCGCGCCAGCCTAGGCATGGTGATGCAGAACCCCAGACCAGAGGTGATTTCCTCTCCAGGTATGCTCTCCCTTAGGACCCTTTCCAAAGGCAAGCAGAGCTCCCTGGGTCTCAACTGTGAGTCTTCCTGTGTTCCCAGGCTATCAAAGAGCCTATCTGGTCTACACTTAGAAAGCTGCATGAGTTCAATGTTTTGCTATTCTCTGGAACGTCACAGAAGTGGGGAGACAAGCTGCTGTGCCCCGAGACCAGAGCATGCCATCAACTGCCTTTACACACATAACTAAGACACACTTTGCACAAACCCAAGAAGTTCCAGACAAAAGTTTTCTCTTTCATATATTTACACAAGTTCAAAATGATATTCACAGCATCTTCTAAATTTTGGCCAAGAGTCAAAAAAAAAAATGCATTTAAACTTTGGAACTTGCCCACATAGACAGGAGACCAACCCCAGCAGTTGTTGGGGCAGACGCCTGAGAACCAAAGGGCTAGGAAAGTCAGGAGGAGCTGAAAGGATTCTTCAGTTTATGAACTTGGTTCAGTGGGACCAAGGTTGATGCCTCTGCAAGGGATATACACAGTTCATCTAACTGGCACCGGTCCCCTCCATCACTTGCTGAGCCTGCTTCTGTCCCATGCAGCACTGCGCAACAGACTGGAACAGCCTGAGAAGGGGAGACAAGCATGCGTTAACACCACGACACCCTTCAGGCCTGGAGATCCCAATCTGACAGCTACAACTGCCCTTAACTCACAGACCCAAATTAGAAGCGTTCTTTTCTGTCTCCCTGCTTGGTAATTAACATTTTAACTCACTTTTCAATCTCTGGGGCACAGTGTACAAATTCATGGTTCCAGAACTTAAATGCTGGGTTTTTAATCAGCTCAATGAAGGTGATGAGAAGACCCCAAGGATGCGGCCTATTTACAATCAACCGTTCCAAGAGAACCCTAAAAGGGGGTAGAGAAGAGTCAGTTAACACATAAAAAGCAAATGCCTCACAACTATGCCTCCTTTGCCCCTTTCCCTGAACCCACTTAGAATTTAGCATACAGAAATCGGTGAGATCCTTCCTACATGACAAGTGCTGGCTAGAATAAATTCTTTGTTCTCATACTTGTTTCCTGGTGGCAAAGATTTGCTGCTGAAGCTTCAGACATAATTACAAACCAGTGGCACACTGCCGCCCAAGCACGCAAGCAGCACAGCTCAGTGTAGGGAAGAACTGTGGGCACGAGTACTCCGTTGGGAGAATAGGAAGTCCCACCCCACTAGACTATGCACTCATCTCCAATCCTATATGGTTTAAACAAAACAGAGTATGACCCTTTAAAGCTTCCCTTTAAAACCTTAGAAAAAAAAGAAGTACACAAAAATGTGAACAAGATTCTGGATAAAAAACGTTATTGTCACTGCTACCACCAAGAAACTCATGTTGCTTTTATGGTAAACTAGACCCAGCATTTCAAAGCCAACTACTGTCAACATCAGCTTGTTTATAATTCCTCAGACATGATTCAGAATGCAGACAGGGAGGCAATGTCAAGTCTGAGCCAGCCTGGTCTACAGAGCAAAGCAATTTCAAGACAGTCAGGGCTACAAACAGTGCAGGAGAGAAGAGCCCCTGTAGGGCACCATACACTAAACCTTTCTCACCTTGTGATCTGTTCCTGGATTGCCTCAGTGTTCGCCTCGGCAAAAAGGTACAGCATCGTGCAGCTGAAGTAGTGCGTGTGGCTGTTTGGGTACCGCAGCTGGTTTGCAATTGCGTTTAAAAAGAGATACCGGCCTGGAAGTCAAGGAAACTAGATTTAGGACTTACCCTTGCGGGCCAGAATGAGAGACATGAGTCAGTTTAGGCTTTGGTTTCTAAAGGAGACTGATACCATAAGGCAGACACCATTAGCACGGTGGGCCTTGGGCCAGGATGGCATACAAACTGAAGGTTAGTCCAATTCTGTGATTTACTAGTGCTTTTCTGGATACCAACTATTTTTTTGGCTTCTGTAGATTTTATTTGCAATCCATACTATGAATAAGCAAAATTCTTACATTCTTTTAAAAAAAACTCTTGAGGGTCACTGTTTTACATTCTATAGACTTCCTGTCACGTCACAGCAGCGGAAAGCCAGTTCTGCACTGTCAACTCCTAGCTACTTAAAGCATTTTATTTCATTTGTACTTGAAAAATTGCTGTGTACACATGAAATAAACAAAAGCAATGTCTTCCTGACAGAAACAGTCCTGCCCTCAGAGCCCTTACTGTAAGGGCCTTGTCCCTGAAGATCCTCATACTGTGAAAAGGAATGGTTTGTGGGAGAATAATGGGCGAGGGCATCAAATCCAGAATCTCCGCATGCTCAGGTGTCAACGGAGCTCTATCTGGTGACTCTCTTGTTTACCATTTATCACCAGGACCCTTAAACTGTTATCTAAAGGATGTAAAATTTGATTCAATTCTACACAGAGAGCTACAGGCAATCAAGGAATGCTGAGAGTAGAAAAATCAGTCCTGTCTTCCCAAAGAAGAGAACAGTGATTGGTTATCCAATACCAAATGGTCAGTCCTGAACACACACACAGGTAATGATTACACAGACTGAGCAGGTTATATTAAAAATACCTAAGTGGTCTGAAGTGATGACCTAGCAGTTCCGCCTGACATGCCCCACTCCTAAGACCATGGTTACATCTGATTCTCCTAGATCAGTGCCAAAGCAGTGAGAGATGCCCTGAAGACCAAGTTCAAAGCAAATGCCAAGAAGACGTCTGCCAGCAGCATAAAAACTGTGACCGTGAATAGTAGTGGATCAGGACTGAGGCATGACCTGCTGAGTCTTCAAGGTGATGAAGACGTGTTACAACAGACTGAAATCACCCTCACGTTCTGGGGATAAAACTGCGTACACATCTGGTTGATAAAGCAGGAGCCCCCCCCCCATATATATATACAAATAGGCATGGAGTAACAAAGACATCAGGCCATGGATTTTTTAGCAAGCAGAGCTTATTTGGCACCTAAGCGGGGGATTCTAAATACTGACCACCGAGAGAAACAGCTCAACCAGGAGACGGACCACAATGGTTGACACTGTACACATCCTACAGTCACAGCAAGCTCTAGTCCCTCGTCTTATACCTCACATTTAGTAACGTGTTCCGTTCCCTGTCAAGTAGACCTTGATGAACAATGGTAAAGACAAACTTATGAAACAATGCAGTATGACCCTCAGATGTGGGCTATCAAAAAGTACTTATTTGACACATTTTATTAGTCAGGCATACCAAAATCTTTACTTACAGGGCAAGATTGGAGACCATTTTCTTCACATTTTATAATTAAGCATTCCTTATTGTAGCTTAAAGAAAATTTCTAGATTCTTGCGATTCTATCTGTGGCAAAGTCCAGAGAATGTGATGGCGCAAATGGCCAGCTTCACTCACCCTCGGTATCTAGGTCCACAGCCAGATTCTGGAAGATGTCCATGTGTGCTGAGTGGGTGATGGTGCTCATTGAAGGCGTGCTGCCCTTGTTGTGGATGTGCGCGATGGCCTGAGTCCCTACATAGAGCACCAATGCGTTGATAAGCTGGAGGTTGTAGCGATTCCCAGGCTCATTAGATACCTAAATGGGAAAAGAAATTTACCATACAGCTACGAAAAATACTTAATATTTCATTAATTTTTTTTCCAGAGAGAGGATCTCATAGTGTAGCTCTGGCTAGATTCAAAAACAGAGAGCCACCTGCCTCTGCTTCCCCAGTGCTGGGATTAAAGGAAGGTATGTGCCACTATGCTTGGCAGCACTGCTGTTTCTCAAGCCTTCTTTCTTAAAAGGGCTATAGCTGTTGAGATCCTTTGTGATTTGAATATAAGGAACCTGCTCAAGACTGTGAGCTCTACAAATGTACAGCTGCCCTAGGAAGGACTCTACGAGAAGACTTGTGTTTCTTTGGAAAACCAAATACTTTTACAGGTGGGTGATACAGCTATAAAAACAAATTTCAAGCACAACCTCAATCATATCAATTTAGAGAAATAATGTGCACATTAACTATGCTAACACTGGAAAGCCAAATCCACTTCAAGTCATTCCATAGAGGGAATTTCACTACAGTCACTCTAGAAATGCTGGTCGGGTCTCACAGGAAAGTAGCCTCATCGATAACTGGGTCAAAGATGAACTGTTAGCAAAGCATATAACCCAGTGAAGCTCACAATTACAGGAGTACATGAATTTAAGGATGTGTGTATTTCCAGGAATGAGGTCTTGCCCTCAAGTTGGCCATAAGCTTGTCACCCGGTCTGCCCCAGTCTTCTCCGTGTTAAGGTGACAGGTTCGTGCTACCACTTCCAACTTCGATGTTTCTAACACTCTATAAAGCCGGGTTGAAGACTCGTCTGGATGGGACTCAGGTTGGACGGTGCACATGAACTGCCTGTGCAGAAGACGCGGCAGAGAACTTACGGCAAACAAACCAGCTAACCTGTAGGTTACTACGCAGATCAGACAGAAAAGTGACTGGTGATCGAGTTTTAAGATAAGAATCCAAATCTTTTTTGAACTGAGGTGGCATCACTCCAGTGAAGTTGGTGAGGATCCGAGGTGCAATGTTAATTTCGCTCAGCATGTCCACCTGCCACAAACATCAAGAGTCACATCAGCCACAAGTTAACAAACCATACCTCTCAGGATGGCTTTCTAGAACTAAACATGTGCACAGACTGTGATTATGACAAATCAACATTTTCTTGTCATGCAGTGTTAGCAAAAGAATATTTTTGTGCCAATCTAATTTGCACTGGTAACCTTTTTTTTCCCCAATCTTAGATTTCAAATTGGTACAGATTATTCCATACTTACTATCAAGAGTCCCAACCACTGAAAGAAGCCCCAGACAAATATATGCTTTAAAATGTATTTAAAAAAGGACCTTAAAAAAGGAGAGCTCAAGAGATTTAATAGGATACTCTTATTTTAAGGCTACCGCCGTTAACATGATTTTAAGTGGTTCCTTTTCATTAAATAATTTCAACACACACACATGAAAACTTGTGAAGTGTAGACATTGCGAAGACCACTTTGTTGAATTACTCAGTGTGGAATCAGCAACCGCCCAACTTTCAGTATGGGGTTCAATAATTATAACATGTCAAAAATATGAAAAGCAGTAACCAGGAAAATAGTAAACTAATATTCAACAATAGTATCACACTCAGCAAAATTAATAACAGAATTAGTTCCCCTAAAAGTATCAATACCTAAAATGTGTACGTGCTAGAGAGAGGGGGACTAAATACACTGATTATTAGAAAGAAGACTGAAATGTTAAGATAAAAACTTTCCCTTCAGGAGCTGCAAAGATGGCCTAGTGGTCAAGAATGCTGGCTGCTCTTAAGAGAGTCCGGTACCCAGCACCCGCACGGCAGCTCACGGTCATCTCCGTCCAATTGTTCCATGACCCACTACCTTATTTAGGCCTCTGCTGCACATAAACTCAAACCATACACATAAAATGAATCTAAGGGGAAAAATTAAAAAAAAAAAAAATCAAGGAAACATTAAGGAAATAAAAGTTAAATCGCCAGCAAGACTGTAACAAACACAAAACTTTACCTTCAGATTAGGCGTGAATGGGTCTGGGAGCCTCATATTTCTTGGGAAGGCACTCAGGATCAAATTTCTTAACTGGATACAATTAGGAGGGATCACATCACAGAACCCATAATGGTAATCACAAAGGAACTCTGGGAAATCATGCAAAAGAACTAGCAGCACTCTCAGAGTACCCTACATACAAAGGGAAAAAGTTCCATACTAAGAAAGCAATATTTTTTTTTTCTCCATTGTAAACTTTAACTTGGTAAAAAAAAAAAAAAAAAAGTCAAAAGTATATTTTAGTAACATTAAAAACAACAACAAAACCTATAGGCTTTAATTAATGCATACAGTTAAGATTATAGAAATAATTACATGCAGAAATCATAAAAAACTAGGAGCTGAGCCTTAAATAAAGTACAAACATTCTGCCAGAAACAATGTTGCCACATCTGTCTCTGGGAACTAGAAAGAGGACAAACAAAGTAAAACAGGCAAACTGACTGCAGAAAATGGTGGTGGGCTCAAAGCTAACCTTTTCTAGTTCTTAACAAGTATAGTAAATCCAACAATTTTGATGTGTAGGTAGGAAGAACACCTTAGCACCCTGCGATAGTCTAGTATGTATGTATGCGTGTCTAAGAAGGCCCTAGGTTTCATCCCTAGTGCCATAGGGGGACAAAGTCACAGGGGGACATGAGCAAACTACGAGAAGGAAGATGACGGAAAGATACATCTATACATGAAAATCTCATTAAGGAGGTTGGGTAATGCATGCTGCTGCATCCTGTTAACTCCAGCAAGAGGGAGACAGAGTCGGGAGGAACTCGAGTTCTTCTGGCAAACTCAGGCTAAACAGTGAAGCTCTGCCCCAGTAAGATGAAGCTCTGCAGAGGCTCAGCTGCTAGAGCACTCGCTGCCCTTGCAGAGGACTGGGGTTTGCTTCCAGCACCCACATGGTGGCTCTCCACTATCTGTATCATTTCCTGGGGAGCCAACATCATCCTTCTGTATTCCCTGAGCACTAGGCATACATGTGGTGCACATAAATGCACCCATGCAAGCAAAAGTCATACACATGAAACAAATCAAACAGGACATCATCACGGAAGCAGATGTTAAATTCCCAGTGAGGTTGTAGCAAAGGCTAGGACTGTGGTGGTTGGGAGATGGGAGTGCAATGCAGGAGACATATAAAAGATGGAGAAAGAAAACCTACAGTGGGAGAGGCACTTGCACCACTAGTGTATCCTTAAGTAGGGCTCTGAGTATCAAATGGTACTGTAAAAGCATAGTAATAGTTCCTGCATAAAAACGTTTTTTTCAGGTATTTGTAAATAAGAATTACCTTGTAGAGGATTTGCATAGGTTTAGTGAGTTCCACATTTCTAAGAAAAGGTGCTAAATATTTGAATAAATCAATCAACAGCTGGGCATACATAGGCCACCCCTAAAAAGAGAGAAATGTACATGAGTTGTACTAACATTTAGAAGCTGGTCGGCTACCAGAAACTTGCCCAAGCCCCCATATTGTATCTTATCTGTAATAACCTGACATGGGGGCCTCTTCAGACTGGATCCTAGCAAAGTGAAGTGTCAGCTCAGTGTGGTGGGATGTGTCTAAAACCCTAGCACAGGAGGCTGAGGAGGAAAACTAAGTTCCAAGTCAGCCAGGAAAACAGACAACAAAACAAAAAGACTAAGTATTATGGTAGTGGGAATGCTATCTGAAACAACAGGACTCCAGAGATTTGGGGAAATATTTAACTTCGTGCCTCTAAGGAAACTAAAGAGGAAGGAGACCACCTTGAGGGAATTTCAGATATAATATCAAACTAACGACAGGCAGGCTGTTTGCCGTGACTCCTTCTTTTAAGGTCTGGACCAACTATTTCTTTTCTTATTCCCAACTCCTACTACATAACCTTGCTGAATTTATAGCCTCAATTCTGTACTTTCAGCCCCCAAGTGGCCTAGTTACTGTAATATCCCCAGTCATACCAATTCTATTTCATTCTTTGTGTGTGCACAATGCGCGCGTGTGCATGCGCGCTTGCGCCATGGATTGCATATGGAAACCAGAGGACAAATTCATTAAGAGGTTACTTCACTTTCTTGCCCAGTTTATTTCAACACATAAGTGTTCCATTTTCTTCTGGTCTGAAGGACCAGATGAAGGTACTTACTATATAGTACTCCTTTGCCATTTAGCTGCACAATGACAAATTTCTATTAAATACTGTTAACAACTCCAGCATGACTGGAGACCGACACAGATGGCCCATAACAAAGCTAGAAAAGCAGTATCTGTCACCCAGCAAAGCCTTTAGATGTAGTGAAGTACTTGATAAGCCCCTTTAAATGATGTGACATAAATAATGTGACCAAATAACATGTGTGGGAAAAGTAACCTGCTACTGGGTAGCTAATAGAACCTGGCATAAATAATGCTAGAAAGCCCCGGGTAGTTACAGGCTTCATCTGTAGGAGATAAACTGCAGCCACACCTTCTGCTGTGGCGTGTGTGCCAGCATTCTTGCAATAAAGATCCGATGCGAGATCAATTCAAGCCAAGCATATACAAAGCCAGGAGCTTTGGTAGGCCTCAAGATGTGGAATGTATTGCTGAAAGAAAAATTTCAGAAGCACAAATTTAAATATAGTAAACGAATGAAGACTTTACAAAGAAACACACATCAAAACATACCAAAGTTGTGCCTGACTTTTACCTCACTAAACCAACAGTCCTTAAATTTCAGCAAAGTACATTCACTGCCTGTGATTCCAGCACAGCCTTTGATACCTACACAAAGATCAACTATCAAGTTGGGTGTTTGGGGTACATGGCTGTAATTCCAGCTCTTGAAAGCTAGAATCAGGAGTTTAAGGCCAGCTTCAGCAACACAGGAACTTTTGAGATCAGCCTGAGCTATGAGACCCTGTATCAAATGACAGCAGCAAATAGAAATTTCTACTATGTGAAACGCTCACCAGAAAGCTGTAAGGGTCTGGAAATTGATGGTCTCCAACACGTGCTCAGGTGCATTGAGCTCCAGCAGCAGCATGATGAAAATCCTATGGTAGGGAAGCTGCTGAAACTCGCTCTGCCGGACATCGTGGTCCTGCAGGAGAACTCCCACTACTATACCGAGAACCTAGACGGAACACAGAGACCACGTCCCATCAGCCACACAGGTGAGCCCAGTCACCGCCACTTCCAAGCCCTAAGTCCTTGAAGACCTTGTGTTCTCGGAAAGAACCTAGGCCCTCCCAAATGCTTGGGACGCGGCATGTGAGTGCCATCTTTGAGCTTGTTCTGTTGTGGTTTTAAAACTCTGCACGAGGTCTTGCGAGGCTGCCCAAAAGCTGGCTTTGAACTTACAGGTTCCACTGTGATGTTCCTGCCTCCTCACTCAGGAACTCACTACCAGCACTGGCTTACCCTGTACTCTTAAGCACTACAAACAATAAAGAAAAGGATACAGGGTTGGGGATTTAGCTCAGTGGTAGAGCGCTTGCCTAGGACGCGCAAGGCCCTGGGTTCGGTCCCCAGCTCCGGAAAAAAAGAACCAAAAAAAAAAAAAAAAAGAAAAGAAAAAAAGGATACATACGTGCTGTTTAGACACAAATTCCTGTGCCCGCAGCCAAAGGGATTGACTCAGTTTTCTTTTCTGTTTGTTTGTTTAAATTTCACTGTTATTAAACCAAACTTCTGTATTTTCAATAAAGGCCACTGGTTTTTCTAAAGCTATAGAAACCTGGATGTCATGCTGAAATTCAACAATGTTGAAATGTCTAATGTGACCTGAAGTCTACAAGGAACAAACGATTCCCACTTCTCCTGGCTTGATGTATGTCCGCATTCTCCTCTGCTCAATGATCACTGCAGGGACAGTAGGTCCCACTTGTATTTCTCTACAGGCAAAGCTACAGTCAAGATTCACAGTCTTGCACTAGTTTAATATTCACATTCCACGATTCCCTCTGTCTAAATCAGGTCGATAATTAAATGTCACCCCATTCAGACACAAGTGGAGCAGGAGTGCACCAGCTTCCACCGCCTCTTGTTTGGATCATCATCCAAGTGTGCCCTTCAATCACGGCACTTCTGATTCTGAGGACAGCCTTGTCCACAAAGTGAGTTGCAGGCTATCCGGGGCTACAGTGAGACCTTGTCTCAAACAATGCCTGGTGGAGAGGTGGAGTGGGGTGGTGATGAGACACTGGACACAGGAATGAGAGGGACACTACAATGGGTCAGAGAACACAAAAATCTACAAGTCAAGAAAGGATTCCAGACCTTATTAAGCAGGTTGATCTTTGTGACAGTGTTGGTGGCCTCCCCAGAGTGCTTCACTAACAGTGCAATGAGGCGGACAAAGGCATCCAGGTTGTGGTAACACTTGGCCCGGATCATGGTGGGGTTGGCAGCAGGATTGTGCTGCTGCTCTGCCTGAGCACGGTAACTGATTTCAACACACATTTCAGTGCAAAGTCGAAAAAACCTTGTTATGAGGTCATCAGTTTTAAGTATTCCTTGTTGGTGCATCTACAGTGGAAATAATCAATCAACATGGTGAGACCATTCTCAAAAATCAACTTTATACAGTTAGCTTTCATTCAGCAGAGTTCTAGTTTACACCATTTCTAATCCTTACTCTGAAAGGATGCATTAGGAAAAGGGTCTCCCTGTTATTAAGGAGCTGTGGCAGAGTTCCTCTCAGGTTTAATGCATGGAGAAGATTGACAAAGAGATATTACTAACATTAAATAAGAGGGCATCTACAACTTGGGAAATTATATAAATGAAGGTAACTTAAAGTTCTCTCCACAGATGCCTTCCTCTTATTTAACCTGTAGCAATGTTTTTTAAACTCCAGCAATCCGCAGAGAAATCATTAATTTAATAAATACCCAAGATTATGTGACTTAAATGTAATAATCTTTTATACTGTTACAATTAGTAGAAAAGTCTAGTTTCAGGTCAACATAGCAACACTGTCTCAAAAACAGACATTAAAACATTAAAGCAGCAGAACAAGGGGTCAGCATTTACTAACCGTCTTAAGACCCAAGGGGGAAAACAAAGTCATCTTGAAAACCTTTAAACAATTTAACTATTTGATAAACAATAAAACAGCTAGAGGTTTGAATTACACAAACAATGCACCCAAGCCGAGGCAGAGGGCCAGCAAAGAATCTTCTCCCACACTGACATGTGAAAGCCGGAGAGGCAGAGGAATGTATGTGCTGTGACAAAGCACTAGAAGAAAGAAAGAAATCCCCGAAAGGGAGCAGTGACGTCTACTGCACCTTCTCCCCAGAGAAATGCGTGAGAGCAAACAGAGGAGCTGGGCAGGCACATCCATACCCACGGCAGGCAATGCCACGGAACACACACATTTGCATTTCTGCCAATGGAATGAGGAGTCAGAATAAACACGAATGATAGCTTTTCAACTTGAGTCATGCTTTATGACTTCCTGGGCTCTTTTAGCAGAGAAATTTACATAGCATAGTTTACTAGTTGTCATTCATGTTGAAAAGCAAAATCCACCCACACTCAATTGTCAGGTATTAAAAACACATCTCATTAGTCTTTCTTTGGAAAAACAATCATCTTTTGGTGTCAATTTGAGGAAGTGAAAAATTAGGACAGTCAAAAGCTTTATAGCTTACTGAACAAGCACTGTAACTGTTTTAGTAAAAGAATGAAGGCCAGTTTAAGACAGTACTATTTTTGACAAGTTCTATTACAGTCATAACTAATTTTTCCTCTTTCTTCCTCACGTCACTGAAAACAGCCAGTGATGATAAAAGACAAAATGGACTGTGACTACTTTTTCCAGTTTATTCTGTATGTAACTGCTTATTTTTTAAAAGGCCTATTTTTAATTACAACTATGTGAATGCTCATGCATACTTGCTAGTGTGTAACTGTGTTCAACGGTGCACATATATGCACATGAGAGCAGGTGTCTGCCAAAGCCAGAGGTGCGGGATATCCCCGAAGCTTGAGTTAGTGAACTAAGTGCCCAATGTGGGCACTGGGAACCAAACCACAGTCCTCGGCAAAAACCGTACAAAGCATGTGCTGTCAACTGGTGAGTCATCTCTCCGGTCCACTAAGACTATTCTTGGTATGGTGGTTTGATTAAAACTGTTTCCTACAGACTTATATAGTCTATATATAGTAAGTGCTTAGTCATTAGGGAGTGTCACTATTTGAGAAAAATTAGGAGGTGTGACCTTGTTTTGAAACTGTGTCATAGGAGGTGGACAAGCATATGCCAGGGCCAGTCTGTCTGTCTGTGCTTGTGAATGAATCAGGATGTAGCTCTCAGCTACTGCTCCAGTGGCAGCCATGTCACCATGCTCTGAAAACAAGGCCCGGATTCAATGCTTTCCTCTATAAGAGCTGCCTTGGTCGTGGCGTCCCCTCACAGCATGGAAGAGTGACCAGCACACTTTGGTAAGCCCAATTGTTAACAAGCAACTCAATTTCCAAAACATTCAAACTGCAATGAGTCAGATTCATGTATACGAGACAATAAAAAATACTTACTACTAACTAGGGACTTACTGTATACTAGTGTTTTTAAAGTGTGATATCCTAAAATCGTGATGTATTAGCTTATAATCCATCACTAGTGACTATCTTAGTGAAACTGTATGTTGTGGCTTCATTATCATTTTCTGACCCACTACAGCACAACTGGAATAGGCTGAGTAGGACTAAGGAGTAGGAATGCTGAAATCAACAGTAGCTGTCATCAACAGTGAGGAAAACAGGCCAGGTTGGTTGAACAAAGCGTGGTGGTGGTGGTTTTGGTTTGCATGAGTATGGAGGCAATTCTGACCACAGGCATAGAATACTAAACTTTAACATCAGAGTAATCACACCCTACTTATGTTGAATAAAAAGCACCTTTCTTTCCAAAAGCTCTACCTGTCCAACAAACGCAGAGAATGCTTTGGTACTGTCACGGCCAGCTGCTGCTGAATGGTACAGATTCACCCATTCCCTCAGAAGATACTCTGCCTTCTCCCTCAGGCCTGGAGGGTCATCATATTCTGAGGCTTGAGAGATCCCAGAATGCATCATAAAGTTAGGGCCTCCATGAGCACGATCAATCATTGCTTCATAGTTAGATCTCACCACTTCCATCAGCTGGGGCAATCTAGTATGATAAATCCAGAGTGAACATCAGTTACCCCACACTTGTTTACTTCACAGACAGACATTTATCAGAACTGGAGAAACTCAGGCAGGATAGACAGGCTGCCTGGTCAATGGGCCCTAAGATCTGCTTGTTTCCGCCTCCCCAGTGCTGAGATTACCACTATACACAACTACACACAGTTTTTATGTTGTGTGCTTTCCTGCTGTGCACACACATCTTGCCCATGCTTATGGAAGCCAGAGTACAGCCTTGGGTATTATTATCTCAGCAGGATTCACCCACTCTGAGGAGTCTCTCACCAGGACTAGAGCTTGCTGACTAGGCTATGCCACCGGTGCCTAACTCAGCACTGGCATTACAAGTCTGTGTCAGTGCACTGGTGGCTGAGACTCAGATTTATCTCCAGCCAGACTCAAAGCCAGACCTCTGCTACCCACTCAGCAGCCACCGTATGCACACTTCTTCATCAAGAAGGCAGCGGATTAGGAGTTCACACTTTCAGGACAATATTTGACCTACCTAAAATTATGTTATAGGTTTAAAAAAGTCATAAAGTCATAAGTTATGCTAGTGTGTATCTCATTTGGAAGCTCAGAGACTGCTGAGTGCACAGGAGAGCAGAGCACTTCATTCTTACCCTTCTGGAGCATTGCCTCTGGAATGAGCATTAATTCTCATGAGGGTTTCAATGGTGTGGAACAGATCTGCCTCAGTAATATGGGCAACACTCCTTTCGTCCACCAGCAGAATTTTTACCAGTTGCATAGCAAATGCCACGGCCATGTAGTTTAAGCCATTCTCCATCGACTGGCAACACAGCAAATTCAAGAGAGTAACAATTAAAAACTAAAAGCACTTCCAGAACCCTTTAACCCATTCAGGTTAACTGTCTTCCATACCTGAGCAAGATGAAGGTCATACTGCTGCATGTTGACCAGATGGTTTCGGATTAACAACTCCACGGCCTCCACGTTATACTTGTATTCATCTCGGCATTCGATTAGGCACCTCAAGAGAAAGCATTGGTTTTTTTTTTTTTAAATCTCTCTTTTTTAATGTATTTATCTTTATTTTATGTGCATTGCTGTTTGTCTGCATGTATGTCTATGTGAGAGTGTCAGATCTTGGGAGTTACAGACAGTTGTGAGCTGCCATGTGGGTACTGGGAATTGAACTCAGGATCTCTGGAAGAGCAGTCAACAAACAACAAAACAGTATTAAGTTTAAAAAAAAATAGGCAGGCCAGGGATATCAAGTACCTCCTAGGCACAGCATGTATGAGGCCCACAACACCCTTATAAACAATATAAATATGGTATCAAAACAGTCCTAGCCAGTAGAAGAGATGGCCAAATGTTAAAAAAGCCTAAGCTTAGGGGTTGGGGATTTAGCTCAGTGGTAGAGCGCTTGCCTAGCAAGCTCAAGGCCCTGGGTTCGGTCCCCAGCTCCGGAAAAAAAAAAAAAAAAAAAAAAAAAAAAGCCTAAGCTTTGCTTTCACATTTTGGGAATGGGAGGGATTTCATTCAAGACAATGCTATTATGAATGTGAAATTCTGAAAACAAATGACCTGAAGCTTGCTTCTCAAATGCACGTGTCAGAACCACTCAACAATTCTAACCCCTGAGAATCAGGGATTTCAAATCCCATTTATCTTGTAGGCAAAAGAAAAACATCTAGAAATAAATAGATTAAACATGACAAAATCTAGTCCATGGGGCTGGAGATGGCTCAGTGGCTTAAAGCACACTTTTTGTTTTTGCAAAAGACCTAGGTTCACTTTCCAGCACCCACATGGTAGATCGCAATCATCCTAACTCCAATTTCAGAGGCTCACATGTCCTTTGCTCTCCTCTGCAGGCACAGACATACAGCACACGTGCACGCATGCGATGAAAACGACATCCCTGCAAGCACACCATGTGTGCACACAAGCTGCAGGGAGCTGACGTGACTCACGGCCAGCGTCCTGGCCCCACCTTGTGATCTGCTTGTTGCACCATGGAGACCCGTACGCCCTGCCGTCCTGCAGCCCTTTCAGCACCAGCAGGTGGCACTCCCTGTAGCGCAGCAGCAGGTCAGCGTCAGCACCACTTGTGGCATCCAATAGGCCCTCCACAGCCTGAGAACACAAGGAAGGGTTCACAAGTGTGTGAGACCCATAAAGCACTCAACCCAACTGTCAGAGCTTGAAATCAAATGCACTACTACATAATTTCTGAAGGTCTCTCAACTTCTACCTCGTTTAAGCCTATTTTTTAGTATTTGTCATTATTAAATCTATAGTTTTTCCGTTCATCATAGCTCCAAGAAAATATTACCATATGGAAAAGATGTCCCATCCACCTTACTAACTTCTGACTGTTATAAGTACATTCTACAGAAAGGGGTGGAGGTGGGAATCAATACTTGGTTTGCTTCAATTCTAAATATACAGATTCAGATAACAGACCAGTCTCTAACCAGGCTCCTTCTACAAGCAATAGTGTACGTAAGAACCAACCTTCTGTAGTAATCCAAGAGCAGCTATAGCATCCCGAGAATTCCGAGACAATACTACAACCTCTAAGAGACTTCGTAGAGCCTGGGCTTGAGGATTCATGGCCAAAGTTGGTGGGATGGCATGCAGGTGCTGCTCCAGTTCTGTAATACACTTATCATAAATCTGAGCGACGTCATCTGTTGCCCAAGCTTGCTGTTTTAGAAAAAGAAAGAGCAAGCAATAGATAGCAAACTTTTAAGGTTGTTCCCTGGTATAACACACCAATAGAACAGAAGTCAGCCCTTGGCAGATTGCTTTAGCTTACTCTCTTCTGTCCACAATGTAACATGACAGAGACATTTAAGAGGCCTGGCTACCACCCACACAATTGAGTGATCAGAGGGCATGATATGAACAAGGTGAAAGCCTGCCTGAGCGCTGCACACAAGCCATCCAGTAAGCCTTCTGCAACTTAACCAAGAGTTTTAAGTTTCAAACAATATAATACTTCCATCCAAAGCCCAATTTGCATGACTGAGCAAATAAACACAACATCACTTCTGTGCTTCCTCACTTTTTTGTCTTTTGAAATAGGGTTTCTCTGTGAAGCCCTGGTTGTTCTGGATCCAGCTCTGTAGACCAGACTAGCGTGTAGTGCAGAGATCTGCCTGCTTCTGCCCCCTGAGTACTAAGTAGATTAAGGCATGCGCTGCCACACATGGCCATGTGCCTTTCCTGTCAAATACCGCTACTGTCCTGGAAAGACAGCTCAGTGGGTCATGAGCTTACTGCAACCATGAAGACCTGAGCTCACATCTCTAGAACACCGTAAAGACGGGTGTGGCAGCATGTGCCTGTAATCCTATTGCTCTAACAGTAAGCTGGAAAATGAAGGGGTATTCATGGAAGCACACAGGACAGGTACCTGGGGTACATAAGAGTGAGAAATGAAGAGACTGGTTTCAAAAAGAGGTGAAAGGTGAGGACCATCACAGTCCTTTGTCTACCACGCATACAGACACACAAAATCACATCCATACTCTGGGTAAGCGGAAGTGCCATAAAAGTCGAGGTGAAGCTCAGCAGCAAAGAGCTTAGTTAGGATACCCAAGGTCCAGGTGGGTCCCAGCACAGTAAATGAAGACATTCAGAGAGGACCACTACGTGAAATACCTGATTCTAAAATAGGTCTTTTACTATACGTTACTTGAAGTTTAAAGAATTAGATGAAGATATTAACGTTTAATTTCGTGATTTTAACATTTGTATACTACAGTTATAAGAACTATAAGCCACTGGAACACCAGTACATGCATCAAGTGTAAGGTCTATATAAAGACATGATAAATGCTAGCTTAAGGCAAGCCTTAATATAACCGAACCTGTGGCTCCAAAACGTGGTGAGGCGGTGCTTAGCTAAAAGGATTCAAAGACCTCTAAACTCTCTCTACTTTGGCTAGGCATTGTGGCACACGCCTTAATCCTAGCACTTGGAGGCAGCTCTGAGAGTTCCAGGACAGTCAGAGCTACCTTGTTTCAGGTTCCACGGGGTAGGGGTGGTATTAACTACTTTGTAAATTAGAAATTAAAAAAACGAAAGAGCTGGGGGTGTAGTTTAGTGGGTAGTGAGCTTATCTAGCAAACACAAGGTTCCATCTTGAGGACTCATAAATCAAGTGCAGTGTATACAACTGTAATTCTAACATGGGAGGGGGCAAGGCACACACACACACACACACACACACACACACACACACACACACACACACACACACACACACACACACAGCTTCCTCTCTGTTAGGTTGCTTTCTTAACATAGGAAGTTACTATGTAGACTGCTGGGGAGTTCGGAGTTAGTTATATATGGTCCTACTCAGCCATGAGCCATGCAAGCTATGATGCCAATCTGCCAGGCAAGATATGCCTCCTGGTGCAATAGTGGCATGAATGAAGGATGCTCTGCCACCTATGGCTGAATATGAGCCCCACTCGAGGGAACTCAAGCCTGACTAGAAACTAGCTAAAAGCCCATGGCTGGGAAGGTCATAGACTCTGGTGGGAAGAGAAGGAAATTACTACTTTTGTTTTGCTAAGTGGACATGTTGTCAAACTGTCTTCTAAACATTCATCTTATACTCTTATGATTAATATTCCACTCAACCTACATCACAAATCTTGTTTTACAATGGTAACAGTGAAGACCAGTCAAGGGGCTAAGAATGAGTAACTGTTTGAACTCAGCCCTGAACAGGGCATTTCTATCACCTCCTCCAAGGCTCAGGGAGAATTTAAACAAGGGAACAAATAATTTAAGAGGTAGATAACAAGGGGTTGGGGATTTAGCTCAGTGGTACAGCTCTTGCCTAGCAAGCACAAGGCCCTGGGTTCGGTCCCCAGCTCCGGGAAAAAAAAAAAAAAAAGAGAGAGAACAAGGAGATGTGCTACAAAAAGCAGTCTTGTGTATATGATCTGGAATTCCCAGCAGCTCTGGTCTCAGGGACAAGTTGAACCATCAACATTCCACTAGAAATGAGAGAGGTACTCGGGGGGCCCACCCCTGCTCAATGGCTCTGTGGAGAGGGAATCATTGCTCTTTGGGGTGTATCTGATGTTAAGCTGTTCTAGGATCCAGTAAAAACCCCACCTATACCCACGCAGATACAGGCTGTCGTGATTAAATTCAGCGGGTTACTATTTTGTGAGAGTATGGATATATATGTACGTATATGTACATGTGGAACTCAGAACAATTTATAGGAATCTTTTTCTCTTTCCTGGGACTCCAGAGAAACTGAAGGAGAAATGAGGGCATAACGAAGATGTATTATGCTCAAAATATATAAATGTATGAAATTAATAAAAATCTTAAATTTTATTTTAAAGAGGTGAGAACCTTCAGAAAATACATAGTCAATGAAGGCACTTTATATCATTTCTTTCTAAAAGAAAGACCAACAGAAGCAAAGCAGACAGACAGCAGCTCAATAGTGTCAAGTGGTTTGTGGTGTTTTTCTTGTACTGTCAACTTCAGTTAAATGTCTTGCATAATCTTAGAAACTCTCCCTTTAGGGGCGGGGATTTAGCTCAGTGGTAGAGCGCTTACCTAGGAAGCATAAGGCCCTGGGTTGGTCCCCAGCTCGAAAAAAAAAAAAGAACCAAAAAAAAAAAAAAAAAAAAAAAAAAGAAACTATCCACTTTGACCTAAATAAAATTAAAAAAAAAACAAAAAAAAAAAAAAAAAAAAAAAAAAAGTAAGGGAAGACAAGAGTCAAGTTACCTTGAGGTAAACAGTAGTCAAGCTAATGCCAGGACTTACATTGCCTGCCACGCTGATCTAATAAAAATTATCAGTAACTTGGTGGCTTCCATTCCCTACCCAGTAACGAGCTCCCAAACAGACAGCAATGCACTGTTAAATTATATCTCATAACACAAACGATTTAATCCAAGTGAGGCATTTACCTTCATGGGCTGTGCTAAAAACCCTGTAGGCTGACTTAAGTCATTTGTAGGTAAGAAGCCAGGCACATTTCGCGCAAACTCTTCATAGACGGCTAGCTGCTTTGGGTCCACACCACCAACCTTAGAAGAAGAAAGCCTTTTTTTGGGTAGAATTCACTTCACAATCAAAAGAAACTTATTATTATTATTATTATTATTATTATTATTATTATTATTATTATTATTATTATTTTGAGGTGGAGGAATTGAGACAAGAGTCTCAGTTGTCGTTGTCATCGTCCCCCACCCCCTCTGTGGTACTAGAACTCACCAGGTACACCAGGCTGGCCTCAAACTCAAGAGATCCTTGCTACAATGCCAAGCTAAAACTTTTTTTTCAACTGATAAACTTGTACAGGATTCTAATAAAACAGTTAAATACATCATATGCAAGCATGCATGCCAACAGAACACAGAAGAGGCTTGCTTTCTCACTTTCTTGTTATACTCAGTGTCACTTACAGTTAGTAATAATTCTGTACCCGAATCCCTATATCAGCACTATCTGCAATCCTGACCAGCACTTGGGAAGGAGAGACCAGATGATGATGAGTTTGTGGCAGTCTGGTCTGTTTGGAAGCCCTGTCAACAAGAACCACTAGGAAATGCCTCAGATGAGACTGCCATGGGATTCTCCCTTGATGCTGGTAAATAGTATCAAATCTCACCATCTTGGTGGGACCAATAAGAAGCTATCAACAAAAAGATAAATACCAGAAAACATGAGTACAAGTTGGGAAAAGAGTACATGAACTTTTATCAAAACTGAGCTCCTGTAGGGACGAGAATTTCTGCCCTTGCTCAGGAGGTGTTAAGTGGAGCCTCTAGGGGTGTTTCCTGCAGCAGCAGCAGCAGCAGATGCACCCCCACACTCCTCACAGCCTCGTGCAACAGTAACACAGAGAGAGAGAGAGAGCCAAGGGAAGCAAGGAAGCAGAGCCTCCATTCTCACTTTCAGCCTGATCTGCTCGGGCATCCGTTCGGCTTGGTATGTAAGCACAACAGGATCACAGTACCGACGGCCTTCTTGCCGAGCGTGTTTCCTCAGCTCAAATTCCTACAAATAAAAGAAGTCACTGAGGCTCTTGTTATGAGACACTTCCTCAGATTCAAAGAAACCACAGTGTTAAAGATACATGCTAAACACTTACAGTTGCCAATCTCTTGTCCATCTCAGGGCCTGCTTTCTCCACTGCAGTTTTCTGAATAAAGCAGCAAGCTAATTCACAATTGTCCTGAGCTAACTGAGCAGCGGCCTGGTCCATCATCTCCCTTTGTTGTGGGGACGCAGTCTATTGAGAACACAAGACAAAAGAAAAGAGCCATTTTACAATGTATACTAGGATACACACTACAGTCAACAGGTTATTCCATTTTATGGTACTACTTATATACCAGCCGATATCTGCAAATACCCATAATTTGATCACATATGAGATGAAAATATTTTTAAGCATTCACTGGTTTGTGGTGAACATAGTCAACAATGTTACCTGTTAGGAAGCAAGAACTCCTAAATCTGATACCCAAGACTTAAAAAAGAAGTTACTTGAAGAGACAATGTGAAATGACTCATTCTCTCTCTCTCTCTCTCTCTCTCTCTCTCTCTCTCTCTATATATATATATATATATATATATATATAATATATAGTATATGAGTTTATAATATATATATAGTATGTGTATATACTGTATAAAATATACAGTACATATGTGTGTATATAAACACACACACACACACACACACACACACACACACACACACACGAAGTCACTTTAAATCACTTTTTTTTTTTTCCTTTTTTTTGGAGCTGGGGACCAAATCCAGGGCCTTGCGCTTGCTAGGCAAACGCTCTACCACTGAGCTAAATCCCCAACCCCTAAATCACTTTTATTATGAACTATTCCAACTGTTGCAATCTATGTGAGACCATAGCTAAAACTCAAAAATCTTCACTTCTCTAAGAAAATAATTGGTTACGGATGAGCACTAAGCACAAAACACATACAAAAGAAACAAATGAGATACTCTGCCTTAACACAACTCAAGAATCTGAAAGACGCCAGGAGCTGGAAGTGTCCTTCAGTGCTTGCCCTAACACACACACACACACACAGAGACAGAGACAGAGACAGACACACACACAGACACAGACACACAGACACACAGACACACACACACACACACACACACGTTGTTTTTAGGATCAAGTAGTAATATTTAGTTGCACAGGCCCAAACTCTTACAGACCAGGAATACATTTTATAGTACACAACAGTCTACTTACACGGAGAGCTGAAGCGAAGCTGTTTTTGAGGTTGGTAGATATGCTCATCAGTAAAGGTTCCCTGCAAGTAATCATAGCCATTCCAGCTGTCAAGTTCCGCATCATGTGATGAGCTGCTATTCTCATTCTAGATTCCTCAGAATCCAGAGCAAAGTCCTTTCTAACTATCTGTTCACATGTAGTCATAGCAATCTTAATGGACCGATCCACCACGGGGTGGACCAGCTCCTGGACAGCTCGTTCAATTGCTTGCCGCACACACTGCTTCAACTGTGGATGAGCCTGAAATAAAGGGATCTGGAAGGAGGAAAAGAGGCACAAAATCACGTCTGACTCTGGTATTCCTTCAATGCTACAGAAACCAGAGTTCATATAAAACTAATAACACCCCAGGAAATAGAAGCTAGGAAAAAAAGAATTCAATATAATCTGTGATCCATTTTTATCTTTTTTATCCCCTTCAATTTTAACAGGCAAACTGCTTATTGAACACATAGCACTTAAGCTTATACACATACAACTTTGTAAGTTAAAGTTATAGCTAAATTAATCATTAGAAAGAGGACTTCAGAAGATGGCTTTCAGAAAAGCACTTGCTGTTCTTGTAGAGTCTCTGGGATATGGTTCCCAACACTCACATGGTGGCCTCACAATGGTCTGTAACTCCATTTCCAGGAGATCTGGTGACCCCTTCTGACCTCCTCACACACATATGTGGCTTATACATATATGTAGTCAAAACATTAATATACATAAAATAAAAATAAATGCAAAGAATTTAGATTAGAAATTGTATGCACAGGGGCTGGAGAGATGGCTCAGCGGTTAAGAGCACCAACTGTTCTTCCAGAGGTTCTGAGTTCAATTCCCGGCAACCACATGGTGGCTTACAACCTTCTGTAATGAGATCCGATGCCCTCTTCTGGTGCATCTGAAAACAGCTACAGTGTACTCATATAAAATGAATCTTTAAAAAAAAAAAATTGTATGTACAAACTGCAATCTGCCCAAAAAAAAAAAAAAGGTTTGTTAAAATTTGTTTTATGTAAGTTAAACTGTCTTCAGACACACCGGAAGAGGTCTGGAATAGCAGCCAGTACTCTTAACCACTGAGCCATCTCTCCAGCCCAAGAAATAGCTTAGTAACAGGCCAAAGTGGCATGATAATGAAGGCAAGAGGAAAATACTACAGTATACATTAAGAACCTTTTGACTATGCATGGTACAAATAGAGGAACAAATAGGAATCTTTATCACTCAAAATCATTGCCTATTTATACATTATAGATCCCCTACTTCTTTAAAAAAAAAAAAAAAAAAAGCCCCAGGGGAAAGCTGATAAACAGTAAAGTAACCAACAGTTCACTTTGCCACAAACTAGAATTCAAAGAATTGGGACTGGCGAGATGGCCCAGTGTTTAAAAACTTGCTGCTCTTACAGAGGGATCAGGACCCAGAATCAGTATGGTAGTTCACTCACAACCATCTGTAACTCCAATATAAGGAGACCTAATGTCTTTTTCTGACCACCTTGGGTACCTAACAAGAATGTAGTCACAGGCATGCACTCAGGTAAAGCACACAGAGAAGGATCCATTTTTACTCACTGTAGGGTTTAGAGTAATGTGAGGTGCCAGGCCTGCTAGAGAATAGACGTTAATGTCATGGTAGCTGTACTGCGGCTGTGGCGGAACGGTGGCTGTGCACGTAGTGCTGGTAGCTGGTGTTGTAGAAGTCGCTGCATGTAAAGAGATAAGAGCACATTTATTGACTGTACACAAAAGTCGGCTGGATAGTAAGTGTAAACTAGGCCTCAACTCTTGAGAAGCAGCAGCTGACTTGTTTTCCATTCTGACCAAGAAATTCTGCTATTACATGGAGTATGAGCCAGGGCTATGTCTGTTCGTGGCAGTGTCTCAGCACGGGGACATTTGCAAGACAATCCTGTACAGGCAGGCCAAGCTTTAAGCATCTGGCAGTGTTACGGGTGCATGTCCTCAGCCTAGCCTTTACTAGGTAGGCTCACTTTGGAATTTGTCAGATGCCAAAAGGGCAGGCAAAAGAGAGGTTAGGGCGCTGGTTGGCATACTCTACCAATTCCTACTGTTTAGTATAACCTCATCCAATTCCCAAAGCCACCCCATCACAGCGAGCATGTATGCCTGTGTGCTTCACCAGTGAGAGTGGGCATATGTCTCTGTGTGCACTGTTAATCTGTGTCTATCACCAGTGAGAGAAAGTGTGTCTGTGTGTATGCATGTGTGTCTGACTGTCTCTGACTGGTTTTTTTTTGTAATAGATGGTTGTGAGCAACCATGTGGTTGCTGGGATTTGAACTCAGGACCTCTGGAAGAAAAGTCAGTACTCGTAACCACTGAGCCATCTCTCCAGCCCTCTGAATTGTTTTTAAACAGAGTTCCAGGTTGGTTCAAATTCATGTAGCTTATGTTGGCCTCAAACGCACAATCCTGTTTTTAGCTTCTCAAGACTGTTCCCCAGCTCCCCTAAACCCTGTCCTGGTTTATCTTGATATAGGTAATATTTTCCATGTAGGCATGACTGATCTGGCTTGGATTTTAAGAAATAATGCAGACTATTATGTCATTCAAGAACTTGTGATACTTCAATGTTTTAAGAGATAAATTAGGGGTTGGGGATTTAGCTCAGTGGTAGAGCGCTTGCCTAGGTTCGGGCCCCAGCTCCGAAAAAAAAAGAAGAGGGAAAAAAAAAAAAAAGGAGATAAATTAGTCAGGTTATGATATAGGGATAATTCATGTACTCATATTTGCTTAAGATGATCCAAGTGATAGTTAGAAGGCACACAGTGTAGGACAGTTCCTAGTTAGCTTTTGTGGAGTGATGTCATCTGAGAAGGTTCTGGTGACCTCTGCACTTACTTGTTGTTGTGATGGCAGGAAGCTCTTCTGGCTGTTTGACATCTTTCTTTGGAGCGGAGAGCTGTTCATCTAAATTCTTCAGGCGATCTTTGTCTTTCAGCAGGTTTCCAGGTTTGAGCTCGTTGATGTCTAACGCGAGGTTCTTACAGAGCACCTCAATCTCAAACTTCAAGTTTAACTGCATAATTTCAGTATTGAATTAGAAGAGAAAATTTGAGCTTTGTCCATAATGCATCCCATCTTCATCCCCACAGTGCAATGCCCGCTGCCTGCCCCTGTCCTGGTCTATCCTTACTGCACAGTTCAGTCGTCTTAAGGCATAGGATTCTGAGAAAGAAGCAACTGTCTTACCTTCAGGTCATGCTCCTGGTGCAGCTCTGCCAAGACATTCATAATGGCCATCGTCCAGGGGTTGGGTGGTCTAAAAACCTAGAGAAGAGCTCTAAATCAAACCTTTACTTTGTATTATTTCAACATTTAAACAATTAACATGACCAAGACGAAACCCCCATTCTTAGATAAAACCCATTCCAGAAAAACACAAAAGCTGAAAGCTGATAGTCGCATAACTTCACCTAACTTTACAAATGATCTAGGATCAGCTAAGGAGGATGTGTATTGAACTAACTCTATGTGCATAAGAACAAAGCTATCATCTCTTGGGAATTGTGCTAGCAATCGCTCACAAATTAACCACAAATAACATTTACTCACCAGACTACGAATGCTGGACTCTAGAACTTTGGCAACAAAGGGCACTACATAAAGCAGCTCCTGTTGTCCTTTAACGTAAGCCTCTAACAGAAGGGATTTCACATCCAAGTCCTACAAATTTAAAACAAAAATTTTGAGAAGCGGATATTCTTCTGTTCCAGAAGCCTCAGGGAAAAGTAAAATAAAATAAGAACCTAAGAATGGTATGTCGCTAAAGCTCATCTCCCAAGATATAATCAATACATTATTTGACCCTTGCCTGACAAAAAGCACACCCCACTGACTTTT